>NC_135535.1:98129133-98440204 GCF_045843805.1 Urocitellus parryii | reverse complement strand
CAAGGATGATAATTAAAACAGCAAAATCCAGGTATTTAACTTTTATAGTTTCACTCTGATGACAGGCAAATACTCCAGGCAGAATTAACATGAGATGATGGGTAGCTTTGTCAATCATGATAAAATTTTCATGAGTATTCTAAATATAATTGTTAATAACAGATGAATATGTGCAAGAAAGTTAAAAGTGTATTAATGGGTTTCGGCACTGATTATATTTATAAAATATCTGTTAAAATATTTTCCAATTCTCAGACCTTGGACTCCTAAGTATTGATAAGTTCAGTAATGTAATGCATACTTAGTAAATACCTAAGTTGGATTACCTAAGATAATTTTAATTGCTAATCATAAACAGAAATGTATCTACTCTTGTCTTACTACATGAAAAAGAAACACTACTCAATGTGCTAAGAATTCCATTCTGTGGCACAAAAAATAGTTATAAAAGCACTAAATGCAATTTAATAAAATCAAAGAAGCTAAATGAAGAATTCAAAATAAATAAGGAAAGCAGCTCTATATAGGGGAAATGTAAAACATGTTTCCAACAAGCAAAAAGATAAGCTCTGAAAGATTTGGTTTTTGTTTTTGTGATGAAAAACAAAGCAATTCTTGTTGTTAATTAGAATTAATTGTTTCACAACACGGAATAAACCTAAATAGATATTAGAAAATCATAGTTATTTCTGGAATGGGAATTTGAAAAACAAATTATAGGTGCAACTAATCTGTCTAAGATTTGATTGCATTTATTCACAAATTATGATTTAAACTGGTTTACACTTCCAATATCGTATGGATTTTGGAAGAAAAAGAGAAGTGGTTTTGATCTCTGTTGAAATAATAAATTTTTCTGAGTATTGATGTTAAAATGTAGAGGATTTTCTGTTCCTTTCATGCAAATGGTCCAGGAAACAAAGGTTTTGTTTCATCAAGATACTTACCATATGCTTCATGATGTGTTTTATGCAGACTTTGACTTCTTAAGAAACGTGAGTCTTCTCAATATTACAACACCTCACCCAATGTGTCTGCATAATATTTTGACACTTTGGGTTTGTTTGAAATTGAGCCATGATTATATTTATTCAAATGCTGTTAAACCTTTGGACAGGTTTGAATTCTTCCAAAAATCATATTCTCATTCAAGCCATTTTGTAATTTATAGGATTTTAGAAAATTTTAGGGAGCTTCAAAATATCTCAAATTATTTTCACTTTAACAAAAATAGGGGGAATAGAATTAATTAGGAATGAATTGTCATGGGATCCAATATTTTCAATCTCAATTACTTGGGAATATAAAGTAGGAGGAGCGTGAGTTCAAGGTCAGCCTCATGAACAAAGCAAGACTCTATATTAATTACCAAATAGATAATTAAATAATAAATAAAAATTATATAAAACAACTATAATAAATAAACATATAAAATACCTAGAATGACTCAATGTGTTATAATTTCTTTAAAGATAAGCTGTTTTAAGTTTGTTGAGCTATATAAATCCATATGATTGATGTATGTCCAAGAAACTGTATGAAATTCTCAAATGCCTAATACAACATAGTGTGCTATGATCAGCCCAGTCACTACTCTATAAGCCTGTTGACGATCCAGAGACTGAGGAAAACCAGAGTCATGTGTGAAGGTCTCCAAGTTTCATGTCTCAGAAAATGCACCTTACTGTCTATTGACCAAATTCCCACAGGTTCCAAAGAAAGGTGGGAATCTAGAGAGGGACAGAATTAGGCAATGATGAACTCAGGAGAGAAATGATGGGTTCTAGGGGAAAGGTGCCTGAAACTCCATTCCCATTCTTGGAAATCAGGGTCAAAGATTTTCATGTGTAGAACCTCTCAGCCTTTGCAAATTCCTCACTGATATTCTCTATTCTTTCTTTGCTGAAAATTTACAAGCATTTAGTACATATATTCTCAAATAGTTTTAAACCTTGCAGCACTTTTGATGTAAGCAATGCTGGAAACAGGCCAATGACTACACCTGACTTGTGGATGAAGAAGGAGGGAAGCTTTCTGGAAGCATCCATGAGGGAGGTGCAGGATATTTTTACACTGTGTCCATGACCTTCAGATTCCACACTCTCCCACCCCAGAAAGAGAGACAGCAATCAGAAAATGCATGCTGATTATTTTATTAGTCTATAGAGGACATGGCTATGACCCTTTTGTTCCAATGGCAGAATTTTCCGAAGGACGTGGTCTTCTTATTCACTCTCTGAAACAAAAAAAAGGGGGAGGGGAGTTTGTAGGGAAGATGTGACATGCAGGAGGTTTCTAAAATCTGGCTGGCATCACTGAAGCCCTGCAGGGGAGAGCCCACGTCCTCTTCTTTTGCTTCTCCTTCCACCCTGGTTAGACATCTTGCACTGAGCATGCTCTACATTCACACTTACCATATGAGGAAATAAAGATAACTACTGGAAGGAGAGGTATGAGGATTGAAACTCAACAAGTTACATTTTTCACTGTGTGAATGTGTGGTTTTAACACATCCCAATACCATGTGTCATTATAATGTATCCATAAAATAGTTAACATACCCCATATCATGGATAATTATAATGGATCAATAAAAATATAAGAAGAATACTTCTGGGATACTAATTTTGTGGATGGTATTGAAAATAGTCACGATCAGATGTACAAAAAGGATAACTGCAAAGTCCAACAATAGTAAGGGTATTACACATGGCTTGACTAGAGAAGGTTTGAATCAGTAATTCCATGAATTATTAAAAAATTCAAAATAATAAACAAAGAAGGAGGCAAAAAGATGGAGAACGAGGAGGTATTTTGAGAAGAAGAAATGGATAAATTCAAAAACTAAGGTAGAAATTTGTTTAGAAAGAAGAAAAAAGAACAAAAGGAAGAAAAAAAGGAGGAAAGGACGATGGAGAAATGAGTTGTGTATCTCGTGAACTGCTCTGAAATTGTTATAAAATATGGTACTTGAAAGGAGAAACAATGAGATTTGAGTAGAAATAATGATACTCATTTGTAGAGTAAAATAGAGAGATGTGCTCATATGTGTATCAATATTTCCAAGAGGATATACAAAAAAATTAATGATCCAGTTTTATGTTGGAGGTTATGAGGAGGTAGGATAAGTGCATTCCTGATTTAGTTGAACACCTTTTTATTCAGTTGGAATTTCTAGTCAGGTGTAGATTAATTTGCCAAAAAGCATATAAAAATCAAGTGTCCAATTAGGAGCACACAGGTGAATTCACATGGCAGGGATTCTGGACTGAGAGGCCCAGTGGTTAATGGAACTGACTTTTCATGGTCACAAGGAAACAGGAAATGGGCAATCATCTGAGTCTGAGCAAGGAGACACAGAACAAAGGGAGATCAATGCCCTGCCCCCCAAAAGCAACCATGCTCAGTAAACACTGACAGAAAGGACATGTGGTACAGGATGACAGATGATCAGAGTTACCTTCAAGAACTTAAATGGTCATCCTACACTGCCCAAGAATGCCTGATTATACACATTTAGAAATGGGTTCCATGACCCTGAACTTTCAACATGTTTCCAGATGATTTGTTAGCACCTTCCATTTTGAGAAGCACAACAATTAGGGCCCTTGTTAGAGAGTGAGCTTAAATCACAGCTGCCCCAGAATTCTAGGGTACACTGGGTAAACTGAGCTGGGGAGGACTTTATACTCTACCCACTTGGAAAAGTGAAGGTGATGCCCAGAGATTTGCAGGATGATATGAGGCAGAAGCTCCCAATTACCTTCTGATTGGGGGGGTCCCTGCTGCTGTCCAGGACGAGGAGGGCGACCTTGCTGCTGCTGCTGCTGGCCTCCTTGCTGGGGGGGGCCCTGTGGCTGTCCAGGACGAGGAGGGCGACCTTGCTGCTGCTGCTGCTGGCCTCCTTGCTGAGGGGGCCCCTGTGGCTGTCCAGGACGAGGAGGGCGACCTTGCTGCTGCTGCTGCTGGCCTCCTTGCTGGGGGGGTCCCTGTGGCTGTCCAGGACGAGGAGGGTGACCTTGATGTTGCTGGCCTCCTTGCTGGGGGGGTCCCTGTGGGTGTCCGGGACGAGGAGGGTGACCTTGCTGCTGCTGCTGGCCTCCTTGCTGTGGGGGTCCCTGCTGCTGTCCAGGACGAGGAGGGTGACCTTGATGCTGCTGCTGGCCTCCTTGCTGGGGGGGTCCCTGCTGCTGTCCAGGACGAGGAGGGTGACCTTGATGCTGCTGCTGGCCTCCTTGCTGGGGGGGTCCCTGCTGCTGTCCAGGATGAGGATGGCGACCTTGCTGCTGCTGCTGGCCTCCTTGCTGGGGGGGTCCCTGTGGCTGTCCGGGACGAGGAGGGCGACCTTGATGTTGCTGGCCTCCTTGCTGGGGGGGTCCCTGCTGCTGTCCAGGATGAGGGGGACGACTTGGCTGCTGCTGATTGCCTCCTTCTGGTGGTCCCTGCTCTGAGTCATCACCTTCATCTTCATCTTCATTGTCATCTCCACCATCAGCAGGGGGTCTGGGTGGGCGTCCTCCAGGAGGTGGTCTGTGAGGGACTTGTTGGGAGCTCTGGCTTGGGTCCTCAACCTCTGTGTGAGTACAGCACAAGAGCAGATGTGATGGCTGGTGGAAGAACCTCAGCAGGCACTTCTCTGGCCTTGGTACACAGACTCTTTATTCTAGACCTTGCCTCTCAACTCTAACCTCCATTTCCATTTCCTCCTCACGGGGAGATCTCTTAACTGATATACTCATCACATGGACTGTTTCTTACCCAGATTTGATAGTTTTTCTTCTCTGAATTTCCGTTAAGGAAAATCTTTGATACCTTCCAGTTGCCAAGCAAAGCAAAGGGATTGTATATCCGAATGTTACCAGCTTTACTTCTGCATGCAGTGATTACTTGTTGTCTATGAATTCATGTCAGACATGTAAGCCACATGTTGAATGAAGACATGTATTCGTTTAGTGACCTACACTAACCTTGATAACATATAATAGAGTGAAGGAAACCCAAGGTGATGGGCCACAGGGAACTGGCTTAGACCGTGTAGCATGTATTGATCCTCTAGAAGTACTGATCCACAGTATCACAAGGTACACACACACACACACACAATTCTGTGCATTTCGTTCCAGAGCTCTATCATCCAGAAGATTTAGGAAGCACTGAATGACCACTGAGGATGCAGATTAGCTCATTTGCATTTTCTGTCACCTCTCAGAAACTCTTTCTCTCTGGGCAACAGCCTAACTCTGCCTTTTGTTATCACGCTAGCAGTTCTGGTCATTTTCCCCAGAATAAATCTTTGGAAAGGCTTTTTTATATTATTGAGGGAAATGACCTCCATTAGTTGCTGAAAATAAAAATGATGGTAAGGAGAGGTTGTCGAAATGAACTTTCCTGAGGAAAAGGAGGAGAAGGTCAACTGAGGGTGAACTGGCCTTACCTGTTGATAGAGTGGAAGGGCCTTCATAGCTGACCTCTAGGAAATAAGAACAGATGAAGTGAAAAGTTAGTCACCAATCTCAGGGGTCACCCATGTTCTCCTGGGAAAGGTGACTTCCAACCACAACCTGGACCCCCTCTAAGTGAACTCAGCCATGCTCTCTGATGCTGAGGAAAAGGGAGGAAGAAGTGAGAGAAAGGCCTGGTGGTGCCCCTGCTTAGCCTCGCCACTTTCATGAAAATATGAAAACCATTTAGGTCTTAACTAGCATCTGTAAAACATTATGGTTAATATACGATAAGAGTTCTGGGTATTTCAATATCACAAGTGGGTATTTTGCTTTTTCCACCTCTTTTAAACCCTTAGTGCTTCTACCCTTCATTTTTTGAGTATGGAAATCTTCCATGCACTTTAAGGGCCACGTCATGCACACAGCTCATTGAAATACTGATTGTAAGTCAGAGATAAATGAGAAATTGGACCCTGATATTTATCTCCCTCTCTATAGGCAGAGTCCAGTGTAGTCTCTGGATCTCTGTCTCTGACATAGCTCTGATGTTGGGATTTCTCCTTCCTGTGTCCTGCATCTGCTGTAGAGCCTGGAAGCCTCAGCCTGTCTGCTTGGAACACAATAATGTCTCCACAGCAGGCTTCCCTGTGTCAGTCTCCCACCTTCCTTGCATCTCTGACAACATGGAACAATCTTTCTTCCAATGCAAAACTTACATTTTCATGCTTCTGGTTGAAAAGCTAGAGGGATGTTCCAACTTTACCTAAAGGTCTAAAGCCCTGGCATGAAACAGAGCCATAAGTCGTTTTACAGTTTTCATAAAAACTCTGTAATCCTGTCCTCATAATCTTCCCTCCCTCCCCTTCCCTCTCTGTAGTGTGGCTTTCTAAACCACAGAAGTTCCTACAATCCCCATTTGCTTTTACCTTCATTTGAGCTCTGCGCTGGGCTCAGGGCCAGCAAGGCCACTGTGAGTAGGACCACCAGCATCTTGGAGGAGGTTCTGCAGTTGCTCCCAAATCTGTGCTGGGAGAAGCCAGACAACTCCCTTTATAAGGAGGAGCAGAACAGTGGTGCCTTTGAGCTCCATGCTGGGTGACCTCACAGCTGACACAGAAGGATGTCTTGCATCCTTGCTTTCTCTTTGGGACCTCAGCCCAGCAGGATGGGGTGGACAGGAGTTTGTCAGTATGTCCTTTCTAGGAGGTACAGCATGTGAGTTGAGCAACAATGTTGAAGCAAAACTGTCCTCACAATCAGCACCAATATTAGAACAGAAGTTCCATAATTATGTGAATTTGTCTCTTTAATGAGACTATGAATCTGTCCTTCTACTGTGAATGTGTTTGTGGGAAGTTGTACTGCATACATGTTTATTTTGTGTCAACAATGACCTTATTTGCAATGTGTTTTGGTTGGTGCATGTGTTTTTAAAACCCAAACTCAGTCAACAAAGATGTTTGAGTCCCTTTGTGTATTGAATATTGTGAAGGTGTGATGAGTTACTGCTGTTTCTCCTCAGATCTCTGATCAGTCAGGAGCCACACATGAATATGTGGTAATGAAACATTGACCCTTAGCCTGCTAGAACCCGAAAAAATTGCCCAGAAATCATAGGACTGGCAATTATGAGGGAAGTCTTGATGTTGTACTAACACACATGGGCATAAAAAGTTCTGTTTTCACTCATATCTTTGGGTAGATTTAAAGCAAAGTTGTCAGATGATAGTCTGTGAAATTCCCATAGCAGTGAAACACAGATACACATTTCCAAGATAAGCAGTGCTATTCCACAGTCTCACACTTGTTCAAAGCATTGCCATTTTCCATAGTGTTCTTTATCACTTCCAGTGAAAATGGGTTGGGCATAATTATGCACTTTATTAGGGCAGGCTCATAGCACCTTGGAAGTCTCGATTTCATTGCATTCACATTCTGTGTTACAGTCAGATTCTATCTGGTTGTCTGAGATTGGTATTCACAGTGAGGAACATTCTTTGCAATAATCTGAGTGGTCATCATCCCTACTCTCACAAAAATAGGTGATTGATTGTGTTATGAACTCATCCTCCCTGCGTTTATTTATCATATTTTGTTTCCTCCCTCCTTCATTTTGGCAGAATTCCTTTATTTAATCTTACACATCAACCTTTATTCCTTTCTTCACTAGCTGTGTTTCATTTTTTATTCCAGAATTCTGAAGCAGGGTACTGTGTTTCTGACAGGTCTCTGCATGACTGGCTGTACCATCTGCTATTCATTGTGCTCTCTAGTAGTTACCTGCTCACCCTTATCAGGGACAATCTAAACCCTTCTGTACTACCAGCTGCATCTCATCCCTTCAGACCTTCTCCAGGGGTGTGCAAGTGTTCAGTTATGCAGGACTGGTGATAAGTTGAGGGGCTTGTTTGGAGGTATGGCAGGGAGAGGTATGGGATTGGAAATGATTAAGAGGTCTATTATCAAGTGGGTGTAACTGGATCCTTTGTTGTGTATGTGAGTGTCCTTTGTGCACTTTTTTTCCAGAGCAAACTAAAGGAAGACTTCCTATATAATGGGCTTTATTGCAGATATGAGTAACCCTTACATGGTGACCAGGCTGGTGGTGGGATATGTATGTTTGTGTGTGTGTGTGTGTGTGTGTGTGTGTGTGTGTGTATATATTTGTATATATTCCATATGGAGTATATTTTACCAGTTGGCCATCCTTTGCCGAAAATGTTAAAAAAAGAGATACTCTTTGGGTACAGAGGGGTGATGGGAGGGGAGGGGAGGGGAGGGGAGGGGGCTAAAGGAAGGGTAGCAGAATACAATAGACCCTAGTATGGCTGTATGTATAAACGTGGCTGTATAACCAATATGATACTGCAATCTGTGCACTTGGAAAAATTAGAATTCATACCCCATTTGAATCAAGTATATGATATGTCAAGATCATTGTAATGGTTTGAGCAACTAATAAAAAAATTTTTTTAAAAAAGAGACGTTGTCCCTCAGTTAATGGTTTTATTGGGAGACAGAACAGAGCTGCTTTGGCCTGGTGCATTCCTCTATTTACTGCCATGACAGTCTGATTTCTGCAGACACAATATGAAAATGGAACCAGGTGATGAGTGGTCATCATCAGATGACATATGGTTGACTTTCAATTGGGAAAGGACCTCCAGAGAGAAGGGGCAGAAGTGCTCAATTGTGTGGGCCACTGTGGAAGCTGCGTCCTGTGGCAGTCATCCTTGTCCTTGGCCTGTGCAGTCTTGGCACAGAACAGGAGATTTTCCAAATATCACTCATCCTGGGCCCTCTCCTGACCTTTTCCTATATCAGCAATCATGAAAGAGACTAATGTATCCTAAAAAAAGATTACTTGTGAGCTCACCAGACACTACTGCACTGAGGCAATAGCAGCACTGATAGAGGATCTGCCAGTTAAGAAGGGTATGGTTGAAACATTGAGCAAGGCCACAGCAGGCAGCGTCAGGAGCCCTAGCTCAGTGGACAACTGCAAGCAAGGGTCTTGTCTGAAATGTGTACTCTGTCCTCGAGTAGAATAATCTCATTTAATCTGGATGTTGCAGAATGGATCACAGGTTGGATGACACACTGGGAAGCTTAGCAAGACACTGTCCCAAAACACAATAAAAAGAGCTGGAGATGTAACTCAGCAGTACGGTGAACCTATTTTCAATGTCCAGTACATGAAAGATAAAAATAAAAATATAAACAAATAAAATATGCCAGCACAGAATTCTACATTTCTCCATCTGAATTCCCCATCTTTCTTTGTTCTGTCTGCCAAAACTAAGCATGTACTGTGTCAAGTTACTAAAAGAAATTTATTTTCACTCAAGTTTGGAGACTCAGTTCAGGATTTAAGGTGATAGCAGGTTCTGGTTTTGCTTTTTTGTTTTCTTTTTTATTCAGAGTAGAGCCCAGGTGTTAGTCAGCTTTTTCATGCTGTGAACAAAAGACCTGACAAGGACAATTTTAATGAGGAAAGTTAATTTTGGGGATCATAGTTTCAGACGTCTCAACCCATAGATGGTGAACTCCATTCCTCAGGGCTGAGATGAGGAAGTACATCAGGGTAGGTGAAGGCAGAGAAATGTGGCTGAGGACATAACAATCTCAGAATCAGAGAGAGAGAGAGAGAGAGAGAGAGAGAGAGAGAGAGAGAGAGACTGACTCCTGTCATCCGGCCCCACCAACTGACCTCCTCTGGCCACAACCTAGCTGCCTACAGTTCCTTTTTAATTCATTACTATCATAGGATTACTACACAGGTTGGGTTAACCCTCTCATAACACAATTCTTTCACCTCTGAACTTTCTTGCTTCGTCTTACATATGTGCTTTTGGGAAACAGCTAATATCTAAACCATACATGGGGGTGCTTTACCACTGACCCATGCCTATTATTATTCTGAGACTGACATTTGCTAAGTTGCTAAGGGTCTCATCAGGTTGCTTAGGCTAGCATCAAACTTGCAATCCTCCTGCTTCAGCTGCCTAAGTCACAGGGATGACATCTATGCTCCACCATGCCTTATAGCAGATTAGGATTCTTTGGAGGCCTCTCCTAGGCTCCCAGAGGGTCACCTCCTTGCTGTTTCCTGAGAGGGGCTTTCTAAGTGCCCAAGAATCCCTGCTGTTGCTGTGTGTATAAAGGTCTTTTCGTGAGAAAAAAAAATTCTCAAGCATATTTGATTGTGGGCCATCCTAACAGCTTCATTATAGCTTCATCCCTGTTTTAAAAGTCAATCTCCAAGTACAGTCTCAGTCTGTGGTCCTGTGAGAGGCTTCAACTTGGACCTGGAGTGTGGAAAATCATCCCTGAAGGACTCCCAATCTGTATTCAGTTAATAAGGGTTGTTTATCTCATGAGTTACAATGAAAAATCATTGTTTCTCTCCTTGCTTATCAATATTGTGTCAACAGAGCCAATATCTATGTAACAGGTACCATCAATTAAGTACATGCTACATGTCATTTCTCTTCAGAAACATCTTACACTGTAATATTATTATTATCATTATCACTATTGCAGGAGATGAGAGAGTCACAGGCCACTGTGGATGTAAATGCCTTCAGTGTCTAGGAGGAAGCCAGACCCAGGACCTGCCTTCCTGTGGCTGTGCCCCCCTGTTTCCTGCGGTATGTCTGCTTAGAAGCTGAGAGAGAATGAAGTACCAACCTGAGGAGATGGTCAACGTGAAATACTTCCTGAGACTTAACAGGTGAGATAAGAAAAGTTTCATTTCTAAAAATTGGGTTGGTCTTAAGGGACATGCTCATTTACAAGGGCTTCTGGTATCCTGTCCCTCTTCTTCATAGAGTATTTTCTTCTTTTTCTATCTGATACAAAACCCTGGTGGTAAACATCACACATTTATTTTTTATGCATTTGAAATGGAATTTTTCTAGGGAGAAATATTAACTTTAGTTAATTTTCTGGAGGCCCTTTTTTATAGATTACTCTAAGATTTTTCTAATGACGATGACTAGGTTTTAGAAAATCAAGAGGGAGATTGGACAAAGATTTGTGTTCCAAAGAAAGTACTGTATGTTCCTTACCCAGCTTCCAGTTTTCTGCCTGAATGGCCTCCCTTATCCTGCCCATGGTGAGGCAGTCATGTCCTCAGATTCTGTGGGGTGGACAGGGAGGCACCCTTCCTCATCCCCACAGAGAGTCCCTACAGGCTCAGACCACCACTGTTTTACCAGTGTCAAGCTGTGTTCTGAAATTTTAGTTACTTTTCCTCTAAGTTTGTAGAGAAACATGGTCACTACTTCTTCCACATGAGATATAAAGCAAGGCATTTCCCCTCATAGTTTTATAAAGATACATACAAAATGCAGGTAATTAGATTCATTAAGAGAGAGTTTTTCCCAAGTGATTGATGAATGACTCCCTTTTATTCAATGTGTAAATGCATATTTTCCTTCAGAACTCAGAATGCCTCTCTGCTAAACAACTTTGATAGTTACATGTACAAGTGCCATATTTTATCATTTCAAGATTACATTTATAAACAGTTAATATCTTGGAAATTGAAATGTGTGGCAGATTACATATTTGAAAAAATGGCCTCAGGGGTACATCTCATTCATGATTATGTCTTACCAAGGACCTGATGTCTGCTCTTCAAGGGTTGAGATCTAATTCCTTTTCTTGAAAACTGTGGTAATTTGCAATCACCTTGACCAACAGAGCAGTTTGGAAGAGATGATTTGTGACTATTGATCCTAGGGCACAGAAGAGCCATGTGATTCATACTTGCTTTGTTGGAAACCTGGTCACATGCTGTGAGCAAACATGGGCTGAGAGGTAAAGACCAATATTTTAAAATATAATTGGGTTTGTTATTTTCACCCAATACTTTTGAATGCCAGGTTTTCTTCCGTGCTTAAAATTCCATCTTTATCATACAATATATTGCCTGTCTTGCCTGGCTATATAATTAAAGATTTGTTAATTATTCTGTTGTTCCTAACATGCTTAATATTCATGACATGTTCTATTCCTTTTAACAGCTTTTGTTGATTACTTGCATTAAGTCAACATGAAGAGGAAAGAAAAGAAACTTGATATCATGGGTTGAATTTACCAATGCCTTACACTTGTAAGTTCTACCATACAATCAAATGAATACAGAGATACAGATGCAGAAAGGAAGAGGAATAAGGAGAGAGAGGGATGAAGAGAGACAAAGGGGTGGGGGGGAATTTACTTTATTTAAAAAAAAAGTTTCAAAATGCTTATTTGTTCAAGTTACCTTGCTACACAGACTTCTGCTATGTGCCCTCTTGAATTTAATTTCAAACTCTGATAACTCTTATTATTTTTTAACTGGGTGCATTAATATAATATGACCATTCTTCAGAATCAGATGGGAACTTTTCCCAAGGCAGATGAATTTAGTTAATGTATTTTAGAAACTAAGAGACAGAATTCAGTAAACAAGACATGTTTGCTACTATAATTGTCTTCCAATTTCTTTATCCTGTGAGGAAATTGAGTCTATCTATTGAGTCTAGATACTGATCACCCAGTGAGTTATCAAAACAAACTTCTCAAGAGAACAGAAACGTTTCTTGTTCCCTTTTGTAAATAGACTAAATAAAAATCGACTTTCTGATAAAATAAATAATAAATTTGAATTGATCATTATTTCTTTTCCTAATTCTGTTTTTTTATTTTTAATTAGTTTTTCGTTTATATATGACAGCAGAATGCATTACAATTCTTATTACACATATCCACATATTGAGCACAATTTTTCATCTCTGGTTGTATACAATTTGTATTCCATCTAAATTTGGTTTATCCTCATGTTTTCCTGATGTATTCACAAAGCATTTTACAAATGTGTAGAAGAAATGCAAGTTCATTAATAATCCATTTTATCTTAGCATCCCAGATGTGGAAAACCAATAAACTTAAAATAAGCAATTAATATTACACTTATGGTAACTCTGAAATAATTCTTGTGTTTAAGGGGTCAATTCTTTTGAGAAAAGGAATAGGTAATTAGAGCATTTTCACATGCATATGAAAGATATACATAGACATAGAAACTCTAGATTATGATTTCCACCCTATTTTAAGACACCTGTGGCAATTTTCTTTAGTAGTTGTGTAATTGAAACTTTATAAGTTAATGTGTTAAAATTATGATCCAAAGAAAGTTCATGGGTTGCCCTTGGACAAATTCAAATATGCTACAAAACAAATATAGCACATGCTTCTTATGTCCTGTGTGTAGGTGCCTTTCAAGTCTCTGTAGACTGAACAGAAGAAAAGGCAATTTTAAAACCCCATAAATTAGCAATGAGCAGTCATGCTATCTATACTACTATCTCACAACCTTGTGTCAATATTCATTTTCCCTCCTGCCAATTACTCAAAAGAGTTCACTAGATTTTAATATTTTCTGCCCTATGCAACATTTCAACAGTTTGAGAAAGGCTGAGAATTCTACTAAATGGAACCACACCTACAAAGGAATTTTCTGAAAAATCTGATATATGTACAGATAAGAGCATACTTATATTAGCTCTGCTCTCAGGTTGTCAGGGTATTGCATCACACTTGAAAGAATCTCAAAATTGTTAATTAGGCTGAAGGGACTATGAATATGTGTTTGGTTGTATGCCTTCAAACTCTTGCTCTTCCAATAATTATATTCACTTCAAAATAAACTTGCCATGAAAAATGAAAAATGTTTTCTATATCAGTATTTGTAGTGCTCTAGCTACCCAGTCTGCAGTTAAGATTGGTTAAGATAATATTCCCTGCTTTATAACACTTGAGGCCTCAGAAATATTCTCACATTGGAGTACAAGAGCAACAGCCTCATTGCCTGCACCTGTGTGGTAATTCCTGGAAACCCAGACACAAATATTTCCATCACTGATAATCAGGAGCAGAGTGTGCACTGGAAGTTACCAACAAATGAGAATCTTTGAATTTTTTTCAGAAGAGCAATTTCCCTAGAGTTCACGTTAATAATTATAGAATTTCTTCTAGGAGATCTAATATGTTGGAAGAGTTGTAAATAGTCCTCATTTCAGCCATAGGGAAGAACCAAGGAAACAAATGAATGCCCATTTGTCCAGGACAGTGACTGAGGAAGAACACTGGAATTCAGCAAAGGAATAGCAGGAACCCTGTGAGGCACAGAGACTAGAGGTTGCAACATGGAAAGAAGATCCTGTTTCCCCACTGAGGGAAACTTTAGATGCCAAAAGAGATACCCAACAAAGTCCAGTGGTCCTAATTGTCACATGGACCAGTTATCCTAACTACAGGAGATTTAAAACATTTTCCATAGAATTTGAAACAAGCTTCCTGAGCTGCCTTGGGTCCCTGTGACAGGTTTGCTTCATGGCAGGAACTCACACTGTGTCTTCCCAACAGAATCACCACAGCAGAAGTTATGATGGCCTGGCATCACCTTGACATAAGGACTCATCCTAGAGTGCAGCCTGACAGGGGCCAGTAGTCACTGCATTTTCCCAACCCTGGGGCACCATACGTGTTCAACCACATTCACAAACATGGTTGCAAATTTACAAGCCCAACTAGACAGGCTGTGTAACTGCAATGTTAACAACCACACCCATGCAGCACTGCACCTTGTATTTCAGAAAACATTTGGCCCAAAGCCAAAGCAGGGCTTCCTCCAAAGCAAAAAGCAAACAAGCAAACAACAGCAACAAACATGACATGCTTGTCCTAAGTGCCTGTTCTCCCCACTTGCTCTCACAACCTTAGCTGTCACTGCAGCTTATCAAATGCACTATGAAGGATCTGAGGACATTCTTTTCTGACTCTTGAATCTGGTTTTATGGCTGGTGCCTCCAGAGTCCACCAACATCATTGGCACTTGCCTCTGGGTGGTCTATGCATACATTTCTCAGATAATGTCCTAGCATCTGACACAGGGGGCGTTATTGCTCTTAGAGCTCATCTGAGTGGAGTCTCAGGACACACTCTCCAGGGACAGCATCCTCATTATCTGAATGAGATTAGTCAGTGAATACATAGAAATCATGAGACAGAATCAGGCAGTTTTTTAAAGTCCCTCTCAAAGTCTTCTTTAGCCAACCTGTCTGAAGTCAAAGAGCATTCAAAAGGCAAGGAAATAATAATAATAATAATAATAATAATAATAATAATAATAATAATAATAATACCCAGCAGTCAAATAAGGAAGTCTGCTTTAGAATAATATTGGCTTTCTCAACAAAAATCTTAGGAATCAGAAAAGAATGGGATATTTTTAAATCCTGAAAAAAAATTGCCAACCAAATATATAATATCCAGCAAAACTATCCTCAGAAAACTAAGGTTCAATAAATTCTTACACAGACTAAAGAAAGCTGAGGAGATTGACTATCAATGGACTGATCCTGTAAGAAGTACCTAAGGCAACCTACATCTCCATCCAAAGAATTGTAACTACCATCATGAAAACAGGCAAAGGAATTAATCTCACTGATAATGCAATTTCACTCATAAAAGAGAGAAAAGTATCATCCAATCCCCAAAAAACAAATACCAAATGTTTTCTCTGATATAAGGAGGTTGACTCATAGTGGGATTGGGAGGGAGAGCTTGAGAGGAATAGATGAATTCTAGATAGGAAAGAGGAGTGGGAAAGAAAGGAAGGGGACAGGGAATTAGCAAGGATGGTGGAATGTGATGGTCATCATTATACAAAGTACATGTATGAAGACTTTATAACAACATACTTTACATACAAACATAGATACAAAAATTGTAATATATATGTTTATTAAGAATTGTAATGCAAAAAAAGAGAATAGCATTACATTAGATTAGGTAGAGGGAAGTGAAAGGAGGGGAAGGTAGGGGATGTGGGGGATCAAGAAAGATAGTAGAATGAAACAGACATTATTACTTTATGTATGCATGTGACTGTATGACCAATGTGATTCTACAATATATATACTCAGGAAAGTAAGAAATTATATCCCATCTATGCATGACATATTAAAATATATAAGTGCATTTTACTGTCGTGTATAACTAATTAAAACAAATACAAAATTAAAAAAAGAATCTATCAATAGTCAGGTTCCCATTAAAGTAACAAATAACTGAGATAATCACCTTGAGTAGAGGGAGGGCTCTTTAGGTGTGATTAGGTATGGAGATAATAATCCGTGGTCAGCTGGCCTCTGTTGTTCCTGTGCCTGGGCAAGGCAGTACAATGTGGCCGGAGCATTTGCAGGCACATGCGGCTGAAAAAGAGGAAGAAGAAAGGGCTAGATTCCAATATTCATTCAAAGCATCTCTCCAGTGATCTCCCTTTAGGTTTTACCTCCAAAAGCTTCCCCCAGCTCTCCATGGAAATAAGCTGAAGACTAAGCATTAATGTCTGTACCCTTCAGGGTAATTTAGGTCCATGTTAGCAGAATCAAGTTTTAGACTACACAAAACAGCAAAAACCATAAAAAATTATAAAGAATGGAGAGTAAACTAAGAATATACAAAACAACCAAAAGTAATCCATGGAAAGGTAGAAATTTGTTCTTACATACCCATAATATGTATATGTATGTATACATACTTCATATATACACACAAATATATTACTATTATTATTTATTTATTTTTGGTACCAGGGATGAAACTTAGGATCACTTTTACCACTGAGCCACATTCCCAGACTTTTTGTCCTTTTTAAATTTTATTTTGACACAGGGCCTTGCTAAGTTGCTTAGGCCTAATTAATTGCTGAGGCTGGCTATGAACTCATGATCCACCTGCTTGAATGTAAATGGAGTAAACTTTTCTGGACACACTGGGACAGGCCTATAAACCCAGGACTAGGGAGACTGAAGTAGAAGGATCTCAAGTTGGAGGCCAGACTCTGCAACTTAGGAAGACTGTCTCAAAACAAAAGATAGGAGGCTAGGCATGTAGCTAAGAGGTAAAGTGCCCCTGGGCTCAATCATCATCATCCTCAACACCACCTAGTGGAGCAAATTGTTCAGTGGAATGCTGCAGACAGGTCAAATGGAAAAAAAAATTATCAAGTATAAACATTGCCTAGAGGAATTTCACACTGTTTAATACAGATAAAGACTAATGTAAAAAAAAATGGAAAAGTAGTCCCATGTTAATGGGAAACAAAAGGAAACAGGGCTAACTCTAGTTATATCAGTGAAATAGATATCAACTCAAAATCAACAGAGATAGACAAAGGTGAACTTTATATAAGGATATGAAATGAATTCAACATGAAAATATAGCAATTGATGAGCATCCAGACACATTAAACAAATGTGTTTCAGTCAAAAATGATAAACAGACATAACAACAATAAAGTTCGGAATCTCTAACACCTTACTTTCAACAATGGATAACTAGATCATTCAGAAAGAATAAAAATGAAAGAGAGCAGTCAATCTACACTACAGATAACATAAATTTTGGAGACATCTAGGGAACATTTCATCTAATACCTGCAAAAACGTACGTATCTCTTTAGCAAATAACACATTTCCAATGGTAGCACACAGATATGCCACCAAACAATTCTCAAAAATATGTAAGTTTTAAAAATCACTTTATATATTCTCTATGACTTACTATGGACACCTCTAGAAATAAACAACTCAATAAACAATGGCAGGTGTACAAAAGCATGGAAATTGAATAACATTTTCAAGAATGTCCAATGGGGTCCTGGAGTTGTAGCTCAGCGTAGAGTGCTTGCCTACCACGTGTGAGGTGCTGGGTTCAATTCTCAGGAATATATATATATATATATGCAGAAGGATCTCAAATTGGAGGCCAGACTCTGCAACTTAGGAAGACTCTGTCTCAAAACAAAAGATAGGAGGCTAGGCATGTAGCTAAGAGGTAAAGTGCCCCTGGGCTCAATCATCATAATCCTCAACACCCTAATATATATATAAAGATCGGAATTTCTAACACCTTTATATATATATATATATATATATATATATATATATATAAAGAGAGAGAGAGAGGGAGAGAGAGAGAAGAATATCCAATGGCTCACTGAAGAAATCCAAAGGGGAATAAAAAAATAATTGTGTAGATAAATAAAGGGAAAGACTGTGTAGACAAATAAAAACTGTGGGATATAGGAAAAACTGTATGAAGATGGCAGTTTATAGCAATAAATTTATTTAACAAAAGCATAAACAATGCAAATAAACTGCCTACAAATGATTCACAAGGTCCTATTCAAACAAAAAATAAATAAAACACAAATGGAAAAAGATAAAACCAGAAATCATAAAGTTGAGGCTAAAATATATATAAAAGATTCTGGAAATCAAGAGTTATTTCTTTGAAAGACAAAGAAAACATAAAAACCTTTAGTAGACTAAGATAAAAGAAACTTAAATAAAGAAAACTAGAGGTAAAAAAGGAGATATTATCACTAATATCACAGAAATACAAAGTTACATGAGAAACTCCTATAAAGAATTATAGATTACACTACTGGAAACCTGGAAGAAATCCATGAGTTCCTGGACACATATAACCTACCATATTTAATCAAATTCATGGCTTAATTTAAATGGAATCAATCAAAATAGACCATTAATGCCTAATGAGATTAAATCAGTAATTAAAAGTCCCCCATCAAGAAATGCTTTACTACAGAATTCTATAAAGCATGTAAAGAAGAACCAAGTCCATATTTCTCTAAATATTTCATAACTTGAGAAAACAAGGAAACTTACCAAGGCATCCTATGAGGACAGCATTATTCTGATAGCAAAATCAGGCAAGCATGCAACAAAGAAAAGTATAGAAAAATAAACAGGTTGAATACAGAGGCAAAGATCCTCAACAACCCACTAGCAAAAAGCTCCATCACCATATCAAAACTTATGCACATCTTCAATTGGTACGTTTTACAGGGATGTGAGGATGGTTCAGCATATAAAGTCAGTAAACATAACACATCTCATCAGCTGAAAAAAAGCAAAATGGTATGATCATCTAAAGAGACTCAAAAGAGCAGTTGATCAGATTCATCATCTTTTCCTGATAAAAATACTGAATAATTTGGTCCTAGAAGAATATTTACACTATAAATGATATGCAAGACTAACCCATCACCAGAAAAATACAGGATACAGCATGTCTACTTTTATGAGTGTTATTCAACCTACTAAGAGAGAGAGTAGCCAGATCAATTAGGCAACAGAGAGAAATACAGGGCATTGGAATTGAAAAGGAGGAAGTCCAGATATTTCTGTCTGTCTTCAGATGACATAATTTTATAGAGAGGAAAACATAGACTCCTACAAAAAACTCTGGCATACCTCTTTTTTGTTGTTTTTTAGATTTTATTGGTTCTTTTCAGTTATCCATGACATATATGTCAAGTAGAGTCCATTTTGATATAATTATAAAAGCATGAAATATATCTTGTTCTAATTCAGCTCATAGAACCTCTCCTTCCCTTCTTGCCCTCCACCCACTACTCCCTTCCTGCTACTGATCTTTTTTGATTTACTTATTTGCCATCTTTTGCATTAGAAAAAGACCTCTACTTCCACTCCTGACTTGTTCAGATTTCAATTGTTCTTTGACTCTGATTTCAAACAATAAAAAACAAACTAAAGGGATTTCAATTAGAAAACAATTCATGTTCTCTCCATCTCTCAGGAAGCTACAGCAAACCAGGTCTGAAAACTGACCTCCACAGATTTTTTTCCCCTTATTTTGGATGGGAGAAGAGCAGAAAAAATTGACTTTTAATAAAATAGGAGCATGTAAAATTTCAGAATTTCCCATGGTATTCTCTATAGCTGATATTTCTCTATTAGTACATTCTATTACTGAGGGTGAAGGAATCAAGGATAATGGATTTCCAGTTTGGACATACAGGAGAAAATTAAAATTAGTTCCATATTAGACATATTTAGTTCATGATGCCTATAAGATATTGAATACCTCTTTTAATACTCAGATTTTTTTGTTGCTGTGATCAAAAGACCCAATGAGAACAATTTAGAGAATAAAAGTTTATTTTGGATCAGAGGTTCAGAAGTTCAGTCCATGGTTGTTCAACTCCATAACTCTGGAGTTTTTGCAACCTGGGGACAAAATATAAATCCTTAAGGCATACCTCTAGTGACCTACTTATTGCAGTCACATCCAGACTGCCTAGAATTACTACCCAGTTTATTCAGATCAGTAGGTTAATCCACTGGTTAGGTTACAGCTCTCATAATCTAGTCATTTCACATTTGTGCATTCTTGCATTGTCTCACACATAACTTTAAGAAGATACCTTATATATAAGCCATAACAATAACAAGTTCAGTACACGTGCAGAAAACAATATTGACACTTAAAAACATATAGCAATAAAGAACAATACTGATTTTTCTATATCAATGATAAATTTGCTGAAGAAGTAAGCAAGAAGGCAACTCCATTGGCAGTAGCTACAAACAATAAATATCAAGAAAATTTTATGTCACCAAGGAAGTGAAGATTCTGTACAATGAAAACTGTAGGGCATTGGTAAAAGATATTCAATAGGACTTCCCAAAATGATAAACATGCCATGTTTACAGACTGGAAAAAATTAATGTTATTAAGATATTCATACCACCACAGCCATCCACAGATGCAATGTAATCCCATCCCCCCAAACACCAAGGACATTCTTAACAGAATATAATAATCAAAACCCCTAAACCTCAAAAAACAGAGCAAGGAAAAGTAACTATTTTCACACACACACACACACACACAAACAGAAATAAGAAAATAGAAACAAAACAAATATGCATATAATACATATATACTTGAACTAATCAGTAAATGTTTTTTAAAAATAAAAAGTCTTGGTGAAAGTTAAGGAGTCATTTCCTTTATGGTTGACAAAATAATCAATGAGAATATATGTTCATCATCTGTGCCCAACTAACTTTTTGTTTTGTTTCGTTTTGTTTTGTTTCTCGAGGTATGGGAGTATAAGCCACAGGCTGTCATTCCTTATATTTACTAGGGGGTTAGCAAGGATGGTGGACTATGATAGACATCATTATCCAAAGTACATGCACAAAGACACGAATTGGTGTCAACATACTTTATATACAACCAGAGATAGGAAAAATTGGACTATATATGTATAATAAGAATTGACTGTATTTTGCTACCTACATTTTGGGAAACTATCAGTGAAGGTTGCAATATGAACTTCAACAATCAAGCATATTCAGAGACCGAAGAAGAGAAGAAAGAAGCATTCTATTTTAACTAACATAATGATCTTCATTGTTCTTACCTTCCTATTGTAAAAGATTTTATTGTTTTATCATTTCTTTACTGAGTAGAAAATTTGCTTTAGTCCTTTTTTAATGTAACTCATTTATGAAAATTCTTATACCTGACTTGAACCCAAACAACCAGCAGGATGTAGCTCAGCGCCTTGAAATGTAGACACAGAGCAAACAAGATGGTGAGTTGTCTACATTTTTTCTTTGGCTTAAAATCACAGACATGTGGTTGAAGAATCCAGGAACAATAAACGCTGATGGTCATAGATGAAGAAAGCCCAACAAATGTCTATTGTTTCCAGCCACAGGACCAGGAAGCAGACAACTTGGAAGACAGAACTCTTGGTCAGCCAAACACAAACAGAAAAAGCCATGACCTTAACAGTAGAGCTTAGAGAAAGCAGGAACCTCAATCTCCACTGTGGTTGAGTGAGAGAAGAAAAAGGACTGGAACTCACATCCCTACCTAGGATGGATGAGCCTGTCACTCTGCCCCACAGTATGATATCACTGGATGACAGAAGTGGGGTCAATGAGCAGCAAGGGAGCACACCTCTTCTTCACTGGGCCATGCCAGTGAGAAACTTTGGGTCCACAACACCAAAAAAATAAAAAATACACGTTGAAATGCCCACTAAGGTCCATCTTAATCAAATTCCAATAACAGCAACAAAAAGAAAATATCTTAAAAAGATTTGTATTGAAAAACTCTTTTCTTTATTTTTTAATCTTCATTCTGGAGATTGAAATCAAGACCTATCATGTGATTGACAAGAGTTCTACCACCAAGCTACATCTCCACTATGAAAGAGTTTTTCCACATGAAGGAATAGTATACGGATGAGAATAGAAAACATCAAAAACACATGAAAGAAATCAGAAGCGGCACCATACTTTTCAAGATCTGAAATAAGAAAGTGATCACTCCTGATTTCGGTATTGATTGAATTTATCTTTCAGAAATAAAATAAATATAAAGACATTGGTTCAAGGCAGGTATGAATGGTGTTTTAATTTATAAGACCTTAATAAATATTCCTCATTTTTTTTAATTTTTTTTGCACTCTAATCTGTAGTCTTTGAGCATTAAGAAGGAGAAAATAATCATAAATGTCTGTCTGGTTATGTTTAAATTCCAGTGCTGTGGAAACTGTTTACAAATTTAAAGCAATATCTTTCTAAAATTACCAAAAGCTGTCATAAATCAAAGCAGGGAGAGAAGACTTTGGAAAGATCAAAGCTTTGTTTCCACGTAGGGAGGGCACAGGAAATGCCCTTTGCCCTACTCATTGGAGGGCTACAGCTAACTAGAAAGCAAGTTGGGTCAGAAGGCCCTGTCAAGGAGACAGTTCAAAATATAATTTTTTTCTAACCATTTAGAAAGGAAATTTACACAGGTTCAGGTGCCTCACTCTATATTGATTCACTTCAAAAAAGGAAAAGACATTGACCTAAGATTGCACAGAGGCCTCACTTTAAACTTTAGCTTTCACTGGGCCTTTGCCTTCTCTCTTCTCAACTATGTGTAGATCATTTCTGGGCCTTTGAGACGTACAATTTTGACTTTGTTTCAACTAGTTGTACCTTTGGAACACTAGATTTAAAATTAAAGAATATTTAGGACAAGAGTAATCATAGCAAAGATTAGTGAAAAGTTAGCAAATAATGAGACTAAATTGAAGATATAAAACCTTTTTATTGTCTATGGTTATGTATGTTTATGTACATGTGTAATATGTGTTGTGTTGACATGGTATCAAATTTAGTTACAAATAAATGATGCTCATAATTTTAAAAGGGTCAAAAATATGCCTTAAATCATGTAAGTTAAATCTTTGAAAAATAAAGAGTTCAAATTTTTTTTGTGAGACAAAAGTAATGATGTCTTTAAAATTTATATATATATTTTACCTAGGTTTCTAGCCAATCAGGTTTGAACTTCTCTGTGTTCAGATGTTTCTAGCATAATATCCATTTGCTTTTATGTTTTATCCTTGGCAGAAAAAAATGGCTTAAAATATTTTCAATGCTAAAATAATCTAAAAATACCTATTCAAAGAGGTGGATTAAGTTTGATAGAAATGAAACAAACATTTTTAAGTGTTTTTGTCAGAGAAAACATCTGAGGCCTTTGTATTGTAAATTAAAATACTGAACTCTCCATCACTAAATGTAAATACAAGCACAATTGCCTAATAAAAGTCTATATGAGTATGTGGGAGTGTACTCATATTCTCCAAATGCACAAGCCTTCAAAATGCAAACCATAGGAGGGCACTAACCATGCAGATATCCTTCAAAATACAATTGTTAGTTGTGATAGGCTTTTTCAGATTAACATAAGAGTATCAAATTTAAATGGATATTCATTTTTGTCATTTAATAGTTAACAGTGTATAAAAAATTCTGTTAACAATAAGTTATCTATGGAGGACTTTATTATTCATTATACTGGGGTGAGAATTTAACTGTAGTTTTGGAAGGATAAAAAGAAGAGCATGATTCTTTTAAAAGTTGGTAAATGTGCTTCATGAAACTTTCTTTTTTTTTTCCTGCTTTTTCCACAAAGAAAGGAAATTAAGGGGGACAAATAGTGCAGTTAAGTGTTAGTGTTGATTGCCTCATACACACAGGTCCTGGGTTTTATCCCCAGGACTAAGCAGAGAAAGAAAGAACAAAAAACCTAGAAAGGAAATTGAAGGGTCTCTTTAGACTTTTTCTTTGGCTCTTTTCTCTTGATATTATTATGTTAAGTGACATTCAAATAGACTTGGGAAAAAAACCCATGAGAATATTTATCTTATTTTTCCTTTTATTTTATTGACTTTTAAAAAAATAAATGACAGCAGAATGCATTTGATTAGTTTTTTCTTTAGGGCACTACCTCCCTCTGCTGATTTTTCATTGTTGTTTTTTATTTCCTTTTCATGGAATATTTTTCCAAGGATATTTTGTAGTGCCAATTTTCTAGCTGTAAATTCTTTTAACTTTTGTTTATCATAGAAGGTTTTTATTTCATCAAATCTAAATCTTAATTTCGCTGGATACAAGATTCTTGGTTGGCATCCATTTTTTTTTCAGAGCTTGAAATATGTTGTTCCAGGATCTTCTAACTTTCAAGGTCTGTGTTGAAAACTCTGCCATTATCCTATTTGGTTTGTCCCCATATGTAATCTGATTGCTTTCTCTCATGGCTTTTAAAATTCTCTCATTATTCTGTATGTTGGGCATTTTTATTATAATGTGACTTCGTGTGGATCTGTTGTGATTTTGTACATTCAGCATCATATAGGCTTCTGAAATTTGGATTTCCAAATCATTCTTCATGTTTGGAAAGTTTTTGATATTACTTCATTGAATAGATTGCTCATTCCTTTGGTTTGGAACTCTATGCCTTTCTCTATCCCAATAACTCTTTAAGTTTGGTCTCTTTATGCTATCCCATATTTCTTGAATGTTCTGCTCATGGTTTCTTACCATTATCACTGTGTGGTCTACATTATTTTCAAGGTTATATATTTTGATATGTTTTTATTTGAGCTTTTAATTTGGTTTATTGTTTCTTTCATTTCAAGAATTTATGGGTTTTTTTTTTTTTTAGAACCTCTATGTCTCTGTTGAGGTGATTGTTTGCTTCCTGTATTCTTCATGCAGCTCCTTGTCAAAGTGATCTTTCACTGCTTGTAATTGCTCTCTTGTGTCTTCCTTGACTTCACAGAACATTTTAATCATGTACATCCTGAACTGCTTATCTGTAATTTCTTCTGTTGTGGTTGCAAAGAATTCTAATGATGTGGTATTTTGATTTGTTTGGGATACTTTCTTCCCTTGTCTTTTCACATTGCTCATGTGTCTTCCCTTTCAGCTTTGTGGGTCTTGGGTGTTATTGTTTTCACCCTGTAGGTTTGTAGTGCTCTTGTAGGGTTCCAAAACCTCTCCTTTGTGGGGAAGGACAATGTTATCAGATCCTAATATCAACAATATACCACCTATGAACAATTTGTTATTAAGACGTTTACATTTTGGTCTCAATGTACAGAAATGTTGGGTTTGATTATTATATATAATATAATATGTAGTTTTGTAAAGGGGTTTACAGTTTCTTACAGTGGACAATGAACTGAGGGTGCGGGTTAGGATGAGATGCTGAGGAGGTAGGATGTGAGGATATAGAGTTAATATATCTTAGGAAGTGTGAAAGAGAAATCTAATGGAGCAGGTTAGTAGCAAGAGAACAGACAGGAAGTAATTTAGGGTAGACAAGTACGTGGGAAGACAGTAGAGTACATAAAATAAACACATGTACTTAGAAAAATAAACAATTTTAAAATAGTAAAAATTGGAGGGGTAAATAAAAATAAAAAGAAAAGCATATACAACGCCTCTATATTATATTATTAAGATGTCCTAGTCCTCAAAATCCTGTTTCATTCAAAGTTCTTGGTTTCACATATGTTGGGGATATGAGGGTGGGAGGATAGAGGGAGAGAAAAAAAAAAGAGAAAAAAATACTCGAAGAAATCAGGATTGTTGCTAGTTGCTAGTATTAGAGATCTGTAACTGCTTCTCATCTCATTCAATAGGTGTGGTAGTCTGTTGTAAGCTGTGTCTCTGCCCTCAGGATGGTGGAGGTAACCAGAGTAGGAAGGATGGTCCTGGTACAGGGTGCCTGAAATCAGGGAGTGGCACCTGCCTACAGGGACTGGCCTCAAGGGCCTCTTGTTGGGACCACTCGTATGACTTGATCACCTGCTACTATCTCCCTATCTTGCCTTGAGAATTCCCAGTTCCTGGTCTTTCTGTTAGGCTCCAAACTTTAGCCCTGTCTACCTCTCCCTTAGCAGTTCCCAATTGAGGAACCTCACAGTGGGGTTCCCCTGAGGGCAGTGCCCTGGTTGCACTGCACACTGTCCAACTGAGAGCTGTTTTGTGTTGAGCAGCTACTGTTTTGGTTACCACCACTGGGGAGAGGGAGAAGTTGAAAACCTGGTGCCTGGCCAGCTGGAGTTCTGATCTGGGAGCTGCCCCCACCAAATATGGTAAGGAAGGTGAGCCAAGATGGAGGGGGTCTGCTTCCAGCACTGGGATATCGGGTACAGTGGGGGAGCCGGGTGATGGTGTTCTACTGAGAGTAGGTAGCAGCTGAGTGTCCTGAATGGTAGCAGAGCAAAGTCTGGGAATTCTACTGATAGGTGATGCTGCTGAGGCGTTTGCAAGCCCTGCTTTGGCTACAACTTTGGGGTTTGGATGTCAGGAGCCTGGAGTCCTGCTCAAAAGCTGAGACCCAGAACCCTGCATGGGGCACAGCGCTGGTGATTTCTGTGCAAGAGCAGCTGATAGGGATCCTCTAACCCTCTCAAGATGCTGTATTCCACTAGGTGAGATTTGGATCACAGAGCAACACAGAATGCTGCCTCTCTCTGGCCCGACATCTTCCGACCTCAATTTGTTTTCTTATACTGATAAATAGAACTATATTTAGAAAGGGGCAAAGGTAAAACAAATAAATTTGCCAAAAGACCAGATGCATCTGGGATAAGGCTCTTTCCCTATTCCATATTAGGATGGCCCCAAACAAGGGTAAGGTGAGCCATTTAAATTGTGTTTAAAATGGATGTTTTTTGTTTGTTTGTTTGCAATGATAATGTGATTCGGAAGTAGGAAGAGATATAATACAAAACTAAGTAAGGATCTAGGTAGATTATAAAAGGTATACATAGCCTAGGAAGTGCTTTGATAGAAAAGAGATAGAATTTGTAAAAGATGTTATGTGTATTAGAATTGACAAATTATTATGGGTTTTGCAGAGACTAAACAGGTATCACATGTACATTGGTGTTATTATAAAGATTGCTTCTTGGTTCAAAACTATTGTACAAACTGAATGTGCTTTTGCCCTTGTTTATTTCACTTGTATTTTCCTTTAAAACTTCATCACTTGCCTCTTAGTTTTAGGTGGAAGGACAACTTCGAATAAAATAATCTGCCTTAACTTGAGATAATAAGTCTTCATTGACCAGACAGGATATTACCCTGAATCCCAATACTAATACTGACCCCAATTAAGCAGAAGGGATAACTGTAAAATTACAACATCAAAATTTAAACCCACTATTTCTACCTCAGGACTGGGGGAGCCAGTCTTCAGGGTGTTCAACAATCAACCCAAATTTGGAGATGAAAGTGAAGGAATATAAAAGGGCTTGGAAAAATAGCTAATATTTTGGTCCTTGCCCTCTAAGGACAGTAAGGACCTTGGGAATGGAAGTCTCTCTAAGGACCCTACAACTCCAGTGAGTCACCCAAACACCTGATGAGGGAGGGAATCTTGAGGGCCCTGGAAAGCAGGGAGACAACCAGTGTGCATTCTGCAAACAGGAGCGTCACTGGAGTTTTGTCCAGTACAGGGTTCACTTACTTGGCCTTGAACTCCCAACAGGGAAGTATAACCACAGACAGATAGACTAATGTGAGGGTGGAAGAAAAGTTTAAGAATGTCATGTGTGGGCAATTAAAGGGGAAGTCAGTGGCCCCTTGAAATGTAACTGGAGATGTGCACTTGTCAGCTCTTTGCAAAAGTCCAAAATTGATAGTGAATGTGTTATAGACACAATTGCCTGACTCCAAAGCCTATCCACCAGGCTCCTCTGCAGAGAAGCCTGAACTGATAGCTTAGACAAGGACTATTTACTCATAAACAAGAAAAATGAATGTTTTTTTTTTCTGACCCAATCATTTGGAGTGTTTTTAGTAGTCCATACTCATGGAGGTATTTAGTAGAAGAGAGTATCCTTTTCAGGATTTATGTAGTGGGACATCTTCACACGTTGACATCCTTTGTGTTCAGCTTTATAATTTATAATGAAGCTTCTACTTTCAGGCTTAAGCATGTGACCTCTTTTAATTTACTGGCTTCAGCTATTGTTTTAAGACTAGTTTTCACTGGGCCAAGAATCTACAGAGTCAGATTGACTGACAGCTCAGGATCCTCAAGACTGACTAAAGGACACAGAAAGAGAGAAATTTAAATTACTTTTAATTTATATATGACAGCAGAATGCATTAGAATTCTTATTACACATATAGAGCACAATTTTTCATATCTCTGGTTGTATACAAAGTATATTCACACCAATCTATGTCTTCATACATGTACTTTGGATAATAACGACCATATATTCTATCATCTTTTCTAACCCCACACCCCCTTCCTTCCCCTCCCACCCCTATACCCTATCTAGAGTTCATCTATTCCTCCAATGCTCCCTCTCTCTATTCCACTATGAATCAGCTTCCTTATATCAGAGAGGACTGGGGATACAGCTCAGTCGGTAGAATGCTTGGCTTACCTCACATGCACAAGACCCTGGGTTCAATCCCCAGCATCACCAAAAAAGGGGGGGGAGGGGGAAAATTAGAATAAGGATTTAAACTCTTCACTTTTCCTACAAATATCTAGTGAGTGGCTAAAAGCAAAGTTAAAGACTTGGCAACTCTGTCAACATTTGCAACATTCTCCTTTGCTCTGAGTCATCATGGATTCCTCAAATAAAGCCTGATCTGATAAATATCTTGTAATGAGTCAAAGCTCTCACCCAGGCAGCAGTCATTTTCCTTCCTTGACAGAACCCAGACTGACCAAATGAGAGGTGATTTGCACACCTGTTTGAGAACACCTGCTTAGGTTGCTGTGAAAAGCCTGTGACTATTCAAACCTTACCCTCAGATTTCCCTTTCCATAAAATCTCAGGATAAGTAGGTTTCGTTGTACATGCCTGTAATTCCAATGAGATTACAACAGTAGAGCTAGTTCGAAGCCAGACTCAGCTATTTTACTAGACCCTGTCCCCAAATAAAAAATTAAAAAGGGCTGGGGATAAAGCTTGATGGTAAAATGTCCCCTGAGTTCAATCCCCAAATGAAAAAAATAAGCAAATAAACAAACATAAAATTTCAGTGTTATTGTCAGGCCTAGGAAAGCAGGACTAAGGACAAGGATGCCCCCATCTTCCCATATTAGCTGCACTAATCAAAGATCCTTCCCTGCTTTTTACCATTGTCTTTTCTGTTCAGTGTTTGGGGTGAGTGGCTGGACCTAATTTGTTTGGATCCCCAGAGTCAGGCCCCTGTCCTAGGACTGACTTACACAGCTCACTTACCTTGCAGTGAGCCATCAAAGTGGGAAAATGGAGAAAATCCTGAATTATAAGCTTGAGGAAGCATTTTGCTATAATTCCTTAACATAGTGGCTAAAGTGCTCAAAGTTTAGTACTACTTCCCTCAACTCCAGTCATAATCAAGACTGATAACTTTGCTTGGAGCAGGAAGAAGCAATTTGGTCCAGACCTTCAATTTCAAACGCAGTGCCAGGTCTGCTCCCAGACAGATCCATATGACTGCTGCCTCAGCTTGTCCCTGCCACTTGGCCAGTTAATCCAGGACAGCAGTCACAACTCCTCCACACCTTTGAAAGCAAAGTTGAATTGAAGACTCCATCAGATGGGAACAGTGCACAAAAGTTAGCATAGCCATTTTCCTTGGAGCTCAGTGCCAGTCCAACCCTGGTGAATGAAGAATAGAAGAGACTCTGATTTGGAAGAACAAGCAAAAAATGTTCTCCAAGAAAAAAAGAATGCACGAGGAAAATGCAGGTACAAGACAATAAATAAATACAGAGGACTGAGACAGAATGAAGCATATCAACAAAATCAGTTTTCCAAGAAGGTTGAGCAGGCATGGATTTCAGAATATGGTTGAGAAAATTCTCTGTATTGAAGACCAATGTGAAAAAAACAGCATAAGAGCTGACTATAAAAATGAAGTGCAACACAATTGAGGCTTTGAAAGTTGTATCAGACTTCAATTGTATAGTTGTGACCAATCAATGTTCAGTGATTTAAGATACTTTGTACAAGATATAAGGCTGAAACCCAATCCTATAGAACCTGAGTAGAAGGGACAGAGCCTGGAAGAAGACTTAGCATCATGAAGCTGCATGGATCATTCTAGGAAATGTGTATCTTGTGTCTCATAGGGATTCAGTCACCACTTTTGCTTCAGTAATCCACAAGGATATTCATAAGATTAGAATCTATAGCTTACCTGTGTTCTACAACACCATGGCATCTCCAATTATGGCCAGTTCTAGAGAATCCCAGACAACCTTTGTGACACTGAGCAAGCTGCGGGGGTCAACTTTCTGTTACCACATGTTCAAGTGTGGTGTCCTAACCCAATACAGTGTTGAGTTGAAATGACCTCTATATCAACATAATTTTGATTAAATATCCAACATATGTGGGAGCTTGCATCGTGAATGATGGATTTGGGGCTAAAATAATGACCGGAGAGAGTCACCATTTTTACTTCCTTATATAGCATCACGGCTGGCAAACACAGACAAGTGTGACACCACTGTTTTCAAACGTTTGCCATACACAACACCCAGTGGATGCACAGAGTCACAGTCTCATCAAACAGGCTGAAGTTCAAATAATGATGGAACTACAGTTCTAATATCTGTGCTGAATGCACAACCAGTTTCCTTCAACACTGCTGCCCAAGTCACAGGTTGTACCTTTCAGAAAAGAGACACTGACAACCACATGCTCATCCCCTCCTGCTTGCCTGAGGTCCCAAAGAGAAAGCAGGGATGCCAGACATCCTAGTGTGTCAGGTGTGAGGTCACCCAGCTCAAAGGTTCCACTGTTCAGCTTCTCCTTATAAAGGGAGCTGCCCCATTTTCCCACAGCATAGACTTGGGAGCAACTACAGATCCTCCTTCAAGATGCTGGTGTTCCTGCTCACAGTGGCCTTGATGGCCCTGAGCCCAGCTCAGAGGTCAACTGAAGGTATAAGGAAATGTTGGTGGGGAGCGGGGTGCTGTGGTTTGACTCTGCTTAGGGTCTGGGAGATGACCACACTTCAGAGAGAGGAGGGAGAAGAGAGGGAAAGACATGAAAGGACACACTGAACTGCAGAATTCTTAGGACGGGGGTAAGAATGAACAGTTATGACTTCATTCCACATCAAGGCCTTAGCTTATATTTAAAATATAATAGGGATATCATAAAATATTTGGCCAGAGGAATGACAGAGTAAGCTCGGATTTGTAGGCTAACCTCTGTGTACTCTGAAATGAACAGGATGGCAGAATGGCAAATGGCAAGAGTGGATGGGGGAGTCCAGTTGTGAAGACAGTATCACAAATCAAAGGAGAAGTAGGTTTTCCTCCCTGTGCAGAGGAAGGAGGTTTATGTACATCAGAGCTGCCTGAGACTCAGAGAATCATATAATAATTTGACTTTGTCTGCTTAGAGAGATAAAAATATCAGAGCCCAATTTTCATATTTTATTCCTGCCCAATTTCAGTACTGCAATGTGCTATAAGTAGTATATATGATTCTATGCCCAAATATTTATTGTTGGTTTCCCCACCTGAGAAAGCATGTGAAGACAAACAACAGATTTAATAAATAAAAGGGGAAATGCATGACAAAATATGGCACTGAAATACCCAGAAAACTTAACAAATAGTCACAGCAAATTTTGAGGAATCATACCCAGGAAAAGTGTCTCCATCAATTAATTTTTCCTCTTTCCCCTAAGGAATTTTCCAGTTCTCCAAAGTTGTCATTATTTGAGGGAATTAGCAATTATTAGTTTTCCAAAAAATATGGACAAGCCTCCCCAAATTAGATTCTGAAGACCAGATGCAGGACCACCAACTCAAATAACAGGGAGCCCTGGCTTCCATGACAAGACTAGGCTGTCTGCTCCCCCCAGGTAGAAATGACTTCTGGGACATGATGCACGAGTGGGAAGGGTAATGGTGCACGAATGGGCAGCATAACTGATGTTTACAGTCCTTTCATTTTGTTTCTCTTCTGCCTTTGGACATACCCTAAACTTCACCTTTTCATATTGAAGGACAAGTGCTTGTTCTGGAGCCAGATATGAGATGTTCCATATGATTAGTATACTGTTGAGAGGAGCTCTTCATGAGAAAGGAGAGGTCATGTGGGAGGCTGGCAGTTGTAGGATCCTCCAATAGAAGTTGAGATCAGAGAGGGAAACAGCAAGGAGAGTTTCCATCATTAATCTCATGCATTCTTCTGCCATCTCCACACAGGTATTGATGTACGAAGTGAGAAAAGGCACCAGCGACCTCAGGGAACACCTAATGGAGAATTCAGACCTCCACCCCCTGCTGGTAATAGAAACCACAAGGAGAGTCCTGTGCAGGGACCACCTCAACAAGGAGGCCTACGGCAGCTGCAACAGCAGCCAAATGGCCTCCTTGATCCGGGAGACCAGAAGGAAACACTGCAACAAGGAGGCCAGCAGCAGCCAAATACCACCCAGGGTCCTGGAAACCAACAAGGATCCCAAGAAGAAGGCCAGCAGCAGCAGCAGCAGCAGCAGCAGTCAAATGACTCCCTTGGTTCTGGAAACCAACAGGGACTACCCCAGCAAGGAGGCCAGCAGCAGCAGCAGCCTAATGCCACCCAGGGTCCTGGAAACCAACAAGGACCCCAACAAGGAGGCCAGCAGCAGCAGCTGCAGCAGCAGCAGACAAATGACTCCCCTGGTCCTGGAAACCAACAGGAACCACCCCAAGGAGGCCAGCAGCAACAGCTGCAGCAGCAGCCAAATGAGTCCCCTGGTCCTGGAAACCAACAGGAACCACCCCAAGGAGGCCAGCAGCAGCTTCAGCAGCAGCCAAATGCTACCAATGGTTCTGGAAAACAACAGGAAGCACCCCAACAACAAGGCCAGCAGCAGCAGTCCAATGACACCCAGGGTCCTGGAAACCAGCAGGAGCCACCCCAACAAGAAGGGCAGCAGCAACAGCAGCACAATGACACCCAGGGTCCTGGAAACCAGCAGGAGCCACCCCAACAAGGCCAGCAGCAACAGCAGCACAATGACACCCAGGGTCCTGGAAACCAGCAAGAGCCACCCCAACAAGAAGGCCAGCAGCAGCAACAGCAGTTAAATGGCACCCAGGGTCCTGGAAACCAGCAGGAGCCATCCCAAAAAGAAGGCCAGCAGCAACAGCAGCACAATGACACCCAGGGTCCTGGAAACCAGCAGGAGCCACCCCAACAAGGCCAGCAGCAACAGCAGCAGCAGCAGCAGCAGCAAAATAGCACCCAGGGTCCTGGAAACCAGCAGGAACCACCCCAACAAGGCCAGCAGCAACAGCAGCACAATGACACCCAGGGTCCTGGAAACCAGCAAGAGCCACCCCAACAAGAAGGCCAGCAGCAGCAACAGCAGTTAAATGGCACCCAGGGTCCTGGAAACCAGCAGGAGCCATCCCAAAAAGAAGGCCAGCAGCAACAGCAGCAAAATGACACCCAGGGTCCTGGGAACCAGCAGGAGCCACCCAAACAAGAAGGCCAGCAGCAGCAGCAGCACAATGATACCCAGGGTTCTGGAAACCAGCAGGAGCCACCCCAACAAGGCCAGCAGCAGCAGCAGCAGCTAAATGGCTCCCAGGGTTCTGGAAACCAGCAGAAGCCACCCCAACAAGGCCAGCAGCAGCAGCAGTCCAATGATACTGGAAACCAACAGGAACCTACCCAACAAGAGGGCCAGCAGCAGCAGCAGCAGCCAAATACCACCCAAGGTCCTGGAAAACAGACGGGACCACCTCAACAAGGAGGCCAGCAGCAGCTAAATGTCTCCCCTCATCCTGTAAACCAGCAGGGGTCTCACCTAGAAGGCAAGCAGCAGCTATCACAGCAGTCAAAGGGTTCTACTGGTCTTGGAAACCAGCAGGGACCATCTCACCAAGGAGGCCAGGAGCAGCTAAATGTCCCCCCTCGTTCTGGAAAACTGAAGGAGTCTAAAGTAAAAGGCAAGAAGCATCAGGAGGAGGAGGACCCATACGGCACTGTTAGTCCTGGAAACCAACAGGAAGTACCTCACCAAGGAGGCAAGCAGTACCACCACCACCACCACCACCACCACCACCACCACCGGCACCGCCACCACCACCACCACCACCGGCAGCACCAACAGCAGCAGCACCACCAGCAGCAGCAGCAGCAGCAGCAGCAGCAGCAGCAGCAGCATCAGTCAAGTTAGCCTCCTCGTCCTGTAAACCAACAATGACTCTCTAATCAGGAGGTATTCAGAAACATCATCCCCCATTTCATCCTGGATGACTCTGGGACCACCATTATCCTCCTTAGGGATAGAACATGAAGCCCCCCACCAGGCCTATCACCCCCATAATCAATATTCAATGACACCTAAGTTGTACTTCAATCTCCAGAAAAGGCCCTTGATACTTCAACCTACCAAGTTCAGTGTGCCAAAACATCTGATGGTAAATGGGGAAATTACATGGTAGTGAAGCCTCTTTCTAAATATTTCTGATCAGATATTTTGGGATAGGATAGGAAGACACTGTAGTGTTAAGAAGCTCTCCAAGGTAATACTCAGTTTCAGCACCACTGACCTAAATTTTCCTTGTTCTAAATAATAACCTGTCTTCTTGTTGGTTCCTTTAAGCAGAACAGTGTTCTATCTCTTGTCCTCTGCCTCTTTTCTCAGACTCAATGATTTCTCTTTTCACAGTGGACCCTGATCACTCTTGGCTCAGTTCTATCTCTCTGCACAGCATTCAGGTCCAGAACTCCTGCCAAATGGTATTCAAGTCTATGCTCCTCATTGTCTTCTAGATTTCAAAATGCTCAGTGCCCAATTAACCTATGCTCATGTTAAAAAGCAGCCTAGCTGAAGAGAGGGTATGAAGCCAAATCTGAAAGGCACATTCTTTCTTCTTCCCCACATGCCTCACCAAAACTACAAACATAATTTCTTTTGACATTTTCTTGGAAACATTTATGGATACATAAGTGCATCATCCTTTTTATCCAGCATATGATACCATAAATTACATGGAGATCTGTACTTTGCTCATCTCAAATAACATAATTCTTAAAAGTTCTTTCTCATTAGCTAGGCACAGTGGCTCACATCTGTAATCCCAGTGACTTGGGAGGCTGAGGTATAGGGTTGCAAGTTTGAGGCCAGCCTCAGCAATTTAGCAACTTAGTGAGACTCTCAGCAACTTAGCAAGACCCTGTCTTAAAATGAAAATCATAGAGTTTGGGATGAGGCTCAGTGGTAAAGCACCCCTTTCATTCATTCAAGAAAGAAAGAAAGAAGAGAGAGAGAGAGAGAGAGAGAGAGAGAGAGAGAGAGAGAGAGAGAAGGAAGGAAGGAAGGAAGGAAGGAAGGAAGGAAGGAAGGAAGGAAGGAAGGAAGGAAGGAAGGAAGGAAGGAAGGAAGAATCCTTTCATCATAGTACCTATACATATACAGATTTTGCCAGCCTGCTTTCTCCTTTCCTTCCTCATTCCTAACTTCCATTGTCTTCATTCCTTCCTCCTAGTCTTTCTTTCCTAATTTCATTCTCTTTTTCTTTCTGTCTTGTGTTTTTACCTTATGTTTATTATATTTACAACTGTATTGTATTCCATTTGGGAGACTTGTCATGCCTTCTTTAATCAAGTCCTATTATTACATACTTAGCTTATTTTAATTTTACTATTATAGCTACATTTTGCAGTGACTCTTTGAGCATGTAGCCTTGTTCATTTCCAATAGCAACCAGAAGATAAACAAACTAAGAATTATCCTTATTTCCACATGTTAAAAATCCAGACTTCAAGCACATTATGCACTAGGAACATAACGAATATACTGAAATTAGGAGGGAAAGGGGGTAATAACAAGAGGGAAAGGAAGAGGAGGCGGGCTGTGGCCTGCCTTTCATCAGTGATACCAACAAGTGATTATCAGTCTCCTCCCATATCACGTCTCCCCTGTTTGTTTCAGATGCCCAAGAAGAAGATGATGTCCTTCAGACAGCTATGCCATCAAAACAAGGTGGTCGTAACTGTCTCTTCCATATCCCAATAAAATAATAAGTGTACCATTTCTGATTTCTCTTTCTCTTCCTGGGGATGGGATAATCTGGAATTTGGGGGTTCTGGGCACAATGTAAGAAAACCTAGGATCCTTCCCATGGGTGCTTCCAACAAGTTGCTCACCTCCTTCATCCACAAACCAGCTGCCAGACAAAAGACTTCTATTTTCCCCTGACATCCCTAGATTCTATAGGACAAAAAGAAATTTTTAGATTGTTTTCAAAATTTTTGTATTTTTAATGAAATGGGGAATACATAGCAAATGCAGCTAATTTGTACAGATTGTAAAATACTTAAAATTCCCCACATAGTTAAACCAGGTTTTGTTGGATACAAATGCCCTTGTAGGGTGCCTCTGCCTGGATCCCATCCTTCTCTCTTCACATTTTACCATTACTCCCAAAGCCCCCCACCATTCTTTATGCAAACTCAAGTGGATTTTATTTTTAAAAGAAGCAGCATGATGGATTTAAAGGAGTGAGGAATTTGGAGTCCTTTAGGCCTCATTTTATGATTTACCTTGGGTGGGCATGTGATTCAGTGGTAGAGTGCATGCCTATTACATGTGAGATCCTGGCTTCAATGCCAAGCATCACAAAAACAAACAAAAAAATCATCTTTATTGTTTTAGTCTCTGGATACCTAATATTATTGTTAAAATTTTGAATGATGACATCATGCAAGGACATATTGGGTTTTTAGAAATTTCATATAATTTGAGACACATAGTAAGCTGATATTTCTGTAACTTAAAGAATGTGAGACATGATTTCTCATTTCCCATGCATAATTAGACAAATCAAGAAATACTAATTATTTTAACATATTTTCACAAGGAGACAAAACAAAGTCCTTTTAGGATATTCTAAGATCCCCAGGAAACTTGCAAAATTAGTGTGAGCACAAAACTTCTAAACCCAGCATTTGATCTTGGAAAGCTGTTAAAAATGCCAAAAGGCCAAGAACACGTCACTGAATAAAATTTCAGTGCATAGCTCACTGTGAAGCAATACTAAAGTATTGGACAGTTCAAGAAACTTTCCACTTGAACAGCATAACCCTACAGTAACCAGGCATCAGGAGCAGACTCACCTTCCCAAGGAAACTTCTGTTTTACAGATGGAACAGAATGGGGACTATGGTAGGGGCAGGAGAATGCTTCAGAAGTCAAGGAGGATGAGAAGATGACAGATTCCTAAGACCCCATCCTTCAACAGCTGAAACAAAGCCTGCAATATCAAAGTTTGACTTACTAGCTTCAAATTTTCCTCTATTACCTGGAAGTTCATCAAGAATGCCAGGTGAACTCGTTTTGGAGAATCGAATGTCTGGTATTACTAAAGATGTCTACAAAGAAAAGGATAATGAAGACTTGAGAATTAGTTGCCCAGCAAACAGACTGTACTTCTTCCCAGCAACTCAATGTGAGTGCCAGTCCTTCATGTACAGCTGATCTTCCTGCATTAAGCACAACTCAGCAAGAAAAAGACCTAATAGAGAAATCAACGGTTCAGAAAGACATTCTCAATCAGATGATTGTGCTAGTTTCTTTCCCAAGCACTACATAGACATCAAAGGTAAATACTGCTTCACCAAGTAACAGTAACATAAATGCATCTGGAGCTATGACTCTACAGGAACCTCAAAAGTTAATTTATGTTGAAGTGTGCCAGAAGCCTCCTACAGAGCCAGTCCCAATTGTTGGGCAGCCCTACGGGACTTTCGCTCCAATATTGTGTCTGTGGCACATGTGTCTATGTTTGCCAAGTGTGATCCTATATCCATTGGTAAAAGTAGTGAGTATCTCTGGTCACTGTTGTAGCCCAAATTCCATCACTCATGATGTGAGTTTCCACATGCATTGATCAACAGAAAATTGACTCAAGCTTTCTCAGTGCCACAAGGTTGTCCAGGATTCTCTAGAACCAGCCAAAATCAGGGAAGCCATCATGTTGTAGAACTCAGGTAAGCCTAGATTATAATCTTATGAATATTCTTGGGGATTATTGGAGCAAAAGTGGTGACTGAATCCCCAAGGGAATCCACATGAGCTACAAGATGCACATGTCCTAGAATGAATCATGCAGCTTCATGTTACTTTTTCCAGTCTTTGACCCTTCTTCTAAGTTTTCTATATGAATGGGTTTCAGACTTATTTCTTGACAAAGTACTTTAAATCATTGATGATTAATTTTTCCCAATTATACACTTGAATAAGGAAGCTTGATATATCCTTCAAAGCTTCAATTGTGTTGCACTCCTGTTTTTACAGCCTTTTTAACACAGAGAATTTTCTCGGCCATATTCTGAAATCCACTCCTACTCACCTGTCTTTGGAGACTGATTTATTGGAGTGCTATGTTCTGTCTCAGTTCTCCTGTGTTAACTTATCATCTTGTTCCTGACATTTTCCTCTTGTATTTTTTTTTCCCTTGGAGACATCCTTTGCTTATTCTTTCAAATAGTCTTTTCTATTCTTCATCATCTCATCAGGGTGGGCTTAGCACTGAGCTCCAAGGAAAATAGCTATGCTGTCTTTTGTGCCCTGTTCCCATCTGATTGAGTCTTCAACACAACTTTGCTTTCCAAGGTGTGGAGAAGTGGTGACTGCAGTCCTGGATAAACAGGCTAAATGGCAGGGATAAGCTGAGGCAGAGATCATATGAATCTGTCTGAAAGCAGACCTAGCACTGGGTTTGAAAGCAAAGGTCTAGACCAAACTGCTTCTTCCTGCTCCAAGCAAAGTTTTCAGTCTTGATGATGATTGGAGTTGAAGGAGGAGTGACCCAATAAATCACTGAAGTAGTACCAGACTGTGAACATTTTAGCCACTATGTTAAGGAATAATAGTAGAAGGCTTCCTCAAACTTATAAGCAAATTCCCTTAATTTTCCACTTCCATGGCTCACTGCCAGGTCAGTGAGACATAGTTGATTCCTAGGATAAAGGTGTGACTTTGAGTAGCCTTCCAAATTAATCAGGTCCACCGCTCACCCCAAACATCAAACAGAGACAGCAATGGTGAAAAACAAGAAAGGAGCTTTGATTAGTGCAGATACCCTACAAAAACAGGGGCACCTTTGTCCTTATCCCTGCCTTCCAGGGTCAGGAAAAATAGCTGAGGCTGACTTCAAACTAGTGCTCCTCCTCTCAGTCTTTGGAATTATAGGTATGTGCCACTGCACCCACTTATTCTGAGATTTTATAGAAAGGAGAATATGAGGGTAATGTTGGGGATTCCAATAGTAGAGGCTTTTCACAGCTACCCAAGCAGGTGTTCTCCACCAGGTGTGCTCTGTCCATAATCACCTCTCCATTGGTCAGGCTGGGCCTTCTCAAGATAGGACAATGACTGATGCCTAGGTGATAGCTTTGGCTCATTACAAGATATTTATCAGATCAGGTCTTGTTTGAGGAATCCATGGCGACTCAGAGCAAAGGAGAAGGTTGCAAATGTTGACAGACCTGCCAAGTCTTTAACTCTGTTTTTAGCCACTCATCTGTAGGCAAAAGTAAAGAGGTTAAGTCCTTATTCTAATTTCCTTCTTTCTTGTGTCCATTAGTCAGTCTTAAGGGTCCTGAGCTGTCAGCCAATCTGACTCTGCAGGTTCTTGGCCCAGTGAAAACTAGTCTTAAAACAATAGCTGAAGCCAGTAATAAAAAGGGGGAACATGCTTAAGTGTGAAAGTAAAAGTTCCATTATAAATTATAAACCTGAATATAAAGGATGTCAACATGTGAAGATGTCTCACTACATAAATCATGAAAGGGATACTCTCTCCTACTAAGTACCTCCATGAGTACATGATTAGGTCAGAAAAAAAAAAACATTCATTTTCTTGTTTCTATATGAGTAAATGGTCCTTGTCTAAGCTATCAGTTCAGGTTTCTCTGCAGAGGAGCCTGGTGGATAGGCTTTGGAGTCAGGCAATTGTGTCTATAACACATTCACTATCAATTTTGGACTTTTGCAAAGAGCCGACAAGTGCACATTTCCAGTTACATTTCAAGGGGCCACTGACTTCCCCTTTAATTGCTCAACATGACATTCTTAAACTTTTCTTCCACCCTCACATTAGTCTATCTGTCTGTGGTTATACTTCCCTGTTGGGAGTTCAAGGCCAAGTAAGTGAACCCTGTGCTGGACAAAACTCCAGTGACCCTCCTGTTTGCAGAATGCACACTGGTTGTCTCCCTGGTTTTTAGGGCCCTCAAGATTCCCTCCCTCATCAGGTGTTTGGGTGACTCACTGGAGTTGTAGGGTCCTTAGAGAGACTTGCATTTCCAGGGTCCTGACTGTCCTTAGAGGGAAAGGACCAAAATATTAGCTATTTTTCCAAGCCCTTTTATATTCCTTCACTTTCATCTCCAAATTTGGGTTGATTGTTGAACACCCTGAAGACTGGCTCCCCCAGTCCTGAGGTAGAAATAGTGGGTTTAAATTTTGATGTTGTAATTTTACAGTTATCCCTTCTGCTTAATTGGGGTCAGTATTAGTATTGGGATTCAGGGTAATATCCTGTCTGGTCGATGAAGACTTATTACCTCAAGTTAAGGCAGATTATTCTGTTAGAAGTTGTCCTTCCACCTAAAACTAAGAGGCAAGTGATGAAGTTTTAAAGGAAAATACAAATAAAATGAACAAGGGCAAAAGCGCATTCAGTTTGTACAATAGTTTTGAACCAAGAAGCAATCTTTATAATAACACCAATGCACATGTGATACCTGTTTAGTCTCTACAAAACCCATTATAATTTGTCAATTCTATTACATATAACATCTTTTAAAAATTCTCTTTTCTTTAAAAACACTTCCTAGGCTTTGTATACTTTTTCTAATTTACCCAGAATCTTACTTAGTTTTGCATTATATCTCCTCCTACTTTGGAATCACATTATCATTACAGAAAAAAAAATCATCCATTTTATCCATAATTTAAATGGGCGTCACCTTACCCTTGTTTGGGGCCATCCTAACAAAGAAGAGAGCAAGAGCCTTATCCCAGGTGCATGTGTTTTACCTTTGCCCCTTTCTAAATATAGACCTATTTATTGGTATAAGAAAACAAATCCTCATGTTTTTCCCCAAGTCTATTTGAATATCACTTAACATAATAATATCATATCTGAGAGAAGAACCCCAAAAAAGTCTAAGAGAGCTCTCAATTTTCTTTCTAGGGTTGTTTGTTCTTTCTTTTTCTTCTTGGTACTGGGAATAAAACCCAGGACCTGTGTGTATGAGGCAATCAGCATTAACACTGAACTGCACTCTTTGCCCCCCTTAAGAAAAAGCAGCAAAAAAGTTTCATGAAGCACATTTACCAACTTTTAAAAGAATCATGCTCTTCTTATTATCCTTCCAAAAATACAGTTAAATTCCCACCCCAGTATAATAAATAATAAAGTCCTCCACAGGTAACTTATTAACAGAATTTTTTATACACTGTTATCTATTAAATGACAAAAAATGAATATCCATTTAAATTTGGTACTATTATATTAACCTGAAAAAGCCTATCACAACTAACAATTGTATTTTGAAGGATATCTGCATGGTTAGTGCCCTCCTATGGTTTGCATTTTGAAGCCTTGTGCATTTGGAGAATATGAGTACACTCCCACATACTCATATAGAATTTTATTAGGCAATTGTGCTTGTATTTACATTTAGTGATGGAGAGTTCAGTATTTTAACTTACAATACAAAGGTCTCAGATGTTTTCTCTGACAAAGACATTTATAAATGTTTGTTTCATTTCTATCAAACTTAATTCACCTCTTTGAACAGGTATTTTTAGATTAGCATTGAAAATATTTTAAGCCATTTTTTTCTGCCAAGGATAAAACATAAAAGCAAATGGATATTATGCTAGAAACATCTGAACAGAGAAAAGTACAAACCTGATTGGCTAGAAATCTAGGCAAAAAAAATACACACACATATATATATTACAATTTTAAAGACATCGTTACTTTTGTCTCACAAAAAAATTGAACTCTTTATTTTTCAAAGATTTAACTTACATGATCTAAGGCATTTATTTTTGACCCTTTTAAAATTATGAGCATCATTTACTTGTAACTGAATTTGATACCATGTCAACACAACACACAATACACATGTACATAAAGATACATAACCATAGACAAAAAAGATTTTATATCTTCAATTTAGTCTCATCGTTTGCTATTTTTTCACTAGTCTTTGATATGATTACTCTTGTCCTAAATATTCTTTAATTTTAAACCTAATGTTTCAAAGGTACAACTAGTTGAAACAAAGTCAAAATTGTACATCTCAAAGGCCCAGAAATGATCTACAGGTAGTTGAGAAGGGAGAAGACAAAGGACCAGTGAAAGCTAAAGTTTAAAGTGAGGCCTCTGTGCAATCATAGATCAATGTCTTTTCCTTTTTTGAAGTGAATCAGTACAGAGTGAGGCACCTGAACCTGTGTAAATTTCCTTTCTAAATGGTTAGAAAATATATATATACTTTTGAACTGTCTCCTTGACAGGGCCTTCTGACCCAACTTGCTTTCTACTCCAATGAGTAGGGCAAAGGACAATTCCTGTACCCTCCCTACCTGAAAACAAAGCTTTGGTCTTTCCAAAGTCTTCTCTCCCTGCTTTGATTTATGACAGCTTTCAGTCATTTTAGAAACAGGTTGATTTAAACTTGTAAACAGTTTCCACAGCACCATAATTTAAACCTGACCAGACATTTATGGATATTTTATCATTCTTAATGCCCCAAGACTCCAGATCAGAGTGCAAAAAATAATGAGGAATATTTATTAAGGATTTACAAAAGTTGAAGCACTTTAACTATCCAACATAAAACCTTTTGAATTGCCAGATGAGTTCTTCTCCAAACACATTCTTGTCCTTGGATTTGTTTTCCATTTTAGTGGAGTTACCCTCTCCTGAAATTAGAATCTCTGGAGCTAAGTGGTGAACTTATGTTCAAACTAAAACCAGGAAAGTGGCAAATATCAGGAGAGGAAGATACACCCTCAATAAAGACAAATTTGCATAAGGGAATGGCAGCAGTAAAAGCCCAATGTTAGCCAACACTGTTCTGGCAAGGGTTCTGACACAAAGAACATCCAAATTAACCAGCTCAAAAAACCCCAAGGGCTATCAACCAAACCATACCTACCGGTAGTGACTGTGTCTGTCAGCCATCAGACTTTTCTTTCTTTTTTCCCCCTTACAAGTTAGTCATCACCACCAGAGTAACGATCTAGACTAACAGAAAAAAAGAACACATAACATTAAGCCGAAGTGCATTTTCAAATTACATTGGCCATGATGAATTATAATACTAAAGTTGTGTGATGGTTTGGTTGTGAGGTGTCCCCCAAAAACTCATGGGTGAGACAATGCAAGAAATGGTTGGAGTATGAGACTTAACCCTTCAGTGAATTAATCCCCTGATGGCATTAACTAAATGGTACCTGAAGGTGGGTAAGGTGTGGCTGGAGGAGTATGGTCATTGACATGTGCCTTTATGTTATATATTTTGTAGCTCCATGGTACAGTGCTCACTTTTCAATCTCTAGTCACACACATACATACATACACACACACACACACACACACACACACACAAATGGCAGCAGAGATGGAAAGTTTTTGAGTCTTCTGCTGCCTGATCATCATGTGAGCCACTTCCCTCCACCACACTCTTTGCCCATGATGTTCTGCCACACTTTGAGCCCCTGAGGAAAGGAGTGTGGTGTCTATGGTCAGAGCCCTCGGAAACCAAATCCTCCAAATACACTTTTTCTCTTCTACAATTGTTCTGGTCAGGTTTTTTGGTTGCAGCAGTGAAAAACCTCACTAAAACAAGCTGTTACATAGTCCTTGGCCAAAGGCCTGACTCTGAGGCTGAACTAATCAGATCCAGCCACTCACCCCAGAAATGAAACAGAAAAATTAATGGTAAAGGCCATGAAAGCAGCTTTAATCCATCTGGCTCTACTGAAAAGATGAAGGAACCCTTGTTCTTAGCCCTATCTTTTATGGAGTGACAATCATTTTGAGATTATATAGAAAGGGGAACTATGAGGGAAGGGTTGGGTTCTTGAACAGGTGGAGTCTTTTGACAGCTTCCAAGTAGGTGATCTCAATCAGGTGTGTTCTGTCCACCATCATCTCAGGTGATATGGGCCTTGTTGGCATAAGAAATTTCCGGTTTTGCAGGAAACATCATAAACGAGATGTTTATCACCTGAGACCTTGTTTCTGGAATCCAAGGTGACTAGGATCAAAGAAGACTGATGCAAGTGGAGGCGGAGCTGAGGTCCATGGCACACAACTATAATCCCAGAGACTTGGGAGGCTGAGGCAGGAGCATCACAACCGCAAAGCCAGCCTCAAAGCCAGGTTATCAAGACTCTGTGTCAAAATAAATATTAAGAGGTCTGAGAATGTAGCTCCTTGTTACAATGCTCACTATTCAATCTCTAGTAACACACACTCACACACATATACACACAAATGGCAGCAGAGATGAAAAGTCTTTGAATTTGCTTTCCTCTTTCTTTAGATACTCAGGACAAAGTGAAGTATGTAATTCTTTGTGACATGATGACTCTCATGTTACTACAATCAATGGAGATTTTTTTAGTCTTTTTTTCTAAACATATTTCTCATCAGTGAGGAGCAGGGCTTACAACTCTATCCCATCGTAGCACACTCTCTACCCCTAGTTCCATGACAGTGCATTTGTTTTATGTTCAGATTCCCTGATTGCTCCACTCCTTACTTCTTTTCCTTCTCAGCTACTTACTCCGTTCCTTGTTACTAGATATTCAGGATGAATACAAAATCCTTTTCTCTACCTTGGGGGAGCTTATGAGTGTCATTCATGCCTAAAAGGGGGCTCCTGAGAGACGCCTGGTCCTTTTTTCGTTTCCTTCAAATGAGTGCGTGTGGATCTTTCCTCTTCAGCCATTTTCTCCCAGGGAGACATCAGGAAAAACTGTCATTGAGGAAAGTGCTCCAACCAGACACTGAATGTGTCAATGTCTTGATCACTGACTTCCCAGGCCCCAGAATTGGGAGAAATAAATGTCTACTGCTCAAAAATCCAGGTAGAAGCTTTTGTCATTGCTCTCTCAGCTAAACATCATTGAGATTGATAGCAACAGCAAGGATGTAGCTGTCACCATTTCCTGGGAATGTCGACACAGTTTTGAAGGAGGCAGCTTCTGTAAGAGTTGGAAGCAGATGCATGAGAAAGCCTATGTTCCTGGAATCATCATTTCAGATTCTGTTGAGGCCTCAGAAGAAGAGAGCTGCAGGAAAACTAAAATGTACCTGGAGAACACACACCGGATCACGTCAGAATGTGGGTAGAAATCTGAAGAGTCAAAGGCCACTCTGATGAGAAGCCAGACAGAAATGAGGACATTATTATTGGCAGGTAAAATAAAGACCTCCTTTGGCATTAAATGGAAAAGAGCTTGACAGAATTTTTTTTTTCCTGATGCTTCCTGAAAGGCCCAAATTAAGAGCTATGACCTGGAATTACTACAGGATAAAGATTTCTAAGTCATTTGTTGTGGGTGTGCCTTCCTTCTCCAGATTTTTATAATAAAAGGTAGGGAAAGAAAAACAAATCACAATGCTATTTATCATTAACAGGGAGCAAAAATTAAAGACCTTGGAAAACTCTTAGCCTGGCCAGTTTGAAAACAAAGACAGTTCATTAGGGAGAAAACACCCAGAGAGTGGCCAGCAAATGTTTGATGAGGAGAAGTTCACTGTGTGGAAGGCAGATGCTATTCATGAAGACAAGGGCAGAATGCCCTGAAGACTTTCCAGAGGTCTCCAATGCTGCCAGCCTCATTCCAGGTCCAGAAAGAGAGGGCCTTGAGGTTCACATGGCTTTGGGAGAGAGTTCCTTTTCTCTGAGGGACCTCAGAGCTTGTGCCCAGGGTATGTTAAGATTTTCTCCCTGTAATCGGATGCAGAACTCCTTAAATGTCTTACCTGTGGGTAAAGTAGGTGGAAGTATGTCTGGGCCTGAACATTTAAGAAAAATAGGATGTAAACCCTGGCAGGATTCTTGTGATCCTACTTTATTCTCAAATACATGTTTGATAAACATTACCATCTCTGAGGTAGAAGCATGCCAAAAAAGAATTAGAAGGACCATCAAGAGGAATGCTAATGAAGGAAAGCAACCTTGCAGGTCATGGGGTCACTAATAAACATGAATGATACCTGTCTCCTTTCTATTCCAGTACTAACAAATCTGCACCTTGATCTAGGTTACCTGGACTAATCTCTGTGTGGAATGAGAACAATGACATCTCCAAGTCTATCTCCTCAAGATGCTTGAAAACAAATGTCTCCTAAGGAAGCAAAAATACTCTAATAGTGCCTCTTGCTGCTTCCTTATTCCTAGAGTAAACCAAGTTCTCTCCCCCCCCCCACTAAATTCAAGTAAATTCCCTGAATGTTGTATATAACAGAAACCAAAGGAGATGCTGAAAGATGGGGAGAATATGGCAGATGTATAAAGGACCCCAGAGCAGACAAGATATAGTTGTCTATGTTTCTTTTTGGCTTAAAAAACACATAGTGGAGGATTCCAAGAACAAAGAAATGCCAATGGTCACAGATGAGGAAAGACCAACAAATGGCTGTTGTTTCCAGCCTAAGGACCAGGAAGCAGACAAGCTGGGAAGACAGAACTCTAGGGCAGCCAAAGATATATAGAATGAGGCATGACCTTAAGAGTGGAGCTTAGACCTCCATGTTTGTGAAGCAGAAAGCATGAGCTGCAACCCTCCACTGAGGTAGAGTAAGAGAAGAATAGGGACTGGAACTCACATCCCTTCCTAGGAGCAATGAGCCCCTCCCCAATATTATGTGATCACTGGCTATCAGATGTAGGGCCTGGGTCCCTTCAAACCAGCAGCAAGGAAACAGACCCCTTCTACATTGGGTGGTGTCTGTGAGGCCACCTGGGAAGCAGTAATAGCATAGCTATCTGCAAACTCATTTTCCCTGGAAACTGAGTGGGAGCCAGGAATCCATCCCCCATGCAGCATAATGAGCAACTGCCTCTTCTTTGGCTGTTAACACAACTCTAGAGGGAAACTGCTACTTCTTTTACCTGGAGGTAATCCAGTGACCCCCATCACCATCTTCCCCCACTGTGCTAAGAAAGAAGATTATAAAAAATATTTAGTTTGAATGGAAAAATTAAGAGATCCTCAGTGAATTCTGTGATTATAAGAAAAATCCCATATGGTATCATCTGCATCTCACCTAGCACATGAGAGGCCCTGGGTTTGATCCTCAGCACCATATAAAAAATAAATAAATAAAGGTATTGTGTCCAACTACAACTAAAAATTAAATATTAAAAGAAAGAAAAGGCCCTAATCAACTCAGGAGGAAAAGACATAAAATATGTCAAAGAAATCCTTGAGCTCTTAGATACTGCACGGGCTCCTAAAGGTGGCAGTCATGCATTGTTGGGCACATCCAAAGGGGAATAGCATGGTCTCTGGGGAAACTGTAAAGCAGACTCAGAGGCAAAGCTCATGGCCACCAAGGAAGTAAAGAACCAGCAGCTCAGATAATTAACTGACTAATTCAATGCAGCCACTGTCAGCCCTCTTTGATGTGTATCAAGCTGTACTTAAGTACTGTTCTTGGTGATCTACAGAGGTTTATGAAGGGCTATCTTGGGAACAGGAGTAGAGGTTCAATGATTAACACATGAATGAATAAGCCTCAACTCAACTCAGATGCACCAATAACAATGGTTACTGCCCTTTCTGGAGCTGTGTTTTATGGGCCACCTCTCAGTGGAAAGGTAACACTCCTCCAAAAGGGTGTTGCCATGCCCAGCTATGATTCAGGAGCCTGTAATCCAGTTAATTTTACTATCCTTGACCCATGGGACTCAAGATGAAAAAAATGGCTGCCAAGTTGGTATAGCTATGTATGGATGGGGCATGGACCCCAGGCCCTAGTACACATCAAAACAGTCACATCTTAAGTTCAGTTCCTTTTATGAAGAGATGAAGACTAAATTCCCCATCACCACCACACTTAGAAACCTATTCCTAACCTTAGCAGAAACTAATCTCTGAATGTCTCTTCTTGCTCTGTGTGTGGATGATCTAATATGGGAGATCCATGGCCATGGGAAGTTAAAGAGCTAGACCCTCATGAGCCTATAGTGAAAAAAAAAAACCATTCTCCCAATTCAATTACTGGAGTTAGTTTCATCAAAACCTCAACTATTGGAAAATATTGTCTTGCCAAAGAAGGAAAACAGTTTACCATCTCAGCTGGAATTTTGACATGTGAGGTCAAAGATTCTATGATGTAACCAATCAATGGTGGGAATCTCAAACCACTCTGAACCAGATCATCACCCCTTGTCTAACTCTCACTTCCAAAATTCCTGGAATGATGTCAATGAAGACATCAAATGGCAAGCCCCTGGTCAACTATACTGGATATGTGGAAGGGGCACCTATGTTAAACTACCCTGGTTAGGGTCCAGATCCTGGGTTCTGGTGATCATTTATCTCTCCTTTTTCCTCCTTCCATTAGCCAGAGAGGAATAGTATATAATGCCATATATGAGGACCTAGGGGCCCAATGGGAGCAACAATCACTAGAAACTGGCAATTGGAAAAATGATGAATGGTCCCCTGAACAGATAATTCACCATTTTGGCCTTGCCACCTGGGCAGAGGGCGAATCATATGAGTCTCATATACTCTAATCTATATGTTAAACTGTATTATCAGGCTATAGGCTTTTGTTAAAATTATGATTAATAAAACAGCAAGGGCCCTCAATTTAGTAGCCAAACAATGTACTTAAATGCACTGTTATTTGTCAAAATCAGTTAGTCCTAGACTATTTGCTTGCTTCTGAAGGTGGAATACATGGGAAGTTTAACCTAAGGAACTGTTGCTTACAAATAGATGGTGAAGGAAAGGTCATAAATGAAATCACAGATCCTATGAGAAAGATTGTCCAAAGCCAGGTCGAGACCTGGAAAAGATAGAACCCTGGGGAATTATTTGGAGGATTGTATTCAACTTTTGGAGGATTCAAAATTCTCATAAGTATTGTGGTTTTAATGCTGGGGGTCTGCCTATTCCAACCTGCCTGTTATCCCTGCTTATAACATCTGCCTCCAATCTCATGGAGGCTATTGTCAAAAGGAAAAGGGCCACACATGTTATAATGTTATGAAAATATTAGCCATTGAATCAGGATGATGCTCTTTGACCCTGAGAGGATCTGACATCAAAGGGGTAATATAGTAAGAGCCAATCCAGAACAAAGGGCTGTTCCAAAACAAAGGGAAGGCAATGTGACATAGTGTCAATGTGCACATGCACCACTCTGTCCCAGCTCTGCTGCAACTCTATAGTATAGAATATCCAATCAGAATGTGTGTCACCATATAGGGGAGACAAAGGGGCTGACATGTAAAGGGGGAACTGACAGAGCATATATAAGGCAATGCCCACAGTGTTCAAGGCTCTGTCTTTGGATACAAATCCCTGGGCCAGTGCCAGCGTGAATAAATGGCGCTTTTTGCCAAAGAATCCTGCAGCATTTCCTTAAATGGAATGTCTCTTCCTTTTTTCCTTGAATTTTTGAATATGATAGATGATTGAAGTCCAAATTGTAACCTTATCTGATAGTTTACTAAAATGTAGGTACAGTAATACAGTCATCCATACATGTACATATGGAATAGGATCCAGGACCCCCTGAGAAATCAAATTGTGTGGATGCTCAATTTCTTATCTAAAAAGTAAAATATGCATATATAATCTATGCACACTCTCCCATACACTTAAATATCTCTAGATTATATACACTATGTAATATAAAGTGAATACTATGTAAAGGGTTGTTATACTGTACTGTTTAGGAAATAAGGGTGAGAACAGGAATCTGTACATGTTCAGAACACACAATTTTTTGGCAAACATTTTATATCCATATGTGGATGGATTAGAGGATGTATAAATCATGAATACAGAGAGCTGATTAAATTTAATACAATTAATTTAGGATCATAAGAGGGTGCAGGGAGAAAAAGTTGACATAGTTTCTATACTCCACCCCAAATGCCAAAATCTTGAATCTATCATGAGTTAGATAGATATAAATATAGGTACATAGTTATGTATATATTTATGTATGTATCTGTATATATTTATATAAACATAGATTATATATAATATAAAATTCATATTATTTACTAAAATAAATCTTCACAGATATACACACAAACATATCATAGACAAGCCAAGATGGATTTATAAAACAAAAATATTCAAGAAATACCAGAAAGGCAGGAAATACAGGAAATAATAAAATATCTAGAAAACATGAAGGAAAAAGCAAAGTTCAGAACCAACATACCAAAAATTATGTTACATATAACTGGTTTAAGTTTTTTTATTTCTGAAAACAACTTTTATTTAAATAAGGGTTTAAATACATTACATAACATTAAAACCGGAAGGGAAAAAGAAAGCCAAAAGCCAGTTTATCATTTCACATGGCACTGGGAAGCTGTTGATAGTGAGTTGAAAGTTCTAAAGCTAACTACAGGACTGATAACATCTGTTCAGTATTTGTTTCCTTGTCAAAAGTTTAACTGACATTAAGATGGCCTCACATTCTGTTGTTTTGGACACTCCTTAGCTAGAATATGTCTAGTCAAAAACATGACCTTGGTGGCAAGCCAATTGTCACATCACTTCACTGGAAGGAAGGTGGCCTCTGAGTTTTATCCACCTGGTTAGGTTAGACACCAGAGGTTCTTTTTAAAAAACAAAAACAAATAAACAAACCAAAAACTACCAAAGTCCCCCTCTAGTGATACAGCTTCCTTCCCCCATCCTCCTGAGCAGGTCTTGGCACTTTTAAGGCAGGGGCCTCTGCTGAGGGAGAGTTGAGAAGTTTCTGGTCAGATACAACCATCTAATCTTGAGGCTCTGGAATTTGCTGAAGCACCACGTTATTGCTTTCTTTCAGGGTGGTCACTGCCAGACACCTACCTGACCTCTGTTTCAATGAGGGACTTCAAGACTAGACAGCATGGCTCTTTTCAGTTTATTGCATAAAGGAGTTACACTAGTCCAAGTTAAAAGCAGACCCCAAATGGTGACATGGTACAATCTGTGAGGTTTTTAAACTTGTGAAAAGCCAAAGGACAGAAGGGAAATTCTACTCATTGCAAGGAAATCGTCACTTAAGCTTCAGTAGCCACAAGCACTTAAAACCCATGAACCTTCAGCCGATATTCTTGCTCTGGTCACCCTGTAACTGAATTCTTTCTCCATATGCTCAATTTCAGTACCATTTTAGGCAAATTTCTTCTTAAATACCTTCACTAATTTATTTTTATCCTAATCATCAGCAAGCCCTTGGACAGTAGTAAGGGTCTCTTTGCCTTTTCTCTGTTGAATTCTTATATGGATATAATCCTCAGTGCCAGCAGGAAGCAGGTCATCACCCTTACCTCCATCAACAAAGCAGTCAAAGAGTGAAGGTTCTGGATGGTGGACATAAGATACAATTCCTTTTCCTCAGTGGAAACAGCCTGTGGAAGGCAGTTGAAGCAGAAAGCGGGTGGGAATAGAGCCTTGGGAAGCAAGGTGATTCGAAGGGGAGGCTGCTGAGTCCTCCGAGGTGGCTCAGTGAGGGGCAAATGGTTCAAATTTTAAAATCAGCTGAACATTGAGGGGTGAGTTTGTAGATTAAAGAAAGGTAAAATTATCCACTATTACTAATATCTTTTTAAGATATATATATATATATATATATATATATATATATATTAATATAGCTTGTTCAAACTTATGTTAAATTATATTTAATTAAGATTTATGCAATTTACTTTGTTGCAGTTATTAATGATGTACAAACCCTACACATACTGTGATAACCCAGGTAAGGTTTTCAATACAGTCCTTTCCTGGTAGAGTGAAGCCTTCACTGGTACCTGCGCTCACAAGTACAACAGCAGGGTTGGACTTCTCACCCTTTGCAGCTCCCTGTGACACAGAGCTGTCTCAAGGGCCCCACTCCTCCTCATGGCAACACTGTTACAACAGGTCCCCATCTAAACCTGTGATTTCGACTCCCACTTAGAGCAGAGATGGCTGCTTGCATTGTACCAGTGCCACAGCTCCCAGGTTGGTCCTCTCTCTGCCTAATCATTCCCAGGGCAGATACTTATAATTGATGAATGAAATATGAAATAAAACCTGTATTCCTATCTAGATAGACACTGATACGTAGCTGTTGGGAGTCCATTGAGACTTATTACTAATTAAGCATTGCAAATAGTCCAAATGGTTCATCACAAATTTCCATACTGAAATCTACCTGAAATTATATAAATGGTCACAGAGAAACTGGCAAAATGGTGAAGGGAAGAATAAAATCTTCTTGTGGAAGGAAGAGGTGTGTAGAAGCTTTGGAGCTATTTCCCCCCACCTCCCCTTAGAAAAAAGATGCCCTGAGACAAGAGGCTGGATGGAGCCTTACTAGACATCAGAAATAAAAACATTTGATGTGCTCTGGGGAAGGTCATTTTAACAGGGAGGGATTGCTGCATGTTGTGTAACACTATGGGCTACTTGGAATATTTGTCTCTGATATCAACAGTAACTGACTGTGTATATAAATGATGACAACTATTGCTGTAATTGCTGTTAAAATGTACATTATGGGAGTAAAAAAATGAATTTTCAAATGAAATTGTTTTGAATGTTACATTTTACAGGGGGAACTGGATGATTTAGTGATAATTTCACAGTCTGCAACAGAGGTGATGAGAAGCCACATATTCTCATTCTCCGGAGTTTATATCACACCAAGGAACCAGTGGTCCTTATTCTACAAATGGAGAGTCACCTCAAATAAATTTGTGCTGTTTCAGTTTGTCATACACACTATTTCACATACATACAACCAAGTGCTAATATATACAACACAAAGTAATTTTATATGAACTCATATTTATCTTCTTGCAAAGGCCACATTTCTACATTGCCAAAGCATTAGAATCCATCTCCAATCAACAATGAAACAGAGTTTAGAGGTGTCCTGCCCTCCTGAGACAGGAAAACAATGTCTACCCAAAGAGGTTCACATCCAGATTCCAAAAAAACAGTGAATATGTAAAATGACATGATAAAGAGGGAATTAACAAGTGGACTTTCAAATAGAATATTCTGGACTATCCAGGGCTGGGGTTGATGTAATCACAAGACTCATTCTACATGTCAGAGGGAGGAAGAAGTGTCATTGTCTGAGTGAAATTGAAATGATGTGATGAAGATCAGTCATTGCTGAGCTTGAAGAAGAAGTGGCAGTAGCCTAGAGGGGGAGTGAGTTTCAGACTGACTCTTCCTAGACCCTTTAGCAGAGAACACAATCTGCCGACACCTCACTTTCAGACAACGTAGAACCATATTTAACTTCTGAATGGCAGAACTGCAGGATAATAGAATGGTGTTGCTTTAAGTTACTAAGTTGATATTGTTTCTTATAGCAGCAATACAAAATGTTTACTCTCCATAGGTTTAGGTGATGCTTTTCCTAGGATGCCTGTCAAATTTTAGATTCTGAGTGAAAAACAGCTACAAAATGAGAACTAAATTGCTTTGCTAACTCAAGGAAAATAAACAATCCATTGTCTAATAAAAAAGCAACCTCAAACTCAATTTAAATGAGCATTTTGAGGACATTCCAAATGGGGAGTAGTTAATAAGTACTGGTCCCCATCCATCATGATTGATGACATTCCTCAGCTGGGAATGTCATCCCCTGGGTGGCAGTTTTCTGCAGGTGTACAGTCTTCTAGAGTGAAGAGCAGGCTTCCTCTGAAGCTAAAATTTATTTAGAACGTTTGTGATATCAGGGTGTTGGACACAGACAATGAAACATCTGCTTCGTTTTCTAAAAAGAAATGAAAGAAATATAGAAATGGTAACTAAGAAAAATCCAATGCTGCTACTCCCTGATAAAGCCAATGATTCAAGTGACAGAGTGATAGAAGAGCTTTACTAATACCAAGCCTGCATGGAAGCAGGTGGATCAAACATTTTGCCCTCTATCCTTTGTGAGCCTTCCACATGGTTTTTGCTAGGGAAAGGAAGCTTGCCTCAGATCGGTGGTTTAATCGTACTTTTGGCATGATCAGTGTAGGTTCCAATCTTCTGAACTAGAATGAAACATAAATGGTTAAAAAGATTCTGTTGAGCCATGTCTTATTTTTGGGATGGCCAATCCCTGCTACATGCTTTTCTGACTACCATTCCTCCAGAAGTGACCTTGCCCCCAGCCTGGGCATGGAGGAACTCAAAGAGGACAGTTGCTGTCTTTAAAATACTTTTAGAATTTATTGGTGATCTCAGACTCTGCAGAGGGTTAAGTTTGGAATCTTTTTCTATTTTTGACATCAAAAATAGAACCAACTCTAGTAAAAGATCAGGGGTAAGGGATAAGAAATGGAGAAAGATGAACTGGCATGTTCTCATTGCTTCCTTTGGAGGTGCTCGATTGGTCTGCAACAAAGTCAAGAAATGGTTTTTATTTACTTATAACATCACTAAAAATACGTCTAGCATTTATTAAAAAGGCATCCCTTTTCCAATGTATGTTATTAATTCTTTCCTCAAAAAAATAAGTTGGTTATAAGTATATAGATTAATTTTAGGGTTTTCTCTTGTGTTGTACTGCTGTATTGTCAATGTTGATTTCAGTACCCTTTTGTTTTGGTTACTATTTCTTTGAAGTAAACTTTGATTCAGATAATGTGATGCCGCTGGATTTGTTCTTTACTGGGGAATTCTTGGCTACTCAGAAGACAGTCACTTGCTATTCTGTGTGAAATTTAGGATTGAGTTTTCAATGTCTCTTAAGAATGTTCTTGATTTGGGGGTGATGGGATTGCATTGCATCTGTGCATGGCTGTGGGTGGTATGGGTATTTTAACAATATCATTTTTTTAAATCTGTAAACACGGAATGTCTTTCATATTGGGAAGTTTCGTTGAATATCTTTTACCAATGGCTCATAGTTTTCATTGTAGAAGACCTTACTTTCTTGACAAAATAACATTTTATTGATATTTATTTATTGTAGTTACTGTCAATGGAGTTGCCTTCTTGTTTCCTTTTCAGAAAATTCATCATTGATACAGAAAAATCAGTACTGGTCTTTATTGGTGTATGTTTTAGGTGTCAATATTGTTTTCTGCATGAGTATTGAAGTTGTCATTGTGTGGTTTAGATATTAGTTGTCTTCTTAAAGCTTATGTGTGGCACAATGCAAAAATGTATGGAGGTGAAACGAATAGATTATGAGAGCTGTAACCTAACTAAGGGATTAAGGGATTAATCCACCAATCTGAATGAACTGGCTGGTAACTCTAGGTAGGCTGTGTGTGACTGCAGTAAGTAGGTCACTACAGATGTACATGGGGTTTTGTCTTCTTCCTGATTACCTATGTCTTCATCTGTTTTCCTACACCATGTCCATCTGCCATGATGTTCTGCCTCATCTCAGTCCCAGAGCTATGGAGTTGAACACCCATGGACTGAGTGAACCTCTGAACCTGTGAGCCCAAATAAATTTTCCTCCTCTAAGTTGTTCTCCTTGGGTCTTTGTTCACAGCAACAAAAGATCTGAGTATTAAAAGAGATATGCAACAATTTTTTGTAGGAGACTTTATGTTTTGTTCTCTATAAAATAATGTCATCTGCAGACAGAAATATTTGGACTTTCTCTTTTCCAATGCTAATGCCCTGTATTTCTGTCTCTTGCCTAATTGATCTGGCTACTATCTCTCATAGTAGATTGAATAACATTCATAGAATTAGATATCCCATATCCTGCATTGTTCTGGTGGTGGGTTTGGCTTATATATTTATTATTTATAATGTAGAGGTCGGTATATTCAGTGATCAATTTGTTGAGCACATCATTTTGGTGTTCAATCAATTAATGTGGGACATGTTATGTTTATTGATTTCATATGCTGAACCATCCTCACATCCCTCTAAAACTGTCTACTTGATGATGGTTCATAAGTTTTGATATGCAGATGGAGCATTTTGCCAGTGGGTGGTTGAGGATCTTTGCATCTGTATTCATCCTGATTATTTCTCTGTACATTTTTTGTGTGCTTGCCTGGTTTTGCTATCAGAATAATGTTGTCTTCATAAGATGAGTTGGTAAATTTCCTTATTTTTTAAGTTTTGAAATATTTGAAGAAATATGGGCTTGGTTCTTCTTTGCATGTTTTGTAGAATTCAGTAGTAAAGCATTTCATTGATGGGGGACTTTTAATTACTGATTTAATCTCATTAGGCATTAATGGTATATTTGGATTGACTTCATTTAAATTAAATAGTGAATTAGATTCAATATGGTAGGTTTCATGTGTCCAGGAACTCATCCATTTCTTCCTGGTTTCCAATAGTGTACTGTATAATTCTTCATATCAGTTTTTCATGTATCTTCATATTTCTGTGGTATTAGTGATAATATGTCTTTTTTCAACTCTAGTTTTATTTATTTGAGTTTTCTTCTATACTTCTTACTCTACTAAAGTTTTGTATTTTTTGTTTGTCTTTCAAAGAACCAACTCTTCATTTCCAGTATCTTCTGTATATATTTTAGTCTCAACTTTGTGATTTCTGTTTTTATTTTTTTTCCATTAGGGTATGATTTATTTTTGCTTGACTAAGTCCTTGTGAATCATTTTTAGGCAGTTTATTTGCATACTTTTTGATTTTGGTAAAGAAATTTATTGCTATATACTACCATCTTTATACAGTTCTTGCAATATCCTGCAAAATTTGTGTTTTCCCTAATATTTGTCTGAACATTTTTTTAATTCCCCTTTGGATTTCTTCAATGAGCCATTGGACATTCTTTAAAATGTTATTCAATTTACATGTTTTTGTACTCCTCCTATTATTCATTGAGTTTTTTAAATTTCTAGATGTATTTCAAGGTAATCACAGAGACTACATGAAGTGATTTTATTTTATTTTATTTTTTTATGAAGTGATTTTTAAATCTTAAGTATTTATTGAAAAATTTTTGGTGGCCTAACAATATACTATCATTGGAAATGTGTTATTTGCTAATGAGATACATATTTTTTCACAGGTATTAAATGAAATATTCCACAGATGTCTCCAAAGTTCATGTTGTCTGTAGGGTGGATTAACTGCTCTCTTTCATTGTTTTTCTTTCTGAATGATCTGTCCATTGTTGAATGTGACTTGTTGGAGGCTCTTAACCTTCATTGTGGTTGTATCCGTTTAACACTTTTCACTGAAACTATTTGTTTAATGTTTCTGAGTGATCATTTTTGAGTAAATATACATAATCAATCGCTATATTTTCTTGTTGAATTCATTTTATATCCTTATATAAAGTTCATGGTCATCTATCTTTGCAGATTTTGAGTTGATATCTATTTCACTGATATAACTAGAGCTAGCCCTATTTGCTTTTGTTTCCCATTGACATGGAATTACTTTTCCATTTTTTTTCATTAGTCTTTATCTGTCTTAAACAATGTTGTGAGATTCCTCTAAGCAATGTTCATACTTGATATTTTTTTCCATTTCATCTGTCTGTAGCATTCCACTGGAGACTTTGTTCCATTGGGGGGTGTTGAAGGTGATGATGATTGAGCCCAGGGGCACTTTACCTCTTAGCTACATGCTTAGCCTCCTATCTTTTGTTTTGAGACAGAGTCTTCCTATGTTGCAGAGTCTGGCCTCCAACTTCAGATCCTTCTATTTCAATCTCCCTAGTCCTGGGTTGATAGGCCAGTGCCACTGTGTCCAGCAGAGTTTACTCCCTTTACATTCAGGAAGGTGGATCATGAGTTCATAGCCAGCCTCAGCAATTTAGTTAGGCCTAAGCAACTTAGCAAGGCCCTGAGTCAAAATAAAATATAAAAGGACAAAATGTCTAGGAATGTGGCTCAGTGGTTAGGTGTCCCTGGGTTCAGACCCTGGCATACCTCCCCAAACACACACACACACACACACACACACACACATTTATTTATTTATTCATTATTGGGAGGTAAGAACTGATTTCTGCCTTTCCATGAATTATTTTTGGCTGTTTTGTATATTCTTGGCTTATTTTCTGTTCTTTATAATTTTTTATGGTTTTGTGCAGTCTAAAACTTGATTCTGCTGTGATATGGACCTAACTTTACCTCAAGGGTACAGACGTTAATGCTTTGTCTTCAGCTTGTTTCCATGGGGAACTGGGGGAAGCTTTGGAGGTAAAACCTAGAGGGAGATCACTGGAGAGGTGCCTTGACCAAATATTGGAATCCCAGCCCTTTCTTCTTCAGCCACATGCTCCTGAAAATGCTCCTGCCTTGTACTGCCTTGCACTGCCTTGCCCAGGCACAGGAGCAACAGAGGCCAGCTGACCACGGATTATTATCTCCAAACCTATTCACACCAACAGAGCCCTCCCTCTACTCAAGGTGATTATCTCAGTTATTTGTTACTTTAATGGGAACCTGACTATTGATAGATTCTTTTCTTTCTTTCATGAGTGTGATTCCTTTACCCCTGAGATAATTCCTTTGCCTGTTTTCATGCTGGTAGTTACCATTCTTTGGATGGAGATATAGGTTGCCTTAGGTACTTCTTACAGGATCAGTCCATTGATAGTCAATCCCCTCAGCTTTCTTTAGTCTGTAAGAATTTATTGAACCTTAGTTTTCTGAGGATAGTTTTACTGGCTATCATATACTTGGTTGGCAACTTTTTTCTTTCAGGATTTGAAAATATCCCATTCTTTTCTGAGTCCTAAGATTTTTGTTGAGAAAGCCAACATTATTCTAAAGAAGATTTCCTTATATTTTACTGCTGTTTTTTTATTATTATTATTATTATTATTATTATTATTATTATTATTATTTCCTTGCCTTTTGAATGCTCTTTGATGTTGGAGAGGTTGGCTAAAGAAAATTTTGGAGAGGGACATTTAGAAAGTGCCCGATTCTGTCATGATTTCTATGCATTCACTGACTAATCTCATTCAGATAATGAGGATGCTGTCCCTGGAGAATGTGTCCTGAGACTCCACTCAGATGAGCTCTAAGAGCAATAGTGCCCCAGTGTCAGTAGCTGTGATGCTAGGAAATTATCTGAGAAATGTATGCATACACCACCCAGAGGCAAGTGCCAGTGATGCTGGAAACTCTGGAGGCACCAGTCATAAAGCTAGATTCAAGAGTCAGAAAGTAGAATGTCCTCAGGTCCTTCATAGTGCATTTGATAAGCTGCAGTGACAGCTAAGGTTGTGAGAGCAAGTGGGGAACAGACATTAGGACAAGCAAATCTCAATCTTCCTCAAACCATAGAAGTTTTGAAGAAAACATTAAATCTAGTGAATTCTTGAGTAATTAGTGAGTAGAAAAATGAAAATTGGCACAAGGTTATGAGACAGTGGCACATATGCACGACTGCTCATTGCTGATTTAGGGAGTTTCAAAATTGCCTTCTCTTCTTTTTAGTCTACCCAGACTTGCAAGCTACCTCCACACAATAGGAACATAAGAAGCATATGCTGTGTTTGTTTTGTAGCACATTTGAATTTGTCCAAAGGAAACCTATGAACTTTCTTTGGATCATAATTTTAACACATTAACTTACAAATTTTCAATTATGCAAGTACTGAAGAAAAATTGCCATAGGTGTCTTAAATATATATATTTCACATGCATGTGTAAAAGCTCTAATAAATTACCTAATCCTTTTATCCCAAGAATTGAGCCCTCAAATACAAGAATTATTTCAGAGTTACCATAATTGTAATATTAGTTGCTTATTTTAAGTTTATTGGTTGTCTATACCTGAGATTCTAAGATAAAATGGATTATTAATAAACTTGCATTTGTTCTACACATTTGTAAAATGCTCTGTGAATACATCAGGAAAACATGAAGATAGACCAATTTTAGAAGGAAAACAGATTGTATACAACCAGAGATATGAAAAATCGTGCTCTGTATGTGTAAAATAATTGTAATGCATTCTGCTGTCATATATAAACAAAAAATTAATTAAAAAATTAAAAAATAAACAGAATTAGGAAAAGAAATAATGATCAATTCAAATTTATCACATATTTTATCAGAAAGTCAATTTTATTTAGTCTATTTACAAAAGGGAACAAGAAACTTTTCTGTTCTGTAGAGAAGTTTGTTTTGATAACTCACTGGGTGATCAATAGCTAGACTTAATAGCTAGACTCAATTTCCTCATAGGATAATGAAATTGGAAGACAATTATAGTAGCAAACATGTCTTGTTTACTGAATTCTGTCTCTTAGTTTCTAAAATACATTAACTAAATTCATCTACCTTGGGAAAAGTTCCCATCTGATTCTGAAGAATGGTCATATTATATTAATGCACCCAGTTAAAAAATAATAAGAAGAATGAGCAGAGTTTGAAATTAAATTCAAGAGAGCACATAATAGAAGTCTGTGTAGCAAGGTAACTTGAACAAATAAGCATTTTGAAACTTTTTCTAAAAAAATAAAGTCAATTTCCCCCCCCACCCCTTTGTCTCTCTTCATCCCTCTCTCTCCCCATTCCTCTTCCTCTCTGCATCTGTATCTCTCTATTTTATTGTGTGGTAGAACTTACAAGAGTAAGGCATTGGTAAATTCAATCCATGATATCAAGTTTCTGTTCTTTCTTCTCCATGTTGACTTAATGCAAGTAATCATCAAAAGCTGTTAAAAGGAATAGAACATGTCATGAATATTAAGCATGTTAGGAACAACAAAATAATGAACAAATATTTAGTTATATAGCCAGGTGAGATAGGCCATATATTGTATGATAAAGTGAAATATTAAGCAAGAAAGAAAACCTGGCATTCAAAAGTGTTGGGTGAAAATAAGAAACCTAATTATTTTTTAAATATTGGTCTTTACCTCTCAGCCCATGTTTGCTCACAGCATGTGACCAAGTTTCCAACAAGGCAAATATGAATCACATGGCTCTTCTGTGCCCTAGGATCAATAGTCACAAATCATCTCTTCCAAACTGCTCTGTTGGTCAAGGTGATTGCAAATTACCACAGTTTTCAAGAAAAGGAATTAGATCTCAACCCTTGAAGAGCAGACATCAGGTCCTTGGTAAGACATAATCATGAATGAGATGTACCCCTGTGGCCATTTTTTCAAATATGTAATCTGCCACACATTTCAATTTCCAAGATATTAACTGTTTATAAATGTAATCTTGAAATGATAAAATATGGCACTTGTACATGTAACTATCAAAGTTGTTTAGCAGAGAGGCATTTGGAGTTCCAAAGGAAAATATGCATTTACACACTGAATAAAAGGGAGTCATTCATCAATCACTTGGGAAAAACTCTCACTTAATGAATCTAATTACCTGCATTTTGTATATTTTTGTAACTATGAGGGGAAATGCTTTGCTTCATATCACATGTGGAAGAAGTAGTGGCCATATTTCTCTACAAACTTAGTGGAACACAGCTTGACACTGGTAAAACAGTGGTGGTCTGAGCCTACGGGGACTCCTTGTGGGAATGGGGAGCAGTGCCTCCCTGTCCACCCTGCAGAATCTGAAGACATGACTGATCTACCATGGGCAGGATAAAGGAGGCCACTCGGGCAGAAAACTGGAAGCAGGGTAAGGAACATACAGTACTTTCTTTGGTACACAACTCTTTGTCAACTCTCCCTCTTGATTTTCTAAAAACCAATCATCGTCATTAGAAAACTCTAGGAGTAATCTATATAAAAGGGCCTCCAGAAAATTAACTAAAGTTAATATGCCTCTCTAGAAAATACCATTTCAGAAAACTCCATTTCAACCCACCAGGGTTTTGTATTTAAAAGAAAAAGAAGAAAATACTTTATGAAGAAGAGGGACAGGATACCAGAAGCCCTTGTAAATGAGCATGTACCTTAAGACCAACCCAATTTTTAGGAACAAAACTTTTCTTATCTCACCTGTTAAGCCCCAGGAAGTATTTCACGTTGACCATCTCCTCAGGTTGGTACTTCATTCTCTCTCAGCTTCTAAGCAGACATACCGCAGGAAACAGGGGGGCACAGCCACAGGAAGGCAGGTCCTCGGTCTGGCTTCCTCCTAGACACTGAAGGCATTTACATCCACAGTGGCCTGTGACTCTCATCTCCTGCAATAGTGATAATGATAATAATAATATTACAGTGTAAGATGTTTCTGAAGAGAAATGACATGTAGCATGTACTTAATTGTTACCTGTTATGTAGATACTGGCTCTGTTGGCATAATATTGATAATCCAGGAGAGAAACAATGATTTTTGTCTCCAGTAGAGATTTGATATGGAGATTATGCAAATTGTCATATCTGGGATAAATTTATAAAGCTGATGAAAATAGATATGTTACTCAACACTGGTTGGGGGAGTGAAAGGCTAGTAGTAACTCATGGTTTCGACAATGGGATAAACAACCCTCATTAACTGAGGACAGATTGAGAGTCCTTCAGGGCTGATTTCCATGTTGAAGCCTCTCACAGGATCACAGACTGAGACTCTACTTGGAGACTGACCTTTAAAACATGGATTAAGCTATAATGAAGTTGTTAGGATGGCACACAATCAAATATGCCTGAGAATTGTTTCCTTTACAAAAAAGACCTTCCGACATGTAGAGACAGCAGGGATGCATAGGCTCATAGAAAGCTCTGCCTCAGGACACAGCATGGAGGTGACCCTATGGGAGCCTCCATCATCTGCTATGGGGCATGGTAGAGTGTAGCTATAGTCCATGTGACTTGGGAAGCTGAGGCAGGAGGATTGCAAGTTTGATGCTAGCCTCAGCAAGTTGGTGAGACCCTTAGCAACTTAGCAAATGTCAGTCTCAATATAGTAATAGACATGTGTCAGTGGTAAAGCATCCCTATGTTATGGTTTAGATATTAGCTGTTTCCCAAAAGTGCATATGTAAGACGAAGCAAGAAAGTTTAGAGGTGAAAGAATTGTGTTATGAGAGGGTTAACCCAACCTGTGTATTAATCCTGTGATATTAATGAACTAAACAGGAACTGTAGGCAGCAGCTAGGTTGTGGCCAGTGGCGGTCAGTCATTGGGGCTTAATGACAAGAGTCAGTTGAGTCAGTCTCTCCCCCCCCCCCTCTCTCTATTCTGAGATTGTTATGTCCTCAGCCACATTTCTCTGCCTTCACCTACCCTGATGTACTTCCTCATCTCAGCCCTGAGGAATGGAGTTCACCATCTCTGGGTTGAGACCTCTGAAACTGTGATCCCCAAAATTAACTTTCCTCATTAAAATTATTCTTGTCAGGTCTTTTGTTCACAGCGTGAAAAAGCTGACTAAAACACCTGGGCTCTACTCTGAATAAAAAAAAAAAAAAAGCAAAACCAGAACCTGCTATTACCTTAAATCCTGAACTGAGTCTCCAAACTTGAGTGAAAATAAATTTCTTTTAGTAACTTGACACAGTGCATGCTTAGTTTTGGCAGACAGAACAAAGAAAGATGGGGAATTCAGATGGAGAAATGTAGAATTCTGTGCTGGCATATTTTATTTGTTTATATTTTTATTTTTATCTTTCGTGTACTGGACATTGAAAATAGGTTCACCGTACTGCTGAGTTACATCTCCAGCTCTTTTTATTGTGTTTTGGGACAGTGTCTTGCTAAGCTTCCCAGTGTGTCATCCAACCTGTGATCCATTCTGCAACATCCAGATTAAATGAGATTATTCTACTCGAGGACAGAGTACACATTTCAGACAAGACCCTTGCTTGCAGTTGTCCACTGAGCTAGGGCTCCTGACGCTGCCTGCTGTGGCCTTGCTCAATGTTTCAACCATACCCTTCTTAACTGGCAGATCCTCTATCAGTGCTGCTATTGCCTCAGTGCAGTAGTGTCTGATGAGTTCACAAGTAAGCTTTTTTTTTTTTTTTTTTTTAGGATACACTAGTCTCTTTCATGCATTGCTGATATAGGAAAAGGTCAGGAAAGGGCCCAGGATGAGTGATATTTTGAAAAATTTCCTGTTCTGTGCCAAGACTGCACAGGCCAAGGACAAGGATGACTGCCACAGGACAGCAGCTTCCACAGTGGCCCACACAGGTGAGCACCTCTGCCTGGCTCTCCCCTCTGACCCTTCTCTCTGTAGCTCCTTTCCCAATTGAATGTCAACAATATGTCATATGGTGAGGACCACTCATCACCTGGTTCCCTTCTCATATTGTGTCTGCAGAAATCAGACTGTCATGGCAGTAAATAGAGGAATGTGCCAGGCCAAAGTAGCTCTGCTCTGTCTCCCAATAAACCCTTTATCCCAGGGAGAATTTTTCTTTATTAACATTGTATGCAAAGGATTGTCAACTGGTAATATATCCCCCATTTGGAATATATCCATGATTATTAATGGGAATATCCATCAGCCTGGTCACCTTGCAAGGGTCAATCATATCTGAAGCCAATCCCACTTTTTAGGAAGCCTTCCTTTACTGTGCTATGGCAAACACATCAAAAAGGACACTCACATACACAGCAAAAGACCCAGTTGTCTCCACTTGAGAAGGGACCTATCTTTACGATTTCCAGTCACATGCCTCTTTCTGCCATACTTCCTACTTAGCTCCTCAATTACCACCAGCCCTGCATAACTGAATACTTACACACACCTGGACAAAGTCTGAAATGATGAGATGCAGCTGGTTATACAGAAGATTTTAGATTGTCCCTGATAAGGGTGAGCAGGTATCCACTAGACAGCACAGTAAATAGCAGATAGTACAGCAAGCCTTGCAGAGAACCAAGGAAGCCCTGTCAGAAACATGGTACCTTGCTCCAGAATTCTGGAATAAAAAAAGATGCAAATCTAGGGAATAAAAGAATATAAATTAATTTGTAAGGTTAAATAAAGGAATTCTCCCAAAATTGAAGGAGAAAATGGACATAAAATGATAAATAAACACTGGGAGAAATAGTTCAGAACACAATAAATCACCTGTCAGAGTTCAAAGAAGACTAGGGAAGATTGCCTCTCAGATTACTGCAGAGAATGTTCTCTGCTGTGAAGAACAATCTCAGATAATGAAATTGAATCTGACTGTACCATAGTAAGTGAATTCAATGAAATTGAGATTTCAAAGGTGCTATGAGCCTTCCCTAATAAAATGCATAATTATGACCAACCAATTTTCACTCATAGTGATAAAGAATATGCCTTAGAATATGTGTGGCCCAAACTCAAATGAATAGAACACTCTGGAAAGTGGCAGTGCTTTGAACATGTGTGAGATTGTGGAATAGCACTACTGATCTAGGGATTGTATCTTTGTATTGCTGTGCTATGGAAATTTTACAGGGTATCTTCTGCCAATTTTACTTTAAAACCACCCAGAAAACAGAACTTTTTATGCCCATCTGTTACTACAATATCAAGGCTTTGATGATTAGAGCCAATCCTATTATCCTGGGCAGTTTTTCTGGATCTAGCAGGGTAAGGGTCAATGTTTAGTTACTATGTGTTCATGAGTGGCTCCTAACTGTTCAGAGATCTGAGGAGAAATATCACTAACTCATCACAATTTCAATTATATAAATACACGTGGGGACACAAACATCTTCATTGACTGAGTTTGGGCTTTAATAACAAACACAACAATCAACTCATTTTACAAATAGTATCATTGCTTACACAAATAGCATATGGGTACTACCCACAAACACAATCACATTAGGAGGAGGAAATTGTAAACTCATTAAACAGACAAATTCACATAATTGTAGAAATTCAGTTCTAATATCTCTGATGATTGCAAAGAGAGTTTTGATTCAACACTGTTGCCCAACTGACGTGCTGCACCTACTAGAAAGAAGACACCGATAACCTGCTGCCCACTTCATCCTGCTGGGCTGAGGTCCCAAAGAAAAAGCAGGGATGCAAGACATTCTAGTGCGTCAACTGTGAGGTCACCCAGCCTGGGCCTCAAAGGCACCACTGTCTGATCCTCCTTAAAAAGGAAGCATCCCTGCTTTACCCAGCACAGACTTAGGAACAACTACAGATCCTCCTCCGAGATGCTGGTGCTCCTGCTCACAGTGGCCTTGCTGGCCATGAACTCCAATCAGAGTGAAAATGAAGAGAGGGAAGGGGAGGGATGAAAGATTATAAGTATAGGGCTGTAGAGTTTTTATAAAAACTGCAAAGACTACTTATGGCACTGTTTCTTATCAGGCATTAGAATTTCAGGATAATTGAAACATCTTCTAAAAAATTTCAACCAGAAACACGGCAAGGTAAATTTCACATTTGAGGAAAGATCTCTCCACATTGTCACAGATGCAAGGAAGGTGGTAGACTGACATAGCGAAACATTCTATGGAGACACTATTGTATTTGAAGCAACAGGCTGCAAGCAGCATGGTTGTACAGCAGATGCAGGACACAGGAAGGGGAAATCTACACATCAGAGCTATGTCAGAGACAAAGATCTAGAGACTAAACTGCATGTTCTCTACTAAGTGAGATAAAAAAATCAGGGCCCAATTTCTCATTTATCTCTGACCTACAGCAGTATTTCAATGAGCTGTGTGAACTAGATGCATCAATAAATCTAAATGTTCTGGTTCCCATGCTTGAAAAAGAATGTGAATAGGGGCAAAGGTTTTAACAAAGAGAGACGGTAAAAAGAAATAAATACTCAAGTGTAATACTGAAATACCCAGAACACTTATCAAATATTAATCATAACATTTTACAGATGCTAGTTAACACCTAAATGTTTTTCATATATTCACAAAAGTAGTGAGAATAAGCACCAGCACCATCAGGCCTTTCTCTCACATCTTCCTCCCTTTTTGTCAGCATCACAGAGTGTGGCTGAGTTCACTTAGAGGGCTTCCAGGTTGTGGTTGGAAGTCACCTTTCCCAGGAGGACATGGGTGACCCCTGAGACTGGTGACTAACTTTTCACTTCATCTGTTCTTATTTCCTAGAGGTCATCCATGAAGGCCCTTCCACTCCATGCACTGGTAAGGCCAGTTCATCCTCAGTTCATCCTTCTTCTCCATTTCCTCAGGGATATTCATTTCTACAACTTCTCATTTCCATCATTTTTATTTTCAATGAACAATGGAGGTCATTTCCCCCAATAATATAGACAAGCCTTCCCAAACTTGCATTCTGGGGAAGATGAGTAGAACTACTAGCTTGATAACAAGCTACTAGATTTGATAACAAAAGGCAGAGTTAGGCTGTTGCCCAGGGAGAAAGAATTTCTGAGAGGTGACAGACAAATGCAAATGTGCTAATCTGTATCTTCTTGCTCATTCCATGGCGTCCTAAATCCCCAGTGCTTCTCTATGGAGTGCTATACCTCCATGGTGAATGCACAGAATTGTGCGTCAGTGTACCTGGTCTTGTGATACTATTGATCAGTCCTAAGCTATGTCCTAAGACAATCCCCTGTGGGCCATCACCTTGGGTTTCCCTTCACTCTGTTACATGTTATCAAGGTGAGTGTAGGTCACTAAACAACTACAAGTTTTGATTCAACATTTGGCTTTCATGTCTGAATTGAATCCACAGACAACAAGTTATCACTGCATCCTGAAACAAAACTGGGAATATAAATGGCATATAATCCCATTGATTTGCCCCTCTATTGTCTTGGGAAACAGAATTGGGAATTGGGACATATCAAAGAATTTCTTTAAGGCAAATTGAAAGGAGTGATACTTTCACACTTAGGTATGACACTTCCATATGACGAGCATATCAGTTCAGAGGAGCTCGTCATGAGGAGGCAGTGGAAATGAAGAAGGTTAGAGTTGAGAGGCAACATCTATGATAAAGTGTCCCTGTGCCCAGGTCAGAGAACTGCATGATGAGGAGGCTCTTCCACCAGCCATCCCATCTACTCTAGTGCTGTACCCACACAAAGGCTGAGGACCCAAGCCAGAGCTCTGAATCAGCCCTCACAGACCACCTCCTGGAGGACACCCATCCAAACCCCTGCTCAAGGTGGAGATGAGAATGAAGATGAAGATGAAGGTGATGAATCACAGGAAGGACCACCACAAGTAGGCAATCAGTGGCAAAATCAAGTGCCTAGCCCTGTAAACCAGCAGTGATCATCTTAACAAGAAGGCCAGCAGCAGCAACAGCCAGGTCGGTCCACCTCCTTATCCTGGAAATGATCAGGGACCACCTCAACATGAAGGCCACCTCAACAGCAGCAGCAGTGGCCCAGCTGTCCTCCTCATCTGGGAAAGCAAGAAGGACCACTTCAATCAGAAGGTAATTGGGAACTTCATGACACATATCATCCTGCAAAGCCCTTGGGATCACCTTCACTTTCCCAAGAAGATAAAGTATAAACTCTTCCCCAGCTCAATCTACCCCCGATCTAGAATTCAGGGGCAGCTATGATTTAAGCTCACTACCCAGCAAAGGCACTAATTCTTGTTCTTCTCATAATTTAAGATGCTTACAAATCATCTGGGAACAACTTGAAAGTACATGGTCATGGAAACTGTTTCCAAATGTTTGTGGGCAGGATAGAATGAATATAAGTTCTTCAAGGTAATTCTGTTCTTTTGTCATACTGCACCAAATGCCGTTTCTCTCAATGTTTACTGAGCTTGGTTGCTTTGTGTGTGCAAAGCATTGATCTCCCTTGATTGCGTGTGTCTCCTTACTCAGACTCAAAAGATTTCCCATTTCCTGTTTTCATCTGTACATAACAAATCAGTTCTATCTCACACTGGGCCTCTCAATTAAGGATCCCTGCTATATGAAGTTACATCTGTGCTCCAAAGTGTACACTAGATTTTTATATACTTTTTTTTGGCAAAATAATCCATGACTTTGCAGAAAAGCCCAACTGAATAGAAAGGTGTTCAACTAAATCAGGAAAGCATTATCCTACCTCCTCATATCATCCACCATAATAAGTGCGGATCATTCATTTTTTTGTGTGTATCTTCTTGGAAACATTCATACACATATAAGCACATCACTCTATTGTATTCTACAATGGGTACCATAAATTATACTCAGATCTCATTGTTTCTCACATCAAGTACCATATTTTACAACAATTTCAGAGCAGTTCAAGAGATACACATATAATTTCACCATTATCCTTTCTTTCTTTCTTTCTTCCCTTTGTTATTTTTTTCTAAACAAATTTCTTCCTTAATTTTTTAATTTCTTCATCTCGTCCTCTCTAAAATTCCTCCTCCTTCTCCCATCTTTTTGCCTCCTTCTCTGTTTATTATTCTGCAAATTATTAGTATTTCATGGAATTACTGTGCCATAATTTCTCTAATCATGCCATGTATAATACCCCTATTATTGTTGGACATTTAAGTCATCCTCTTTGCAAACACAATCATATTATTTTCAATAGCATTACCCAGATAAGGAATCCAGATACTTTTCATATTTTTATTTATGTATTCTACTTATACACAGTAGTGGGATGTGTTGTTTAATATCATACATCCACATAATGAAACAACATAACTTGTTGAGTTTCCATCTCCATACTTCTGCTCCTGAAATTATCTTTATTTCCTCATATGCACCAATGAAGTAGAGCATGTTTGGTGCTTGGTGCCTAACCAGAGTGAAGGAAAAAGAAATCAGAAAGGGAATGGTGGAAGGAGAAGCAGGAGACCAGAGGAGGTGGGCTTTCCCCTGCAGGGCTTCAGTGATGCCAGCCAGCCATTAGAAACTTCCTCCATGCTCTACCTCCCCAATAACCTTTCCTGTTTGTTTGTTTCAGAGAGTGAATAAGAAGATGATGCCCTTCAGAATGCTCTGCCATTGGAACAATTCAGTCATAGTCATGCCCTCTAAAGACCAATAAAATAATCAGCATGCACTTTCTGATTGCTGTCTCTCTATGGGGTGAGAAAGTGTGGAATCTGAGGGTCATGGACACAATGTAAGAACATCCTGGGCCTCCCTCTTGGATGCTTCTAGAAAGCTTCCCCCCTCCCTTTATCCACAGCCAGGTGAAATCACTGAAGTGTATCCAGCATCTCTTGTGTTTCATAAGACAAGTGCAAGTTTTAAAACTATTTCAGAATATATGAACTAAGACTCTTGTAATTTTCTGGAAAGAAAGAATATAGAGCATCAGTGAGAAATTGGCACAGACTGAGAGGCTCTAGACACTTACACAATCATGAACCTGGTTTCCAATGATGTGAATGTGGGTTCAGGTTAGTTCTCCCTAAAACCCAACTCTTCTCTGCTCCATTTATCTTTGCCAAAATCTTTCCCTCTCTAGATTCCCATTTTTTTTTTATCCAAACCTGTGTGTATTTGGTAAATAGGGAGTAGGATGGATTTCAGAGACATGAAACTTGGAGACCTTCAGACATGACTTTCAGTTTTTCTGCAGTCTCTGAACCATCAAAATAGAGTAGTGGCTGATAAAAGTGCAGGACAATGTATCAGGGGTGAGGGAATTTAACACAGTTTCATGGACATATAACTATCATATATATTTGTATAACTCAACAAAGTTGAAATGTCATCTCTTACTTCCCATGAAATTATAACATATTGAAATATTCGAAGTATGTTATATATTTATTTATTTATATATCCATTTAAATTATTTAATGTAGGGTCTTGATATGCTGGTGAGGCTAACCTTGAACTCACACTGTTTGTACTTTATATTCCCAAGTAGCTGGGACTAAAGACATGGGACCCCATGCCCTCTCTATCTTGATTAATTTAATCCCCCAATTCCACTTCTTTTTAAATAGAAAATAAATTGAGGTATTCCAGAGCCCTCTGAAATCTCCCAATGTTCTACAAAGTACAAAAGGACTTGAGTAAGAATTTCATTTTGGAAGAGTTCAAAAGTATCCAAAGGTTTAAAAACACTTGATAAATACAATCACAGCTCAACTTCAAACAATCCCAAAGTGTCAAAATATTATGCAAACACTTTGGGTGAGGTAGTTGTAAAATGAAAACTGAGGTGTTATAATATTTAAAAAGACTCACAATTCTTAAGAACTTACGTTACTCATAAAACACAACATGGTACACATGGAAAGTGTGTTGCTGAAACAAAATCTTTGCTTCCTGGATCTTTTGCATAAAAAAAGGAAAACTCTTTTCATTTTAAGATCATTGTTCATGGGGAATTTTACCATTTCAACAGTGATCCAGCCCAATTCTATTTCTCTTCCAGTATCCATATGATGTTGGAAGTGTGTACCAGTTTAAACCATAATTGGTAAATAAATGCATTCAAATCTTAGCTAGGTTATCTACAAACATAATTTGTTTTTCAACATTCCCAATCCAGCAATCTTCTATAACTTTCTAGTATCTACTTAAGATTTGTTCTTCAGTTTTTGTTTTTCTGTTGTGAATCAATTGAGTAATTCTAATTTGGAACAAGAATTACTCTCATTTTCCTTCACAAAAACAAATCTTTCGTAGCCCATAATTTCACTTGTTGGAAGCATGATTTACTTTTCTCATATAAAGAGCTGCATTTCTGGTTTTTCTCCTGTTATTTTCCATAATTTGAGTTCTTGGCTTAATTTCTATGATTTTATAAAGTTGTGTTAAGTTATTACAACTATTTAATGTGCCACAGAATGGCTTTGTTATCACATTAAGTAGTGTTTCATTTATATGAGATAAGCCAAAAGTAGATATATTTATGTTTGAAATTAACAGTTAATATTACGTTATGTAATCTAATTTAGTAATGATCTAGATGTTAACTAAATATGTATTATTTAACCTAACTCATATACACTTAAGAGTTAAAGGTCTGAGAATTGGAAAATATTTAACAGACATTCTATAAATACAAACTGCTGAAATTCATTCATACACTTTTAACTTTCTTGTACATATTCATTTGTTATTAACAATTATGTTTAGATTTCTCATGAAAATTTCATTATATTTGACAAACCTAACAACATCTCATGTTAATTCTGGGTAAAGTAATTGCCTTACAGACAATCCTCATCAGAGTGAGACTCTTGTAAAAGTTAAACACAGGGATCCTCGTTGTTTTAATTTTAATCCTTAAGAATTAAGTTATTCTCTGTATACTTTTCCCTGAGCATAAACCCCCAGACAGAGATAACTAGCATGCTTGTATATCCTGACAGAAGAGATGTCTTTCACATGGAAATTTTACTACTTCATTTAAGGAAAGGAAGGAAGTTCAAAGAGTTTGTTTATACTTTACACTGGCGTCAACCTCTGTGATGACAGAAGGCTACAGTTATTTTCAATAAAGAATTGCTGTTCTGTTTTTGAGTAGAAATCGGAAAGTCAAAGAGGATGCTTTTTCCTCTGCCATTTCACAAATACCTTCAAATAGCATTTATGTAAAGTGCATATTTTGGGGTGAATGGATATGTCATCTCCTCAATTCTGTGACAGAAATATCTGACAACAACAACTTAGAGGAGGAATGTTTATTTTGGCTCACAGTTTCAGAGTTTCAGTTTTCAATTATCCAACTCCATTCTTCTCTACCCAAGGAGAGGCAGAACATCAAGACAGAAGGAAATGCTACAGAGGATAGCGACTCACTAATGACTGCTAGGGAAGAGAGATAACACAAGGAGTTAGGGACGAATATATAATTCCCAAGGCATGATGCCAGTGGCCCTCCTCCTCCAGTCTTGCCCAACCTGCCTCGAGGTAACACTCAGTAATCCATCCAAATTATTGATCCATTAGATTAACCCACTAATTACATTACAGCTTTCATGATCAAATCATTTCACCTCCCACATTAACATGGGAGCTTTTGGGACGACACCTTGTATCCAAACCATAACATTCCAACCCTGGCCCCCCAGAACTCCTCTTCATCTCACCATACAAAATGCAGTTCATCCATCTCCAAGGTCCTCATAGCCTTAAAAGTTTTAGCATTGACCAAAAGTCCACATCTAATGTCTCCTCTGGGACTCAAGGAAATGTCTGGATTTTGAGCTCTGGCAAAATCAAAAGCAAATTATATGCAGCCAATATATAAAAATACAGAGTAAACATTTCCATTACAAAAAGGAAGAATATGGAAACAAAAGGAAGGGTTGGGACAAAAGCAAGACTATAGCCCAGCAGGTAAACATTAGTTCCAGTATCTCTACATTCAGAATTTGGGGCATATGGTGATGAGGTCTGATCTCAAAGGGGCTTGGGCAACCCCACCCCATGACCTGGTCAGTTTCCATCCACATGAACCCTCTCTTAAGTTGGTTTTTTTTCACAGCCAATGTCTCCTCAGCAGTCATTCCATGTCACTCATATCTTAATTCTGGCATTTTCCATTACAGCTTTAGTTTCACCTTCACAGCTTCATACATCACCCTCTCAGGGGTTGCATGCAGGACTTCTAACCCTGTCACTCTTTGCTTGACCTCTCAGGCCTTCCTTGGAAATCTTGGTGGAAGTTTTAATTTCTCTTTAAATAGAGCATACTGTCTTCCTGCACAGTAAGCCCCACATGAAGCATTCCAGTCTGATACCTGCTTGAGCAATAGCTGGGCCCCCTTGGCACAGGGCTGTAGTTGCCTCTTAGTGCCTGGATGATTGAGCATGATGAAGAAAATCTGAGAAACTATGTTAGGCACCCCTATAAGAACAGGGTATCCCCAACTTCTCTTAAATGAGTTTTTACTTTTATACCCCTGAGCCTGCAATGAATGTGGTCTTGCTGATTCCTGAGAGGCTCTCAAGTCATCTTTCTTATTGTCTCAGTATAAAGTACTCAATTTTTCATTAGTGGTGGTAGTCTGCCCAGCAACCATGTATTACTAGTATTTCTTATTTTGCTAAACTGTGTTTTAAGTCTTTCCTCTTTGTTTTTTGCTCCTAATTCTCAGCATAAACTTGGATGAAACTTGCCACAACACCTATGCCACTACGTGAATGCTATGCTGCCTTCATATTTCCCCTGCCACATTCATCAGTCCATCTCATTTAAATTTACCTCACAAAAAGTCTCATGAAAACTTTTACTGGAGTGTAACATGAACTGCCTCTATTGCAATTTCCAACAGAGGCCCCATTCCCCTATAAAGCTCATGAACACAGTTCTTATTATTCTCATTCCTTTCTGCATTCTGATTATCGATCGAAGCTCCAAAGACTCACTCATTAAGCTCTGCTTACAAGATTTTAAGCCTTCTTCAGCCTGAATCTCCAAACTTTTCCAAACTCTCCTACCAAGTAGTTCCAGAAACTTCTGTACAACATGGTCCAGTCAGTTACAGCAATGATCCCACTTCTTGCTTCCAACTGATGTGTTTTTTGTTTTTCACCTCTGTGACAGAGATGTTAACAAGAGCAACTTAGGGGTAAAAAGAAGTTTACTTTGGCTCTTGGTTTCAGAATTTCAGTCCATGGTTGGCTCATGCCTTTTTTTCTGGGCATAAGGTAAGCAGAACGTCATGGCAGAAGGGCAAACTGGACATAACTTCTCAGCTCATGGCAGCTGGGAAATGGTGAAAGGTGCCTGGGACAAAATATATAATCCCAAAAGCATGACCCAGGGACACACTTTCTCTGGCCACACCCCACCTGCCTACAGTTACCACCCAGTAATACATTCAAATAATTAATCCATTAAATGGATTAATCTACTCCTTAGGTTATGGCCTTCATAATCTAGTCATTTCAGTCATTCCACTTTCTGCATTAAAACAGAAACTTTGGGGGACCCCTCATAGCCAAACCATGAGAGATATTATCTTCTCATTGCTGTTTGATGTACATGAAGTAACAGATTCTGCATTTCCATTCACATGTTTGTTATTGAACCCACAGTTGTTTCATCTTCCCATTCATTAGAGATTTAAAACCCAAAGAAAAACAAACGTTTCACTCATATCATCCTGAATGCGGACTAGGTAGACAAAATAGATAGTTTAATGAACAGTTATTTGAACATATATACATTCAACCAGATCTGATACTATTCAATTAATATTTTTTAATGTTTTTATATGTATATGGTATGCCATGGATCATTTCTTGATAACAATGGAAAAGATGAGTATTTAATTTTTCAGTACTCATACCAACATCAGGAGAAAATATATTTTAAATATACAAAAGTGTATGATCATATATATTGTACTTTTTTATAAAAATAAAATTCTTTTATTTTTATATTGATTTTTTTGTTCTAATAAGTTATACAAGATAGTAGGATGCATTCTGACATACTATACATATACAGAGTTTAATTTCCCATTTTTTTGGTTGTACACACTGTAGAATCAACCCAGTCATGAAGTCATATATGTACATAGGGTAAGAACACCTGATTTATTCTACTATCCTTCCTTCCCCCATGCCCCTCCTTTCCTTCACTCCCCTCTACCTAATCTAAAGCAACTCTATTTTTCCTAATCTTCCCTAGCCCTCCCTTGTTGATAATTAGCATCCGAATACCAGAGAAAACATGTGGCCTTTTGTTCTTTGGCACTGGTTTATTTCACTTAGCAGGATATTCTCCAGCTTCACCCTTTTACCAGCAAGTGCCATCCTTTCATTCTTCTCTAAGGCTGGGTAATATTCCATTGAGTATATATGCCACATTTTCTTTATATGGTCATCTATTGAAGGACAACTAGGTTAGTTCCATAGTTTAGCTATTGTGAATTGAGCTGCTATAAACATTGTTGTGGCTGCATTACTATAGTATGCTGATTTTAAATCCTTTGGGTATAAACTGAGGCGTAGGGTAGCTGGATAAAATGGTGGTTCCATTCCTAGTTTCTGAGGAACCTCCATACTGCTTTCCAGAGTGGTTGCACCAATTTGCAGTCCCACCAGCTATGTATGAGTGTACCTTTTCCCCCACACTCCTGCTGACACTTATTATTGCTTGTATTCTTTTTTTTTTAGAGAGAGGAGAGAGAGAGAGAGAGAATAAATTTTTAATATTTATTTTTTAGTTTTCGGCAGACACAACATCTTTGTTTGTATGTGATGCTGAGGATTGAACCCTGGATGCACGCATGCCAGGCAAGCGTGGTATCACTTGAGCCACATCCCCAGACCTTGCTTGTATTCTTGATAATTGCTGGACTGGAGTGAGATGAAATATCAGTGTTGATTTGCATTTCTCTAATTTCTATGGATGTTCAACATTTTTTCATATATGTATTGATCAATTGTATTTCTTCTTCTGTGAAGTGTCTGTTCACTTCCTTAGCCATCTATTGATTGGGTTATTTGTTTGTTTGTTTGTTTCGTGTGTGTGTGTATGTGTGTGTGTGTGCATTAAGTTTTTTGAGTTATTTATATATCCTCGAGATTAATGCTCCATCTGAGATTCATGGGGTAAAATTTTTTTTCCATTCTGTAGGCTCTCTATTCATGGTGTCAATTGCTTCCTTTGCTGAGAAGAGCTTTTTGGTTTGGATCCATCCCATTTATTGACTCTTGGTTTTACTTCTTGAGCTTTAGGAATCTTGTTAAGGAAGTCAGATACTGGCCCACATGGAGAAGACTCAGGGCTACTTTTTCTTCTATTAGGCACAGGGTCTCTGTAATAGTGCCTAAGTCTTTGATCCACATTGAATGGAGTTTCATGCAGGGTGAGAAAGAGGGGCTTAATTTCATTTTGCTACATGTGGCTTTTCAATTTTCCTAGCACCATTTGTTGAATAGGCTATCTTTTCTCCAGTTAATGTTTTTGGCTATTTGTCTTAAATAAGATAACTGTATTTATATGGGGGTGCATATGACTTCTGTTCTGTATCATTGGTCTATGTGTTTGTTTTGGTGCCAATACCATGCCATTTTAGTTCCTATGTCTCTGTAGTGTAGTTTCAGGTCTGGTATTATGATGCCTCCTGCTTTATTCTTTTTACCAAGAATTACTTTGGCTATTTGGACTCTCATTTTTTCCAAACGAAGTTTATGATTGCTTTTCTTACTTCTATGAAGAATATCATTGGATTTTAAAATTGATTTCATTAAATATGTATAATGCTTTTGTTAGCATGGCCATATTGACAATATTAATTCTGTCTATTCAGGAGTATGGGAGATGTTTCCATCTTCTAAGATCTTCTTCATTTTTTTTCTTTAGTATTGTGTAGTTTTCATTCTATAGGTCTTCTACCACTTTTGTTAGATTGATCCCCAAGTATTGTTTTTTGTCTTGGTTTTCATTGCTTTATTTGTTTGTTTTGAGGCTATTTGAATGGGGTAGTTTTTCTAATTCCTCTTTCAGTGGATTCATCACTGATGTATAGAAATGCATTTGATTTGTGTTTTTTGATTTTTTATTTGCCTACTTACTGAGTTCATTTATTAGTTCTACAAGTTTTCTGGTGGAAATTTTTGGATCTTCTAAATATAGTCATGTCATTGGCAAATAGAGATCATTTGAGTTCTTCTTTTCATATTTATATCTCTTTAAATATTTTCTTCTGTCTAATTGCTCTGGTTAGAGTTTCAAGAACACTCTTGAATACGAATGTGAAAATAGGACATCCTTGTCTTGCTCCAATTTTTAGAACCAACCTTGCATCCCTGGGATGAACCCCACTTATTATGTTTTCATATGTGATTTGCCTAAATTTTATTGAAAAATTTTCATCTATATTCATCAGAGATATTGGTCTGATGTTTTCATATTGGTATTGATGTGTCTTTGTCTGGTTTAAGTGCCACGGAGATATTAGCCTTATATTATAACTCTGAAGGGTTCCCTCCTTTTCTATTTCACAAATACTTTGAGGAGTTACTAGTGATGATTCTTCTTTGAAGATATTGTAAAACTCTACTGAGAATCCATCTGGTCCTGGCCTTTTCTTTATTGGTAGTCTTTTCATGGCATGTGGCAGTCTGGATTAAAAAAAGAAGACTCAAGAATATGCTGGCTCCAAGAGACTCATCTCATAGTCAAATACGTTCACAGACTGAAGGTGAAAGGATGGGAAAAGACATATCACTCATATGTATCATGTAAACCAGTTGAGGTTTCCATTTTTATATCAGATAAAGTAAATTTCAATCCAAAGGTAATCTGAAGGGCCCGAGATGGACATTTCATACTGCTTAAGGAAATTATATATCAGTAAGACATAATAATTATAAATATTTATACTCCAATCAATGGAGCATCGATGTACATCAAACAAACCCTTCTCAATTTAAAGAATCAAATAGACCACAACACAATAATACTGGGTGACCTTAACACACCTCTCTCACTACTGGACAGATCATCCAAACAAAAACTACATAAAGAAACTATAGAACTAAATAATACAATTAATATTTTGGAATTAACAGACATATATAGAAAATTTCATTCATCAGTGACTGAATACACTTTCTTCTCAGCATCATGTGGATCCTTCTCTAAAGTTGACCATATCTTATCTAACAAAGCAACTCTTAGTAAATACAAAGAGAAATTCTATCAGATCACCATTTTTGCAATGCAATTAGAAATCTATAAAAAAATAAAAATAGAGGCTTGCCTAAAACCTGGAGACTAAATAATACATTATGAAATGCCAACTGGATAACAGAAAAAATCAAAGATGAAATAAATAAAATACTTAGAGTTAAATGAGAATAGCAACACAACATATCAAAATCTCTGGGACACCATGAAGGATGTACTAAGAAAAAAGTTTGTTGCATTAAACTCATTCATTAAAGAATAAAAAGTCAACAAATAAATGACTTAACATTACATCTCAAAGCCGTAGAAACAGAAGAAACCAACAACAAAAGCAGTAGAAGACAGGGGATAATTAAAATAAGGGCTAAAATCAATGAATTTGAAATGAAAACAATTCAAAAAATAGACAAAATAAAAATTTGGTGCTTTGAAAAATAAATAATATTATAAATCACTATCCATGAAAATAAAGAGAAAGAGAGAAAAATTCAAATTATTAAAATACATGACAAAAAGGAAATATCACAATACTGAAATACAGAAGATAACTAGAAACTATTTTGAAAATTTATCCTTCAGTAAAATGGAAAATCATGAAGGCATCAACAAATTTCTAGAGACATAGGACGTACCCAAACTGATTCAAGAGTATATACACAATTTAAACCGATAAATTCCAACCAATAAAGTAGAAGACACCATCAGAAGCCTACCAATCATTCAGTATTTTAGAATAATAACAAGAAACATATCTAATGTTTTATGAGCCATTTGACATCCATGATTCTTTCAATACATTGAAAAGAAAAAAATTATATATGGCTACCTTGTTTTTTGTTTTTTGTTTTCTTTTTTTTTTTTGTACTATGAATTGAACCTAGAGGAGCTTTACTTCTGAGCTACAGTCCCAGTCCTTTCCAATTTTTTATTTTGACTCAGTTCTAAGTTGCTTAGGGCCTGCTAAGTTGCTTAGATTGCTTTTTGAACTTGCAATCTACATGCTTCAGCCTCTCAAGTCACTGGAATTATTGTCATGTGCCACAGTGCCTATGTTTGAAACTTTAAATGTTGAAAACTCCTCTCAATGGCTATGGTAGTCTCAGTTGTTTCTTCCTTTGTTTATCAATGTCTTATAAACTTCAGTTTCTAAAATGAAAGAGAATCAGAGCCCCTGGATCGAAAAGTGCCCATTTTGCTGTCTGTTCGAACTTCTCCTACCTGAAACCCTCACTCATCTAGTCCATTTTCTCTCGAAATTCTGAAGTAGAAACCAGTGTGATGATTGAAACTAGACAGAATTAAGTATGCTCAAATATATATGGGCTACTAGACAAAAGAGTTGGATTTATACTTGAAAAACATCTCAGTAATGACCTTTGATATGGTTGAATATGGTTTGAGTGTCTGCTATGGGCTCGTGGGTTGAATTATAATTCTCATAAGATAGTAAGAGGGTAGATTCTTTATCCAGGACTGAACACTGACCTTTGAATATTCAATGAGAAGAAGTGAGCTCAGGGTTCCACTTAATTCCTAAGCTTGTTTCTTTAATTTTTTGTGGTCATTATCTTGATCTCCGGAAGTTTATAATGCTGCTATTAGAACAGTTTAAATATAAGGTTGACATGAAGTTGTCAAGTGTTTCTTTTACTTTTTAATGTCAGCCTATGTTTATTCATAGAGTTTCTCATAAGCAACATATACCTGAATCTTTTTATTAATCCATTTGATCAAAATGTGTCTTTTAATTGAAGGCTTTAATCATTTATATTCCTGGTAATTTTCGATACACAGAACTTGCTAAAGCAAATTTTTGAGCTTATTTGTCAATTCATTGTTCTTTTTTTTCTCTTATACTCTTCATTGTGCTTAAGTGATTTTTCTATTAGTGTCTTGATTTTTCATATGACTTTGAGTTTGTCAATTACAGACTTTGGTTTGAACTGTACCACTATTGGTATTGATTTCTACAAGCTATTTGAAATAATAGCCTCATTATATGGTCTCAAATATAAGATGGGAAAAAAGAAACATAATACATACTAATAAAAATCTCTGCTTATAATCCCTTTGCCAACATATCTTGAATTTTTGATGTCCAATTTAATATCTCTATATTTTCTCTGTTAACTTAATGCTGTAGCTATTACTCTTTAATCTCATAATAAATATGTGAATGACTCATACACTGTGCTTTCAATATAACCACATTTTCTATATTTCCTTTGAAGCTACTCTGACCAGAGACTCTTATAGCTTCTCAAGTTCTCAGTCATTGAGGTTTCAGTCTTTCAGTTTGAGGAACTCCATTTAGCATGTCTTATAAGACCAGTCTGGTGGTGATACATCAGGTCAGCTTTGATTTCTTTTAGAATGTTTTTATTTCTTCTTAATTTCTAAAGGAGAGCTTTCCTGGGTACAAGCTTCTTTGTTCACAGTTTTGCTTTTTCATTCATTACCATGAAAGACTCAAGCTTCTCTTTTCTAGCTAAAAGGTTTTCTGAAGAAGTTGGTTGCTTGGCCAGTTGGAGCACACTTGATGCATTTGCTTCTGTTTTCTTTTTATTGCTGCTTTCAGAATCCTCTCTTTACCTGTGACCTGGACAGCTTGATTCCAGTATTACATGGTGTGGATCTGAGTCAAGTCTTACTGATAACACTTGACCTCATTGCACCGTGACTTTGTATCTTTCTCTAACATTGGGAGTTTAATGCTATGATCTCTTTTGAGGTATGTTTCACAACTTGAGTATTTCAAGTCCCTCTTGAACCTCAATACCTATAATATTGGCTTTTAATTCTGTTCCACAGTTCCCACAACATTTCTTCCTTCTGCTTTATTACTCTTCCTTCTCTCTCCACTAACTTTGCAATTTCAAAGGCCCCATTGAAGATCCTTATTCTCCCTTTTGTATGACCTACTCTGGTACTGATATTTCCTATTATGCTTTTAATTCCACGTCATCTCATCTACAATACTGATAATGATCATTATTATACTACAGAGTAAGATGTTTCTGAAGAGAAATGGCATGTAGCCAGTGATTAACAAATGTGACCTGTTATGTAGATACTGGGCTCTGTTGGCACAATATTAAAAAGCAAGGGGAGAAGGCCATGTGTGACTTAACTCCAGGGATTTGAGGTAGAGATTAAGCAAGTAGTCATAATTGGGATAAATTTAAAAAACAGATGAAAATAAATTTGTTACTAGACACTGCTTGGGGGAATGAAAGCACAATAGTAACTCATGTTTTGAATAATGAAATAAAACAACCCTTATTTCTGGGAACTGATTAATAGTCATTGAGGGATGATTTTCTGTGTTAAATCCTCCCCTAATACCTGAGATTGTATTTGAAGAATGAACTTTAAAACAGGAGTTAAGTTATACTGAAGCTGTTAGGATGGCACACAATCAAAAATGCCTGGGAATCATTGTATCCTTTATGAAAAAAACCTTCAGACACATAGAGACAGCAGCATTGCATGTGCACATACAAAGCCCCCCTGAGATACACCATGGAAGTGTCCCTCTGGGAGACCAGAAGAAGCCACTGAAGACATCTAACCTCAAATCAGACATGGTGGAGCACACCTGCAACCCAGTGACTTGGGCAGCACAGGCAGGAAGATTGCAAGTTTGATGCCACCTTCAGCACCTTAGTGAGATCCTTAGATACCTAGTAACACTCAGTCTCAAAGTAATAATAAACTTAACTCAGTGGCAAAGCACTCCTTTGTTATGGTTTAGATATTAGCTATTTCCCAAAACTTTGTATGTAAGGCAGGGTAAGAAAGATTGGAAGTGAAATGATTGGGTTATGAGAACCTTAACCCAAACACTACATCAATCCTATGATGGGAATAACTACGTGGTAATAATAGCTAGGCAATGTGTGCGGAAAGAGGTCAACCCTTTGCACTTGCCTTTGGGGCATATATTTTCTCTGTGGTGACAGGAGTCTCTCTCTCTCTTTCTCTCTCTCTCTCTCTCGCTCTGGCTCTCTCTCTCTCACTCTCTCTCTCCATCTCCTCCCTCCCTCTTTCTCTCCCCACCCCTCTTTCAGATATTGCTATATCCTAAGCCAATTTCCTCTACCATACTTTTTCAGGGTGATGTTCTATCTCACCTCAGGACCCAAGGCCATGTATAGGTTGAGTCCTCTGAAACTGTGAGTGCCAAAAGAAACTAGTCCTCCTAAAATGTTCATCTCAGGTCTTTGGGTCATAGCAGTAAAAAAGCTGACTAAAACACCTGGGTTCCAGTGTCAATATTTTAAAAAAAATTAATAACAGGACCTGGTACCAGCTTTTCTTGACCTAAACATTGAAATATGTTTAGTGAAAAAAACAAATCCTCTTATTAATTTGACAGAGTGCATGCTTATTCTTAGCAGACAGCACAAAGTAAAATGGCAAAGGAGGGGAATTCAGATATGCAAAATGAGAAATATTTCTGTCATGGTAAGTGTACCTACATATTTCATTTATTGTTATTTTTCATTTTATTCTTTGTGTACTGGGCACTGAAAACAGGTCTGCCACGCCACCAGTGCTGGCTTCATGAAAGAAGGTTCAATTCATGAGTTATTACTAGGGAGTTTTAAATTAAAGAGTCAAGACTCTTATTACCTTTAATACCAGCTCCAGGATGGCTGCTCTCAGCTCCTGCCTCCAGCCACCTAATGCAGTGGCCAGGTTTACAGAAGAGACTATCCAGAGAGGGAGAGCACGCCAGGCAGTGAGCTTTTATTGGGGAACAAAAACTTCCAGGGAAAATCCCATCCAATGAAGGTTAATGGGGGCAGCATCCCAAGGTTAGGGGCGACGATTGGGTCTTCAGGGCAGTGGCCAGCATGCCTCTGCACAGACAAACCCTCAGACCTGGAAAGGGTGGGGAAGGCTTTTAACACAGCTGTGTTTAGGCGCCTCTCATCCAGCCAGGGAGGTAACTCAAATCACATGTGAGAACGGCCTCCCACACACAGGTGCACTCTATTGCTGAGTTACATCCCCAGCTCTTTTTATTTTATTTTGAGAAAGAGACTTGCTAAGGTGCCCATTGTGGCCTCTAACCTGGGATCCTCCTCTGCAGCACCCAGATTTACGTGGGCTTATTCTACCTCAAGACAGGGTACATATTTCAGACAAGAACTTGGCTCGAGGCATTCACTCACCTACACTTTTCTAGCTCTTGCTTAGAGTTTTCAACACACACTTCTTGACTGATAGATCTTCAATCAGTGCTGCTGTTGCCTCAGTGTGGTAGTGTCTGGGGAGTTCACAAGTCAGAGTCTTCTTTCAGGATACACTAGTCTCTTTATCTCATTGCTGATATAAGCAAAGGTCAGGAAAAGGGCCCAGGGTGAGTACTATTTGCAAGAATCACCCGCTATGTGCCACAACCCACCAGGCCAAGGACAAGGATGACTGTCACTAGGACTGCAGCTTCCACAGTTGCCCACACAGGCGAGCACCTCTGCCTGGCTGTCGAGCTGCTCTTTCTCTCTGTAGTTCCTTTCCTACCGGAAGGTCAATCATGTGCCATTTGGTGAGGACCACTCATCACCTGCTTCCCTTCTCATGTCCTGTCTGCAGAAATCAGACTGCCATGGCAGTAAACACAGGAATGTGCCAGGCCAAAGCAGCTCTGCTCTATCTCCTAATAAACCCTATCATCCAGAGACAATTTCTCTGTATTTAACATAGCATGCAAAGTATTGCCCACTGGTAATATATCCCCCATTTGGAATCTAGCCATGATTATACCAGGGAATTCCATCAGCCTGATTGCAAGAGCCAATAATATCTACAAACACCCCCTTATGTAGGAATCCCTCCTTTAGTATGCTCTCGAACAAAGGGCAAAAAGGACACTCACATACACAGCAAAGGACCCAGTTTCCTCACTTGACAACAGACCTATCCTTACAAGTTCAAGTCACATGCCTCTCCCTGCCATACCTCCAACCAAGCCCCTAAACTTACCACCAGACCTGCCTGACTGAACACTTGCACACACCTGGAGACGGTCTGAGATGGTGAGATGCAGCTGGTAATACAGAAGATTTAGGTTGTCCCCAATAAGAGTGAGCAGGTAACTAATAGACAGCTCAATGAATAGCAGATGGTACAGCAATGCAGGGAACCATGGAAGCCCTGTCAGAAACATGATACCTTGCTCCAGAATTCTGGAATAAAAAATGATGCAAAGCTAGTGAAAAATAGGATAGAAGTTAATTTCTATGTTTAAATAAAGGAAGTCTCTTAAAATACAAGGAGAAAACAGATATAAAATGATAAACACTGGGAGGATTATTTCAGAACACAATAAATCAACTGTCAGAGTCCAAGGAGAGTAGAGAAGATTGCCTCTCAGGTTTCTTCAGGGAATATTGTCTGCTCTGATGACCAGTCTCAGACAACAGGATAGAACCTGACTGTAGTACAGAATGGGAATGCAATGAAATTAAGACTTTAAGCAGGCCATTAGTCTGCACTAATAAAATGCATAGTTATGATCAACCAATTTTCACTGGAAGTGATAAATAATATTCCATAGAAGATATGAGGCCCACAATCAAATGTATAGAACATGCTGGGGAAAGGTAGAATAGCACTGCTTATCTAGAAACTGTGTCTCTCTCTTGCTGTGCTATGTAAATTTCACAGAATATCTTCTGCCAATTTTGCTTTAAAAATATGCAAGTATATTAATGAACACAGAATTATTTAAGCTTGTTTCTTACAAAAATACCAACGCTTCTCAACATAACTTCACCACATCAAATATACATGGGGACACATATATCTTTATGGACTGAATTTAGGCTGTGATAACAACCTCATGGTCATCTCATTTTTTGTAGTTAAGGTCATTGCTGCTACAAATAACCTATGTGTGCACTACTACTGCCTACAAACACAGTCACAATAGAAGACCAGATTCATAGACTCAATTAACAGACAAATTCACATAATTATGGAACTTCAGTTCTAATATCTCTGCTGACTGCAAGCACAGTTTGCTTCAACACTGTTGCCCAACTCACTTGATGCACCCCCTAGAAAAGACACACTGACAACTGCCTTCACACCACATTCTGCTGGGCTGAGGTCCCAAAGAGAAAGCAGGGGTTCAAGGCATCCTAGTGCATCCGCTGTGAGGTCACCCAGCATGGAGCCCAAAGGCACCACTGTTTTGCTCCTCCTTAAAAAGGAAGTATCCCTATATCCCCCAGCACAGACTGGGGAGCAATTACCGACCTCCTCCCAGATACTGGTGATAATGCTCACAGTAGCATTGCTGACCATAAACCCAGGAAAGAGTGCAAATGAAGGTAAAAGCAAATGGGGATTGTAGTCACTCCTGTGGTATAGAACACCATCCATACTGCAGAGAGGGAAGAGGAGAGAGGGAAGAATATTAATATAGGGCAGCAGAACTTTATAAAAACTGCAAGACTACTTATGGCACTGTTTCTTTTCAGGGCATTAGAATTTCAGGATAATTGAAATATTTTCTAAAAAATTTCAACCAGAAACATGGCAAGGTAAATTTCACATTTGAGGAAAGATCTCTCCACATTGTCACAGATGCAAGGAAGGTGGGAGACTGACATAGGGAAACATTTTATGGAGACACTATTGCATTTTAAGCAAACGGGCTGCAAGGTGCATGGTTGTATAGCAGATGCAGGACATGGGAAGGGGAAATCCATACACCAGAGCTATGTCAGAGACAAAGATCTAGAGACTAAACTGCATGTTCTCTGCTATGAGAGATAAAAATATCAGGGCCCAATTTCTCATTTATCTCTGACCTACAGCAGTATTTCAATGAGCTGTGTGATCTAGATGTATCAATAAATCTAAATGTTCTGGTTCCCATGCTTGAAAAAGAATGTGAGTAGGTGCAAAGGTTTTAACAAAGAGAGAGGGTAAAAAAAAAGTGAATACTCAAGTGCAATATTGAAATACCCAGAACACCTATCAAATACTAATCATAACATTTTATTAATGCTAGTTAAGGCTGTCATAACACTTTATTAATGCTAGTTAAGACTGAAATGATTTTCATTTATTCACAAAATAGTGAGACTACTCACCAGCACCATCAGGCCTTTCTCTCACATCTTCCTCTTTTTCGTCAGCATCACAGAGTGTGGCTGAATTCTCTTAGAGGGTGTCCAGGTTGTGGTTGGAAGTCACCTTTCCCAGGAGGACATGGGTGACCCCTGAGACTGGTGACTAACTTTTCACTTTATCGTTCTTATTTCCTAGAGGTCATCCATGAAGGCCCTTCCACTCTATACACAGGTAAGGCCAGTTCATCCTCAGTTGACCTTCTTCTCCTTTTCCTAAGGGATGTTCATTTCTATAACTATCATTTACAACATTTTTATTTTCAATAAACAATGAAGGTCATTTCCCCCAATAATATAGAGAAGCCTTCCCAAACTGTCATTCTGCAAAAAAGTGCAGAACTAATAGCTTGAACACAACTCTTCGATTTGATAACAAAAGGCAGAGTTAGATTGTTGCCCAGGGAGAAAGAATTTCTGAGAGGTGACAGACATATGCAAAAGTGCTAATCTGTGTCCTCAGTGGTCATTCCATGGCATCCTAAGTCCCCAGTGCTCCTCTCTGGAGTGATATAGCTCCATGTGAGTGCACAGAATTGTGTTTCTTAGTATCTTGTCTTGTTATACTATTGATCAGTCCTTCTAGCTGATCAATACAGGCCATATGTCCTAATCCAATCCCCTGTGGGCCACCACCTTGGGTTTCCCTTCACTGTATTAAATGTTTCCAAGGTAAATGTAGGTCCCTAAACGACTACATGTCTTCATTCAACATCTGGCTTACATGTCTGAATTGAATTCACAGACAGGTTATCACTGCATCCTGAAATAAAACTGGGCATATAACTGACATATAATCCCTTTGATTTGCCCCTCTATTGTCTTGGGAAACATAGTTGGGAATTGGAACATATCAAAGAATTTCTTTAAGGCAAATTGAAAGGGGTAATACTTTCACATCTAGGTATGACATGTCCATATGATGAGGAGCTCGTAATGAGGAGGCAGTAGAAATGAAGGAATTTCAGTTGAGAGGCAACTTCTATGATAAAGTATCTTTGTGCCAAGGTCAGACAAGTGCACGATGAGGAGGCTCTTCCACTGGCCATCCCATCTATGCTAGTGCTGTATCCATACAAAGGCTGAGGACCAAAATCAGAGCTCTGAATGATCCCTCAAGACCACCTCCTAGAGAACTCCCACCCAAACCCTCTGTAACATCCATTTATCAAAGTGCATTAGAAGGTAGATCTTCTGGATCTATGGATTTTCACATAGGTGACCACAAAGGTGTACAGTATGAACAGTTAATGACAATGCTATGAGCCTCTTGTGAGGAAATGGACAACATTTTTATTAATGAGTAAGCATTTTGATGATAAAATTCATGAGATTTTACAGCATCTGAAAATAAAGGAAAAAAGGATCTCATAGCTTTGTCTGTGTGAGCATTATTCTTCATCAGAGGCCCAGGAATCTCTGTGTGGCTGCTTATGTGAGCATGGAAGTTCAGGGATGCATAATGCTTTAAAAGAGTTTGAAGAGTTAAAAAGAGAAGTAGTAAATTGCAATCCAAATGAGCATAGAACACATCTATAGAAATATGAGGAACAAGTATAGTGATATATTGAGAGTTGTAATAATGTTTAAAGTAGTAGGAAATAATCTCAGTGCCAGGATAATTATAGTTAATTCAGCTAGCTGTAAGAGCCTTGAAGTAGAGTATAATTGTTATTCCATTTACCATTAATGAAACCAATGTGTTTCTCTTTTGATTATCTTTAACTGTATATATTATTAACCCATGTGCAAGAAGAATGGTAGAAATCAAGGAAGAGGGAGAATGTTTACCTTGACATAACAAAGAGATGTTTCCCTCATGAGGCATGTGAAAATCAATTGGTGATAAAAAATTCTGTTAATGTACCTTGATAGTAGGAGAAAAACTGTAAATATTGGAGATATAAAATCTTTTTGTAAGTAGTATAAAACATAAAAGTCCATGCGTGTTAAGGATAAAATTTTAGTATGACCATCATCAATTAACTGAGTATATATATCAACAAAAGGCAAAATATTTTGGCCTGATAAATGAGAATACAAATATATATATATATATATGTGTGTGTGTGTGTAGGATAGTAATTACTACTGTAATAAAGTTTTCCAACATAAAGTATCAATGATAATGGCACATTAGATACTGAAAGTTGGTTTATCATTACTGTTGATAATTCTTGCTAATTTTTTGTATACTCTGTGTTAAACAAGGAGTTAATAAAGAATGGAGGTAGAGTCCTGCTGAGGTTTTTGTTGTTGTTGTTTATTTGTTTGTTTGTTTTAACAACTGAAAAAGAAAAGGAGAGAGCAGTTGGGTGTCAGCTGTAATTTCTAATTTATTTATTTAAGAAACCATATTTATGAAAATTAATCCCATTTATGTTAAGTTTAATTTATTTCTTTGAATTGTTCAATAAAAATAACAAAAAATGTAATCAACAGTATTAATCATCTCTTTTGTGTTGAAGAAAATTTTAGAAGCAATGGGTATTATACTACATTTAGACATGTTTTAAAAATTAAGACTTTGGATTTTGGTCACCTAGAAAATGTTGTGAGTTAAAATTTTAAAGACATTGATATTTTTATTTAATTACTTGATTTGAATTCAATTATTTGTATCTATTTATTTAAATGTTAATTGATGAGGGCTCATTTGTTTAAATGTCAATTTAATATCAAGTAAATAATATATAGACATAAGACAGGCCTGTGTAATTGGAAATGCCAGGTATAAAATCCAATAGCCATGATGGATGCTAAAATCAAAGGTTTCAGATAGCCAGATTCTTCTCCTTGTTTGTTATCAGATCACCATGTTGATATACTCCTCAGAATTTATTAAAAAATCTTTTTGGAATGTATTTGAGAGTTACTTCTGGAGATACTGGACTTTGATAAAGACAGAATATAAAAACCTTTATACTTAGCAACCCAAGACTGCTTAGAAAAATACATTAACTTACATAGAATGTTTAAAAACACAGCCACAATGCTAAATTGTTCATCAGGTCAAGTGTACATTTATTTCAAATAGGAGTCAGTTGGAAGTTTGCAAAATTAAAAAAAGAAAGAAAGAAAGAAAGAAAGAAAGAAAGAAAGAAAGAAAGAAAGAAAGAAAGAAAGGAAGGAAGGAAGGAAGGAAGGAAGGAAGAAAAGAAAGAAAGAAAGAAAGAAAGAAAGAAAGAAAGAAAGAAAGAAAGAAAGAAAGAAAGAAAGAACATTTTTGAAAAAGAAAGTTTGTACATTTGCAATCTTTCTGCTTTTCTTTCTGTGCTGTGGTATTAGAGAGGAAGTGGTTAAGATAGCCAACTGAAACAGATAAGAGAGCCAGCCAAGCAGTTTAGATTTAAAAGGGACACTTTTTTTTTGGATGCAAAACCAGTTAAGTCTGGTTTTCATCAGCCTAGTAAATCTCATAGGCCTTGTAATATTTTAAAAATATAAGACTAGGAGAGCTAGAGATAACCCAGAAGATAGAAGTAAGGAAAACTGATGTCACTATTTTTTGATAAGATTATTCTCTTAAATCAAGGTGCAGTAGTTTATATTCTTTTGGAGAGTTCTTTTTTCTCTTTCTCTTTGTTGGAAATCTTGTAATAATTTTTACATAGTGATGAACATGAGTCATGTTTTGCTGTGGATTGAAAAGGGCAGAGCATGGTAGCCATAGGAAGCTTTTGAACACTTGTTCATTTTTGCCTCTTTTTTGCCCCAGACCAAGATGGCTTCTTCAGGACACTATGCATAAGGCAATACCATAAGAAGTATTATGATGAGAATACTATTGGTGTCCACTAACCCTAAATTGACTGCTCATTTAAACAAAGAGGATTTAGATATACTTTCAGTAATTGGTAAACAGTTCCAAACATTGCATTTCCCCTTTCATTTAAAGGTTGTTAAGCTGAAACATTGGGAATCACAATCAATTTAGCAATGGAGCATCCTTTGGGGGGGGTTTAAGGCATATGGGACCACATTTGGACATATATTGTACCAGTATATTCAAAACAAAAAACTTCTAGAATAACAGATTTTTCTCCTTTAGCATTATGGGAATGAGACAAAATCATTCCAAAAGCATTTTTTAATAAAGATCCTCCTAAGGAAGCCGACTTTTGAGAGAACTTAGTGGTCCTAGAGATAGCATTGTGACAAAGAAGCCAAGCTTGCAGCACAAGCACAGGAGCTCCTGGCTCCTCATGAACCTTTTTACCTTACCTTCCCAATCCTTTAAAAGTAAAGAACCACTTTCTGGGTACCAGGAACAACAAGAGTCTTTCTGTCAATAAGGCAGCAAGATGAGCATTACTCATGGTATGTCCAGCCTTGGAAAGTAAAAAGGAGAGCTCAGCTGATGACATCTTGAGTGTCAGATAAGGCACTCGCCATAGATTACTTGTTGGGATTTGGTACCAGCAGAAGCAAGACACGTGTCATTGCCTGTTCAGATGGTACCAGCAGAAGAAAGACACCTGTCATTTCCCTTTCCCTGTTACCTGGGAAAACATCCAGAAGGGTCCCTTTCTCAGGAAGATTTATTGCTTTAGCTTCCCTATGAATAGAGAAGTTGTGAAGTGGCATGGGCAGAGAACTCTGTCATGTCCCATGTTGGATGCCAGCTGTAAGAAAATCAAAAGACACACAGAAACTATGAAGAGGCAGAATGATAGAGTGCCCAAGTATCCAGCTCTGTTTATATCAATAGGTTACATTCAGTCACTGGCATCATTAGTACATTATTTTTCATGTGTCCTTAGGTAGGTACAGAATTAGAAACATTATGTAGCTTTCCTCAGTTACATACTATAGTTGCAATGTGCAATGTTAGGAGCATTGTGTAGCTCTCAAGAAAGTCTATTGTTTAATGTCACTGTTTTATGGACAGGTTCAGGCCCAGTGGAGGTTGGTGAAACACTGTGGTTGTCTAACAAGAGAGTTCCTTTATTCCCTGGAATGGTATACCTGAGATCAAGGTTGAGGCAATAAAACTCTAGCACATATTTTCCTTTTGCAGGGCATTGCTATAGGACCTAGGCATCCTGTGTCCTTGTAGAGAAACTTCCTATGCACCAAGCATGCCACAGTCATGAAGCCATCAGAGACTCCCAATCCCAAACACAGAATCCTTACAGCTTCTCTATTTTGTTTTGTATGGCCTTTTTGAGCAATAAAACTTTTTGTTTTTTCTTTAATATTGGCAGAGGCAAAAAATAGGGTATGCATTGACAACACGTACAAAATAGTAATCCTAGTATTACTAAACATCCACCTATGAATGATAGTTTATCTTAGATGAATTGACAATTTTAGCCAGGTAAACCCAGATATTATCATGGGCTCTAGAATTTAAGGAGATTGATTGCACTGGATTTCCCACAGCTGGGGTAGAATGACAGAACTGCATTATCATTAGGATCAAAGCATTTACAGAGGTTTGTGTAAGTTTAGCAATTAAAGCAGTAACCAAATTTTCTGAAATATGTTTTAACCCCATTTAAGCCAAGAGCTATTGAGCTGAAGCTGTTAATGATTTTATATCCCCCCAAGTCATCAAAAGTCAGATATATTCGGGTCTATTTTAGTATTTTAGTGTTTTTTTGTTGTTGTTGTTTTTGTTTTGTTTTGAGGATAGTGATCATCTTTTTGTTTGGCAGAATCCTCCTCATTCAGGGTCAAATCAAATTTGGGGATTGGGTTATGAAGTCCCTAATGCCAACTTGTGATTAATAGGTCTCACACTTTGAGCTGGAATCCAAACAGGCCCTCTTAGTGTAAGAATAGCAACATATCTTTTTCTCCATGTGAATCAAAGGTATAGGATCCCATCATCCTGGGGATGTTGGAACCCTGTATTTTACATAAATTTAGGCAAGGATTGTTTGGAAATAAAATATTTATCCATAGCATATAATCAACTGTGAGTATTTTCTTTGCATTGCATTTTGAGGGCATTAACTGAAAAAAGCAATATTTAAGGCAATATAAATTCATAAGAGACGCTAGTTTCCCTTTTTTTGTTTTTTTAAGTGTGTTTTAAGAGTATGATGTGCTTGTTTACAAAGCCATTACAGTAGAATTATGAGGAATTTCATGATTTAAAAGGAAGGAGATAGGAAGGGCAGCAGAATACAAAAAGACACTAGTATGGCAATATGTATTAAAGTGACTGTATAACCAATGTGATCCTGCAATCTGTACACGTGGGAAAAATAAGAATTCATACCCCACTTGAATTAAATGTATGATATATGATATGTCAAGATCATTGTAATGTTTTGAGCAACTAATAAAAAAATTATCCTTTTTGATTACAGAAGTGTTTAAAAGCACAGGATATATATGCAGTCGCATTATCAATTTTTAAATGAAAAGGTTTACCTACAGTGAAAGCAAAGCAATAAATGAGAAATGTAAGCAGATACTTTTCAGCCCTAAGGGAACTATCCCAAATGATCTCAGAATGAGTATCAATGGAAACATGAAGAAAGCAGTGAGGATGAAAAGGAGGGAAATGGGTAACATCCATATGCCAAAGTGCATAAGAACATAGACCTCATGGATTTATAGTTTCCCACATAGGGGCCCAGAAGGGTTCACAGTGAGAACAGGTTTTAACTGTAGCATGAACCTGTTGAGATGAGAATAAAAACATTTCATTAATGATTGAACATTTTTATGAAAAAAATCCATGAGATTCCACAGCATTTGAAAATAAAGGATAAAGAGATTTCACATCATCTGTGTGGGTGTTACCCTCTATCAGAGGTTCAGGAATTTTGGTGTGGCTGTGTATATGAGTGAGGAAGATAGGAGACATATGACACAGCATTTGAAAGGTTAAAAAAACAGGAGATAATAAATTAGAATCCAAAGGAGGAGATAACACAACTACATAAATATGAGGAAGAAGTTTAATTATATATTGAAAATCTGTAATGGTGTTTAAAGTAGTAGAAAAAAATAACAGTGCTAGGATAATGGCAGTTAATTTAGCATACTCTGAAGAGATTCGAGGTAGGGTATAAAAGTTAGCCCATTTAACATTAATAAAAACAGATATTATTTCTCTTTTTTACCTTTATCTGTATACATTGTTAATCCATCCACAACACAAATGAAAAAAATGAAGGAAAAGGGATAATATGTAACTTGACTTAACAAAAAGAATTGTCCCTCATGAGGCATGTGAAAAGCAATTGGTGCTAAAAAAAAAAAGAAAAGAATCTGTGAATGCAGCTTGATAGTAGGAGGAAAACTGTAAGTATTGGAGATGTACAATTTTTCCATAGTAAGGTATAAAACATGAATGTTTGTGCCTGTTAAATATAAAGTTTTAATATGACCATTAATTGTAATGTTACTGAAAGTTGATCCATTATTATTGTTGATAGCTCTTGTTAGTTTTTTGTAAAACCTGTTTTTAAAAAGCAGTTAAATAAACAATGGAGACAAGATGCTATTATTTTTTTAACAACTGAAAAAAAGAAGAAAGCAGTTGTGCATGAGCTGTAATTTTTAACTTATTTATTTAAGAAGCCATATTTATGAAGATCAATCCTATTTACATTAAACTTAATTTCTTTATTTTAATCGTAAATAATAAAAATATCAGAAAAATGGAATAATAGTATTAATCATCTCTTTTGTGTTGAAGAAAAATTTTAGAAACCATGGATATTACATTAAATTTTAGACATTTTTTAGATACTAACACTTTATCGTCTGGCCACCTATAAAAATTGGTGAAAAAATATTGTGAGTTGGAATTTTTTAATGTTATGATTTAAAGCCATTTCTATATTTTTATTTAGTTATTTGATTTGAATTGAATTATTTGTATCTATATACTAATTTAAATTTTTATTGATGAGTGCTCATTAGTTTAAATGTTAATTTGATACCAAGTACATAAAATATAGACATAGGACAGGCCTGTATAATTGGAAAAGCCAGGTATAAAATCCAACAGCCCTGATGGAAACTGAAATCAAAGGTTTCATACAGCTGACTATTTGTCCCTGATAGCTATCAGATTTATTCCCAGCATCACCATGTGTATATCCTCCTAAGGATTTAGTAAAAGGAAATTTTAATGTACTCAAGAGTTAACTCTGGAGAAATTGGCCTTTGGACAAAGACAGAATGTAAAAACCTTTATAGATAGATAAAACAAGACTGATTAGAAAACTACATTAACTTACATAGAATATTTAAAAACTTACATGGCTGTAATACTTTTTTTATCAGGTCAGAGTATACTTTTGGCTCAGATAAGACTTAGTTGGAAGCCTGTGAAATTCTTTAAAAAATATTTTTAAATAAAGTTTATATATTTAAAATACTTTTATTTTTCTCTTTCTGTGCTATAGCATTAGGGAGGAACTGGTTTAGAAATCCAGCTGAAAACAGAAAATACTGCCAGCCAAGCAGTTTGGATTTAAAGGGAAACCTTTTTTCTTTTTCTTAACTGTTCTTTTTTATAAAACTAGTATATCTTGTAGTTCCTGAAATTTACATTTTAAATATAAGGCTAAGAGAGTTAGAGATGGAGCAGAAGCTGAGAATTAAAGAGAACGGATGTAAATTTTTTTAAGCTTATTTTTTAAAGCATGGTGTTGTAGTGTATATATATATATATATATATATATATATAGAGAGAGAGAGAGAGAGAGAGAGAGAGAGAGAGAGAGAGAGAGGGAGAGAACATGAGTGATGAATTGTTATGGATTGAAAAGTGTAGAGCATGCAGCAATCCACAGGGAGGTTTTGGACACTTGCTTATTTTTGCTTCCTACCATAAGAGGTAGTACTGTAAAATCAGTACTATTATCCAAAAGCCCTGTAAATGGCTGCTGACTTAAACAAAGAGTTAATTTAGATCTACCTTCAGTAATTTTAAACATGCTTCAATGAAAGTAGAGTCAAAACTTGTATTTCCCCTTTCACTTAAAGGTTGTTGAGCTGAAACATTGGGAATCACAATCACTTGAGCAATAAAGGACTTTTGGGGGGAGATTGGAAAAATGGATTCCCCCTCCTTTTGCCTTGGGTCACAAGGTCACAATTCTTTAAATACAGCAGAAGGGAATTGCTTATATTCTGGTTGGCTAGCACGATTTAGATTAATAGGGCAAACAGACAAAGTATGTGTTTCTTTTTCCTCCTCTGTTTGCCACACACACAGAGCCAAGGGAGATTTATTGGGGGACAGCAATGATGGGGGAGGAGAGGGCTGTGAATGTGGAAGGAATGCCTCTGTAAAGAAGACTGTATGTAGCAGCTCTTGCTAAGGAAGGGGACATTTGAGAGGACACAGGGATAACATTATTACAAAGAAATCAAACTTACACACAAGTACAGGAGCATGTGTCTCCTCATGAAGCAAGTTACCTATTTTTCCCAATCCTTTAAACATAGGGAACAACTTCCTGTGTACCAGGGACAGCAAGAGTCTATCTCCATCACAAGGCAGCAAGATTAGCATTACTCATGATATGTCCAGCCTTATGAACTAAAAAGGAGAGCTCAGAACAATGATGATATTGAGAGTCAGAGGGGGAATACCCTGTAGGTTACCAGTTGGGAGCACTACTCGCTGATTAAAGATGAGCATCAAAACCTACTCCAGGCAATAAGTTATTCCCTTCCCTTGCCACCTGTTAAAACATCCAGAAGAGTCCCTTTCTCCAGTGGATTTGTTGGTCCAGACTCTGTAGTCAGACTGTGAAGAGGTGTGGGGAAAGAACTTTCTCATGCCCCAAAGTTGAGCACCAGGTGTGAAGAAAACAATAAGAGACACAGGAGACAAGACACAGGGGTAGAATAGACAAGCTGCAAGCTTTATTTCTATCAATAGGTTATATTAGGTCACTGGCATTATTAGTACATTATTGTTCATTGCTTCCTTAGGTAGGTACAGAGTTGGAAAAATTATATAGCTTATTCCTCAGTCATATTCTATAGTTGCAATGGGCAATGTTAGGAGTTTTGTGAAGCTCTCAAGAAAGTCCATTTTTTAAATTTATGGTTATATGGACAGGTTCAGGCCCAGCAGAGGTTGGTGAAGCATTGTGGTTGTCTAAAAGGAGAGTTTCTGTATTCCCAGGAGCTGTATACCTGAGATCAAGGTGAGGCTGATAAGACTCCATCACAGAACCTCCTCATGCAGGGCATTTCTATAGCACCTAGGCATCCCGTGTCCTTGCATAGAAGTTTTCCTACCATCCAATCATTCTGTGTCTGCACACAATCTTCCTATGCACCAAACATGGCACAGTCATGAAGCCATCAGAGAATCCAATCCCAAAAGCAGAACCTTATACTCTGCCTCTCATAGGCCCATAAACATTCAGAAGTTTTCACTATTTGAATCAACAGAGAAAAATGGAAAACTGAATTTGTATTCCCTTTAAGAATAAATATATCCATGCCTGTACTAGGGAAGAAACCATCACCTACTCACTCTGCAAAGATCCAAGTATCTGCAGCAAATGCAAATATGTAGAAAACCTTCACTCAGTATTCTCTGAGCCCCTATAGAAAGGGTCAGAAAAGAAATCCTTTCACAAAACACAGGAATCGGTCATCCATGCTGGACTAGGGGGCCTGTTTTTGGATTTCCATTGTGTGGTCCTCCCTGTCTTACCTCAAACCAACTTCTCCTCTCATTACCACCAACCAAGATAAAAACCAATCACAAGATGGATAGAAGATCTGAAATACACAGCTGGGTATTCTGGTCAATGCAGGTGTTCCATGAAATGGTGAGCAGGCCAGTACTAAGTGGAACAGAGTAAACAGCAACAGCAGAATAGATAGCAAGCAATGCCATACCCAGAGAAAAGCTACTGGAGCATAATAACTCTCTCCAGTTGGAAATAAAACATGAAACAAATGTCATGCAGCATAGACCAGATCTGTGAAAATGCCAGGGGCAGAATCAAAATATAACATAATAAATACAGGGTTGATTCAGATTCAGAACACAAAATAACCACCATCAGATCCAGAAGAAGACTGGGAGAACTGCCAATCAGAATATTGCAGAAAATGTTCTCTGTTGAAGACCACTTGAGAAAGTAGCAGAGAATATGACTGTAAAGAAACATGAATGCAGTGTAGTTGAGAGTTTGAAGTGAACAGCAGATTGCATTATTCAAATCCTTAAATGCCCACCCTCCCGGCCTTTTTTTTTACATTTTGGCATTAGTGATTGATCCCAGGAGCACTTTACCATTGGGCCGCATCCCCATTTATTTTTATTTTTTATTTTGAAAGAGTATCTTGCTAAGCTGCTTGGGCATCCCTAAGTTGCAGAGGCTGGCCTCCAACTTGGGGACACCCGAACTCAGCTTCCTAAATTACTAGGATGACAGGCATGAGCCACCACTCCTGACACTATTATGCCCATTTGTAATGGGGGGTGATAAAAATGCTTCCTAGATGAAAAAGAGCCAAAAAGGCAGGTTGCACAGTTGGCTGAAGACTGTGCAAAAATAAAATGCTGAGGAGAATTTGAGGCCCCAAACAGCTTGTTTCATCCAGGAACTGGTTATTCATGTGCCTTGCCATGAAAATCCATGGGGTTTTGAGGCCATATTGATTTACTAACTCAGGGATATCACTAAGAAGAGAATGTTATAGCCAACTGTTTCTATAATAGCTGATTAAGGCCAGAACAACAGAATATTGGGCAATCGCTCTGGTTCTGTGAAGATTGAGAGTGAAATATAGCTCATGTAATGGTTTGGGTCATGTATGGTATCCAAAAGCATTACAGAGTTGAGCAGGAATAGTCTGATTTCACCAAGAATTTAGTGTTCACTTGTGGACACACCCATCATGTTTGATGGAGTTGGGTATATGAAAATTTCAAAGATATTGATCAATATTCATTTTTGGTGATAGAGTTGAAATAAATAAACACACACGAAAAGAAGGAGAGGCCCTGCAAAAACAGCACAGTAGTTAGAATGGATCCATGGTATCATAAAATAGATGGAAATTCAGATAATGGTGGAACTTCAGTTCTAATATCTGTACTGAATGCGCAAGAAGTTTCCTTTACACTATTGCCCAAGGCACAGGTTGTACCTTTTAGAAAGGAGACACTGACAACCTCCTGCCCACCCCATCCTGCTGGGCTGAGGTCCAAAGAGAAAGCAGGGATGCAAGATCTCCTAGTGCATCAGCTGTGAGGTCACCCAGCATGGACCTGAAAGACGCCACTGTTCTGCTCCTCCTTAAAAAGAGAGCTGCCTGGCTTCCCCAGCACAGACTTGGGAGCCACTGCAGATCCTCCTCCAAGATGCTGGTGGTCCTGCTCTCAGTGGCCTTGCTGGGCCTGAGCCCAGTTTGGAGTGCAAGCGAAGGTAGAATGAAATACTGCTGGTGATGATAAGGGGCTGTAATTTGTTTTTGCTTGGGACCAGGGGAAAGCACAGTGCAGAGAGGGAGGTGAGGAAGGAGGGAAGGAGATTAAAAAAAAAAAAAAAAACAGTAGACTGCAGAATTCTTGGGACAACAGTAAGGCTACTTTTGTTCTCATTCCACATCCAATGTATCAATTATGTTTTATTTGATGCATAATGGGATCACCATAAATTTTTGGCCAGAGAAATGACAAGATAAGTTTGGATTTGTAGGCTGACCTCTGTGTCCTCTAAAGGACAGAATGATAGAGGACAAGACAAAATTGGGGCAATCCTATTGTGAACACAGTATCATAATCAAAGTAGAAGTGGGTTCCAGCAGCCTTGCTATATAGAGACACAGGACAGAAGAAGGAAGAAATCACATACCAAGTTGCCTCAGAGATGGAGAATTGTATAGTAGTTTGGCTTTCTCCACATAGAAAGAGAGAAATATCAGAGCCTTATTTTCATATGTTGCTCTTAATTATATTCACTGTTTTAGTATGCTATAAATAGCATACATGTGACCCATGCCCAAACATTTGCTGCTGGTTTGCCCCTCAAGAGCATGTGAATATAAACAAAAGATTTGATAAGGAAAGGGTAAAATAATGATCAAATGGGATTTTGAAATTCCTAGAACATTTAAAAAATATTAGCAGCAAGGTTTGAATAATTCCAGCGAGGACATAATATTTGTGTGAATGATTTTTTTTACTTTATTAATTTTTAGTTCAAAGCAAGCAGTTGAGACTCAGCATAGCACCCACCAACCATTCCATTATAGTCTCAAATGATGCCCACAGCATCATGTAGAGTGACAGACAAGTTCACTTAGGGGGTGCCCAGGTTGTGGTTGGAAGTCACCTTTCCCTGTAGGATACCTGTGAGCCTTGAGATTAGGGATTACCTTTTCACTTCATCTTGAGCTTCATTTTCATTTCTTTGAGTTTAGCTATGAAGACTCTTCCTCCTTGGAATCAGTTAAGATCCAATTCATCCTTAACTTTCTTTTCTTTGTTTTCCTCAGGAATGTTTCAATTTTACAAAGTCATGAAAATAATCTTTTTTAGTTTTAGCAATGACTAAAAGCTAGTTCTCCCAAAGATATACAAGAACTTTCCCCAACCTAAATTCTGGAGACCAGGTGCACGACCACCAACTCCCCCAGGCAGAAATGACTGTGGAGAGATGATGCATGAATGGGAAGGGCTCTAATTCTGGCTTCTTCCTCCCTGATGCTGAGAGCCACTTAGCAGCTTCATTCTTTCTCAATGGGCCTCTCCAGCACTGCAGAGTTTCGGGATGAAATGAGCCCAAGTAAGCATCTGGATTCTTTTTCTCTGTTTTCCTCAGTTCTGCTGTGTCCTGGTAACTGACAAGAATTTCCACAGCTGTTTAGTGAATCTTGCGAGTCATCACTTATCTTTCTCTGTCTCAGTATTTCCCCCATTGGAATCTTTGGCCCTGACCAACTTGTCTGTTGTTTCAAAACAGGGCTCAGGTGAAAAGACTTGGATTCATGGTCAGTACTTATTACTGTGTGTCAAAACATAATTGGCCACATAAATGACATTCATAATCCTCTCACTTTGTTTCTCTTCTGTCTCAGATGGTAAGGTGTTCAAGACATTGTTGTTGTTTTGCAAACTTAAGGGCAAACAATTGTTCTTGGAACTGAATGTGAGATGTCCCATATGAGAGTACACTGGTAAAGAGGAGCTCTTCATGAGGAAGGAGAGGCCATGAGGAAGGCTGTCAGCTGAAAGTAAAGTTCAGGAAAAAAGGGTCTGTGTGACAGATCAGAGAGGTAAATAGTAAGGAGTAAGGACTATGCCACCACTAAGCTCATTTATTCTTGGGCTGTACCCAAACAGATGCTGAAAATCAAAGGCAGTTCTTCCAGCAGGAGTCTCAAGCAGCATCTGGTCTTGGATTACAACAAGCTGCTGCTCAGCAAGCATCAATGCAACTAGCAAGCCAGCAAAGTGGCCTTGCTTTTGGAAAGGGACTAGCCAAACAGGCAGCTCTGCAGCAAAGTAGCTCCTCTGCTGCCTCCTCCATCGCTGCTGCTGCTGGTTTGAAGCAAGGACTAGCAGGACAAGCAGCAGTAGCCCAGCAGAGTGGCCTTGCTTTTGGAAAGGGACTAGCCAATCAGGCAGCTCTGCAGCAAAGTAGCTCCTCTGCTGCCTCCTCCATCTCTGCTGCCTCTGGTTTGAAGCATGGACTAGCAGGACAAGCAGCAGTAGCCCAGCAAAGTGGCCTTGCTATTGAAAAGGGACTAGCCAAACAGGCAGCTATGCAGCAAAGTAGCTCCTCTGCTGCCTCCTCCATCGCTGCTGCCTCTGGTTTGAAGCATGGACTAGCAGGACAATCAGCAGTAGCCCAGCAAAGTGGCCTTGCTTTTGGAAAGGGACTAGCCAATCAGGCAGCTATGCAGCAAAGTAGCTCCTCTGCTGCAGCCTCCATCGCTGCTGCCGCTGGATTGAAGCATGGACTAGCAGGACACTCAGCAGCATCCCAGCAAAGTGGACTTGCTTTTGAAAAGGCACTAGCCAAACAGGCAGCTATGCAGCAAAGTAGCTCCTCTTCTGCAGCCTCCATCGCCGCCGCTGCTGGATTGAAGCATGGACTAGCAGGACATGCAGCAGCATCCCAGCAAAGTGGCCTTGCTTTTGAAAAGGGACTAGCGAAACAGGCAGCTATGCAGCAAAGTAGCTCCTCTGCTGCTTCCTCCATCTCTGCTGCCGCTGGATTGAAGCAAAGACTAGCAGGACAAGCAGCAGCATCCCAGCAAAGTGGCCTTGCTTTTGAAAAGGGACTAGCCAAACAGGCAGCTATGCAGCAAAGTAGCTCCTCTGCTGCCTCCTCCATCGCTGCTGCCTCTGGTTTGAAGCATGGACTAGCAGGACAATCAGCAGTAGCCCAGCAAAGTGGCCTTGCCTCTGTTGCTTATAAGCAGCAAAGTGCCAGTGCTCTTAGTGCTGGTGCTGGTCTTAGTGCTGGTGCTGGTCTTGGTGTCGGTGCTGGTCTTGGTGCCGGTGCTGGTCTTAGTGCGGGACTAGCCAAACAGGCAGCAGCCCAGCAGCAAAGTGGCGCCCTTGATCCTGGTTTCTTGAAGGGAGGATTCAATCAAGCAGCCCAGCAGCAAAGTGGCTTCCCAGATTTTCCTGGAAAAAGATGACCACCTCCAATCACAAGGTAATCATGAACATACTCCTTCATTTCATCTTAGCTGGTCAAGGAACCACACCACCCTCCTCCCAAGAGAGGAGAATACAAAAACCTTCCATCCTCCATCATCCTACTAATCTAAATTCAAACACACCTAAGATTCTAATACACTCCACTAGCAGGACCCTCACCACTACACTTATGAAGGTTCAGTGTTCCAGAAAATCAATTGGTAAAATGAACAATGTTCACAGTCATTAAATCTCTTTTTAAACATTTCTCTGGGTAGAGTATGCAGATACTTTAAGAAGTTCTGTCTCCTAGGTAATTATGATTTTAAGGAGCATTGCCCTATATTTGCTTTTTCTCACTGTCTTTTCTCCATTCAAGTTTGTTTAAGAAAGCAGAGCATTGTTCTTCCTTTGGTCCTCTGCCTCTTTTCTCAGACTCAGTGACTTCTCATCCCATATATCCTCCTGACTACCCTTAGCTTAGTTCTATGTCGTATCAAAGCCCGCTCTCATGTTCAGTACTCCTATCAAATCATATTCAAGTCTATGATCCTAATTTTTATCTTGATTTTAGATTGTTCACTTTTAAATTAACTAATCTATGCTCATGCAAACAATAAAATTGATCTAAGTGAAAAGAATGGTATGAAGCTGTTTCTTAAAGACATGTCATTCTACCTTCCCATCTCCCTCACCAAATCCACAATTATAATTTCTTTCTGACACCTTCTTAGAAATGTCTCTGCATATATAAGTACACAATCCTTTTTCTACAAATGATAACAAAAAGTATATGCATATCTGTATGTTGCTCATTTCAAAAGACATGCTTCTTTAATATTCCATCCCTAAGCAGATTATATAGACACAGATGATGCCTTCCTTCCTTCTCCTTTCCTTTTCTTTTTTCATTCTTCCTTCCTTCTATTTTCTTCCTTCCTTCCTTTTTTGACCCCCTATTTTTTTCAGTTCTTTCTTTCCTAATTTCATTATCTGCTTATCTCCTCAATTTTGTACTTTCTTTTTCCACATTTAGTATTCTTGCAATTGTGTCATTTTCCAGTGTGTAACTTTGTCATAATTTTAATTGAATCTTGCTCTTGTAGACTTTTAGCTTTTTTCAATTTCTCTATTATAGATGTGTTTTGCAGCGACTATTTTTGAAGATATATAATTGACCATATTCAATAGAAACCAAAAGACAAACAACCTAAGAATAATTATCACTGCCTCATATTCCAAGCAAAGCTGCAGGCTCTAAATGTGCCAAAGTGTCTAAGAAGAAACAATAATTAAATCAGAGGGTAAGGGGGGAGGACAAGGGGAATATGAACTGGAGGTGGGCTGTTACTTGCCTCACTTCAGTGATACCAACAAGTGATTATCAGTCTCGTGCCATATCAGTTCTCCCCTGAAACCTTCCATTTCTTGTTTCTTTCAGATACCAAAAGAGAAGATGATGCCTTCGGAGTGTTATGCTGTTGGAATAATTCGGTCAGAACTGTGTCTTTCATGCAAAATAAAACAATCATCATGCCATTTCTGATTTCTGTCTCTTTGGGGGCTGGAAAGTCTGAAATTTGGGACACAATGTAAGGACAACTAGAACCCCTTCCCATGGGTGCTTCCACCCAGCTTGCCACCTCCTTCATGCACAAGCCAGCTGCCAGGCAAAAAACATTGTTTCCTATGTGCCTTGGCTTCAATAGGAAAAAAAATAGACTTTTAAAAATTATTTTCAGAGTATAATTTTAAGAAACAAGAAACATATAACAAAGTTAGGAAGGTACACAGGCTGAACAATTCTTAAAATTTCAAAAATAATTTAATCAAGTTTTTTTGGGACATGAGTATGGTTGTAGTTTGCTTCTTCCTTGAACCCAGTCTTCTGTTTCCCCCTATTTTATCATTACTCATTTCTGATCTACGTCCCCTATAATTCTTTATCTAAATAAAGAATGGGGAAGTTTACAAAAGACATAGCCTGAGAGGTTTTAATGTATATGGAGTTCTTCAGATTTGATTTTATGATCATCTTCTTTCTTATAAGCTTTTGACACTCAGTTAGGCAGATATGATAGTCAAAATCATGAAGGACAACATCATACAAGACCATGTTAGATTTGCAGAAATTTCATACAATTTATGAGATACTTATTAATCACATTTAGCCATGTGACTCAATAAACATGAATTATCAATTCTCATTTCCAGGCCAATTTAACATATTCAAATGTTAATTAGGTTAATATCTCTTTTAATTTAGAAGAGAAAGTAATTCTTTGGAATATTTCAAGACCCTCTGGAATCTCCCCAAGAATAGAGACAAAAAGACTTAATTTATTATTGATTTTGGAAAGTTGTCAAAATGCCAAAAAGGTTAAGAACACTTCAATAAATAAAAATCACAACTCACTGTGAACAATACTATAGTGACAGAGCATTGTAAGGCAAATATATAATTTATGTGGCTGTAAGATGAAAACAGGCAATTTAAAATTAAAAAGCCTCATCTTTCTTAAGTAACCAGAGACTGCAGAAAAGAACAGGAATAAAAAGAATTATTTTATTATTAATTTACTGCTGCATTATAATTGTATGTGATAGTGGAATTCTTACTTGTATAATACATGCATCAGTCAATATTGCTTCCCTATACCTCCCCTTTCCCTTTCCCTCTCCCTCTCCGTCTCCTTCCCCTTGCTCTCCTTCCTCTATTCTACTGGTCTTCTTTCTATCTTTCCATCACAAAATACACACATATACATGTTTTTCTTCTTTTGTAGTTTCCACATATGAGAGAAAATACAGGACTTGACTGTCCGAGTTTTGCTTATTTTGTTTAACATAATGCTGTCAAGTTCAATCCATTTTCCTGGAAATGATATTATTTCCCTCTTCTTTATGGTTAGGTATATTTCCATTGCATATATATGCAATGTTTTCTTTGTCATCCAGTGAAGGATGACTAGGCTGATTTCATAATTTGGCTTTTGTAAATTGTGCTACTATAACGTGTGTATACATGTATCACAAGAGTACCATAACTTTAATACCTTAAGATAAATACTGAACAGTGGTATATGGGGACAAGTGCATCGAGTACTGCATACCTGGCATAAGTTAAGGGTGTCTGAGTGGCAAACCACTCCTCTCCTGCTAAGCCTCTGAGTGGAAAACCGCTTATTCTATAGGCCCAGCCCTTCGCGTGAGGCCATGTGTTGCAGTCCCTGTGTTTGCTCCATGGCCCAATCCTCGATTTTTCGCTGCAAGGGCAGTTGGCAAGAAATTGTATTGGTGGCTGCCTGTAATCTTCTTAGCTACTGCCTGAGTATATATACGTGGTAACTGCAGAGTAAATCAGAACTGCTTCTTCTTGGTCTCTGGAGGTCTTGATTAGCAACTCCACAGACACACTCTCCTGTACCCTGTTCCATGGACCTCCTCACTGGATGGTAGAGAGGCCACACAACTGGCACCCAAGAAGGGATCTGAGGTAAGCTTATAAGACAGGGTGTGGCCTCTCACAGAGCAGTGAGTAAGGGAAAATGGGGAACCTACTGAGTTCCACCAAAGACTTGCAGCTGCAAGTGCTGCACTCTCTCTTAGGAACTAGAGGTTTAACCCTGAATAAGAGAGAAGCCCAGAAGTTCTGGGATGTAATAATAACTTTTAGGCCATGGATTAATGCTGCTGATGTTTTTGATTTTAGATAGGGGACAAGATAATGGCAAATGCACAGCAAGCTGAAGTAAGACAGGGGTTTATTTTACCAATACTTTTTTTCCTATTGTGACAGCCATTCAGCAAAGTTTAGGGGGCCCTGGAATAGACCCTTGTCATATAGTGATGTCCCTGAGGAAGATGAGGCTGTGAGAGACAGACAAGGGGAAAAAGTGGAGGTAAAAATCTACTTAAAAGCAAGCAACCACAGCAGGTGCAGGAGGGAGAGAGACAGGAAATGCTACTGCTAGCCTTCATGGTGCAGGAAGAGGAGACCACAAATGGCACAAGTGCAGCTTCTAGTCACAGGCAAAAAATTATATCTTTCCCTGAGTCAATGGTAACTGCCTCCTTATGAGGCAATGCCAAAGCCAGCAAGGGACTATGACAGCTTAGAGATGACCAGGCCACCAGACAGACCCAAGCCATGGTCTTTCAGAAACCCATTCCAGGAGGCCAGAGATCCTTTTGAGGATGTATGTGGGATAAGAGATGAAAAGTGGGTAAGGGAATACAAGCCTTCCCAGTCAACATGGCCCTACACCACAGCACCCTGCCACTTGGTATCCACATGCACTGGGCACCCTGAAGGAGTTAAAGGAAGCAGTGAAAGAGGCTGGGCCCTGGGGGACATTTGCAGAAGAAATGCTTGAATGATTCAGTCTTGAACTTAATTTCTCTCAAGAATGGAAAGACCTATCCAGAGCCACTCTTGAACCCACAAATTTTTTGAAATGGAAAGCATTTTTCTTATGATGAATGTGAATGTCAGGGAGATCATAACTATACCACAAATGTTAAATGTTTGCAGGGAGAGGGAATCTACAGTTCCCCAGCAGTACAAACTATATGCCCATTAAATTATTTTGGTCAGATGTGGTTCTGTGCTCTCGAATCCTGGAGGAAGTTACCAGCTGGGGGAGGTTAAGGCAGAAAGCCACTGAAGATTTGCTGCAGTTTATGGACAGATTAAACCAGAAAGGACCTAGGAGAGCCTTAGCCAAGGAATTGATCTTGGGTCTTATGTTCTAAATAAGGAACATACATCAGCAGTGGCACCAGTACAAAATGGCACACTGGATGACTGGATTTTGGCCACCCAGAATATAAGGACACAAGTAGCTCAAGCCTGTCCGCTTATCTCAATTATGGCAGTTGCATAAAAGCAGGACTAAGGAGGCTTGCAGACAGCTAGTCAGAGACTACAAAAAATGTGCACCCTTTCTTTCCATTGGCCCTTTACAACCTGCTGGAGTGAATGTCCAAGATTTGAAATCTAATGCTTTACAGCAAATTGGTGTCACTCATTATGTACGTTTTGGAAATTTAAAATATATTCACGTTGTCATTAATATCTCTTCAGGCTATATAATGGCCACAACCTCCACAGAAGAAACCACAAAAAAAGGCCATTTTCTACTTACTAAATGTTTTGGAATTATGGATGTTTCCATGTCTATTAAAACTGACAATGGGCCAGCCTATACTAGCAAGACATTTTAGTTTGCAGTGATTGGCTTATACAACACTTAACTGGGATTCCCTATAACACTCAGGCTCAAGGCATCATAGAAAAACACACAAGGAATTAAAGACCATGCTACAAAACAGAGGGAGGACTATACCAAGTCCCCTGGTGATGCCTTGAACAAAACCTTATTTGCTTTAGACTTTCTTTCAATTTCAAAATTTTCTATGGAAACAGCAGCCCATAAGCATTGGGCCCCCCTCACGCAGCCCTCCCATCTACCTATGGTCTCATGGAAGGATCCAATAACCAGCGCATGGGAAGGTCCAGGCCCCTCCTAACTATGGGTTGAGGGTCTGTATATGTTAACTGGAGCCTCACCCCATCTGAGTGCCTGCCAGAAAAGTCAAGCCCTGGACCCCAAAACCACCAACCAAGAAGATGAACAAACTAACTCTGGAAAAGAAAACTCTCAAAGGACTCAACAATGCAACAGATCTTACATAAAGCAACCTGGGATGATATTAAATGTCTTGTTGAACAAGCCACCAGATTGGCCCATAATGATGGTCCTAGTGTCTGCAATTCTCACTGCTTACAGTGAAGCGTCCCATCAGGTAAATTGGGCTTTGATTACTATGCGGCCACATTTAGCAGTGGCCAATTGGGAAGGGCCTTTACCTAAGCACTTCTTTAATAATTCCAACCTTATTGATCCTGAATTATTCATCCAGGAGTTGACCATACCCTGGAATGCCAGCATTTCCATATCTACTCTGCCTTTTTTTTCTCCATAGTAGATAATGAAACCTATAATCCAAACAGTCCCCTCTTTTTTGCTCTTGCCAATTTAAACTATCGTAGATAACAATAATAAGTCATATGTTGGGCTATGTCTCACTGACCACAGGGTTATAGTTACTACTACCTATAGCCATAGACTCTCCCATGGCAAATGCAAGAAACCCTTGCTGCCAACATGCCCAACAATACTTTTCAGAAAGCCTCCCTTGGATAATGACAGCATCCATGAAATCAGTGTGTCACTGCCATACCCTATATCCTTGATAAGAGGAATTTCTCCAGGGAAGAACAACATCTATGCTAAGTGAAGCTAGCCAATCCCTAAAAAACAAATGCCTAATGTCTTCTTTGATATAATGAGAGCAACTAAGAACAGAGCAGGGAGGAAGAGCAGGAGGAAAAGATTAACATTAAACAGAGACATGAGGTGGGAGGGAAAGGGAGAGAAAAGGGAAATTGCATGGAAATGGAAGGAGACCCTCATTGTTATACAAAATACATATAAGAGGTTGTGAGGGGAATGGGAAAATAAACAAGGAAAGAAATGAATTACAGTAGATGGGGTAGAGAGAGAAGATGGGAGGGGAGGGGAGGGGGGATAGTTGAGGATAGGAAAGGTAGCAGAATACAATATTCACTAATATGGCATTATGTAAAAATGTGGATGTGTAACCGATGTGATTCTGCAATCTGTATTTGGGGTAAAAATGGGAGTTCATAACCCACTTGAATCTAATGTATGAAATATGATATGTCAAGAGCTTTGTAATGTTTTGAACAACCAATTAAAAATAAAAACAAAAAAAGAACAACATCTATGTACTTGGGTGGGTGCAGCTCCCTGGGATGTAACTATTGTGCCCCAAAATCATATGGGCTACTGCGGTACCTGCTACACGGGACAAGCCATTACCAACTGAAATGCAGGAAATCAGTATGGCATGATAGATATCACGCCAATATTGCTAACTGCTAGGCCCATCAAATGGGAAGCAGCCAGCTGGATAAATGGGTCAATATTGAATCCAGACCCTGACCATGGATTTGAGTTTATGTCAAACTATACCCATACCCACAATGCACAAGCTTGTTATGCCACCATTTGCCATGCTAATAATCAATGATACTGAAGGCATAAATAGCACTCATACAGAGATCCCTTGTGCAGTCAATACACCCTGCTGCCTCACAAATTGTCTAACCACTACTATGAAAGCTAAATGTATATTTATCCTCAAAATGCCCCTAGCAATCTGGCTTCCAGTGAACCTGTCTAAAGAGTGGAGGAGTCCATGGGACATGGAGATGAAGAATCTTCTGAATGAGATCCTACACCAGACAAGGTGTGCAATTAGCCTCATCATCACTGGAATTATTGTCCTGGTAGCCGCCATCGCTGCCACAGCCACTGCTGCTACTTCGCTCACTCAGAGTATCCAGACTGCTCAGACTGAGACTGTAAGCAATTTGTCTACTGCCAGGGAAGAAGGCTTTGTCATTCAAAATGACTTAAATAAACTGTTGCAAGCTGGTATTTTAGCCCTTCAGCAAGAACTAGACTTCCACCAGGGACAACTAGATATTCTGTTTCTGTTGCAAAAGCTCACTTGTGACCCTGAGCTTCATAGTATTTGTGTCATCCAATATGCTGTATCTGACAATGTAACCTTACACTTCTCCGATTTTTCTCAGCATTCTCAGGGTTTTTAGCCCCCCATTTCCTCCTGACCTGCAACCAGGACAAGAGAAGAAAGGCAATGGTCGACTGGCCGCTGGCACCCAACCCTCCCTGGCCGGAGGACTATCATACGTGCTAGGGAGATGAGTCAAAGCAGGAAGTACACATGGCTAATATAATATATTATTGAGGAAGTACATACAGCTGATATAATGCATAGGAGCCAATCAGGATAAAGGTCAGAGGGGTGGAGTGAGTTCACCTGTACACCCATCCCATAGTCTGTAAAGGAAGGCACAAGCTGTCCATGAGGGCAGAAGAGTCCTGAACCTATCCTGGAGGTGGTCTATTTTTTCCATCACCACCCACAGCACCGCCTCCTGGCTAATCGCCAGGAGCCATTCCAGCCACATGTGTGGCCCCAAGACCGGGAAGCGGGCAGCAAGTCATGCCCTACAAGTATATTAAGGGCACTTTGGATGCTAATTATGTTATGACTATGCATAACCTTACTAAGGTAATTGTCAAAATCAATGAGACTAAGGTGTCGATCTTGACAACCTCTTTTTTCTTTCAGGGATTAACTAAACATTGGTAAAACCTGATAACCAAATTAACTAATCCTTATAATGCTATTACCCTAGCCTTACTGTTTATAATAGTGATAACTTTTTTTTCTTGTGTTGTGAGACGCTTATGAAATCATGTAGAGGCCACTGAACAAAAAATAGCAATGCTGGCTAAAGTCCTCACAGCACAGTCAAAGGTGGGAGATGTGGGGACAAGTGCATGGAGTACTACATACATGGCTTACCTTAAGGGCGTCTGAATGGCAAACCACTCCCCTTGTGCTAGGTGCATGAGCAGCAAAACAGTTATCCCAAAGGCAGTAGTAACAAAAACAAAATGGTATTGGCACCAAAATAGGCCGGTAGACCAGTAGTATAGAATAGAGGACACAGAGACTAATCTAGAAAATTACAATTATCTTATATTAGACAAAAGTTGCCAAAAACATGCACTGAAGAAAAGATAGCATCTTCAACAAATGGTGCTGGGAAAACTGGAAACCAACATGCAACAAAATGAAATTAAACCCCTGTCTCTCACCATCCACAAAACTTAACTCAAAATGGATCAAGGACCTAGGAAGTAAATCAGAGACTCTGTGTCTAATAGAAGAAAAAGTAGGCCCGAATCTCCATCACGTGAGATTAGGCCCCAACTTTCTTAATAAGACTCCTATAGCGCAAGAATTAGAACCAAGAATCAATAAATGGGATGGAATCAAATTAAAAAGTTTCTTCTTGGCAAAATAAACAATCTGTGAGGTGAACAGAGAGCCTACATCCTGGGAGCAAATTTTTACCCCTCACATATCTGATAGATTCTAATCAAAATAATTGATTAGAATTAGGAATATAAAGCACTCCAAAATAAAAAGGGAATCTCTAGGGAATATGAAGCACTCAAAAAGCTAAACACCAAAAAAACCAAATAACCTAATCAACAAATAGGCTAAGGATCTGAACAGACACTTCTCAGAGGAGGATATACAATCAGTCAACAAATATATGAAAAAATGCTCATCATCTCTAGCAACCAAATAAATGCGAATCAAAACCACTCTAAGATATCATCTCACTCCAGTCAGAATGGTAGCTATAATGAAAACAAACAACAATAAGTGTTGGTGAGGATGTGGGGCAAAAGGCACACTCTTAAATTGCTGGTGGGACTGCAAATTGGTGCAATTGATTTGGAAAGTAGTATGGAGATTCTTTGGAAAACTGGGTATAGAACCACCATTTGACCCAGCTATTCCTCTCTTTGGACTATACCCAAAGGACTTAAAAACAGCATACTACAGTGACACAGCCACAACAATGTTTATAGCAGCACAATTCATAATATGTAAACTGGGGAGCCAAACTAGATGTCCTTCAGTGGATGAATGGATAAAAAAAAATGCTGAATGTTTTGTCTGATATAAGGAGGTTGACCCATAGTGGTGTAGAGCAGTAGAGCATGGGAGGAATAGATGAATAGATCTCTAGATAGGGAAGAGAGGTGGGAGGGAAAGGAAGAGAGTAGGGGATCAACAAGGATAGTGGAATGTGATAGACATCATTATACAAAGTACATGTATGAAGACTTGAATTGGGTGTCAACATACTTTATATACAGAGATACAAAAATTGTGGTATATATGTATATTAATAATTGTAATGAAAAAATACAACAAAGTATATGTATAAAGGCAAAAAGGAAAAAAAATAGGATTACCTTAGATTAGGTAGAGGGAAGTTAAAGGAGGGGAAGGCAGGGAATGTGGGGATTAGAAAGATGGTGGAATGAACCAGACATTAATATGTGACTGTATGACCAATATGATTCTACAATATGTACACTGAGCAAAATTAGAAATTATATCTCATCTATATATGATACATCAAAGTATATAAGTGCATTCTACTGTCATGAACAACTAATTAAAATAAATAAAAATTAATTTTAAAAAAGTCAACTCTTACATGTGGTTGGTTGTAATGTAAATTAGTTCAGCCATTATAGAGAACAGTGTGGAGTATCCTCAAAAAACTGAAAATATTTCTATCATATGATCCAGCTTTACCACTCTGAGTATACGTGCAAAGGAAATGGAATCTGCATATAAAATAAATACCTATAATTTCAGATTTATTGCAGGAGCAATCATAATAGCTAAGATATGGGATCAGCCTAGGTGCTCATCAACAGTTGAACAGATTTTAAAATATGGTATATATACATAATAAAGTATTATTCAGTTATAAAGAAAAATAAAACCCTATAATTTGCAGCAAAATGCATAAACCTGAAGTTGTTATGTCGAGTAATATAAGCCAGACACAGAAAGACAGATTTGTATTCTCTCTAATTGTAGAAGCTAAAAATGTTGACTTGAAATTAGAATAGAGACTGGGAAGTATATGTGGGGGGAGGGTAAAAAAAGGAGGTTGGATTTGATTAGTGCATGCTAGATGCATGATGGAAATAACACACGGAACGCCATAAATATGTACTACTAATACTTGTTAATTTGAAAAATCATCACAACTTAATTTAGCATTTAATTTTGGTGAATTATCCAAAATATCAAAAGGTTAAAAGAAAATCCTTCATAACTGATAGGTTATCAAACTTATAAGTATGATTTTCATTTACAGGGTTTTCCTTAATCTCTCCATTTTTAGTTTTCAAATATTAATTAGAGTCCTTAGTTTCTCTAATTATGTGAAGCATGTGCTTATTCACAATATATGATTATTAGCACACTGAAAAATCTTAAATTCCTGTTAACTGTGTTTATAGTATGTAACTATTAGGCAAGTCATCATCAGAGTGAGAATCTTAAAAAGTTGAATATATGGGGTTTTCTTGTTATTGTTCTTATGCTTGAGAGCTTAGTTGCTGTGTGTAAGGATTTTCCTCAGCATCAACTTCCATAGTTTGACAGAAATAATGTTAGTAAAATTTGGTATAGGGAGAATTTTTTTATTAGAGCTTTATACATAGTAGTTGAGTTCATCCTGGCAAACTCATATGTGTGTGGAAACTGATTTCAGCTCATCATCTAAAGGAGCCTTCTTTCATGTAGAAGTTGATCTCCTGCTTTAAAAAAAAAAGTGTGTGTGTGTGTGTGTGTGTGTGTGTGTGTGTGTGTGTGTTTCTCTGATGCCAATCTCTGGGAGGAGAAAATACCTAAAGTTATCTCAAGAAAATAATTAATATTCTGCCTTTGGGCAGAAAGGAGGAGCCAAAGAGGATTTTACCTGCACGTACTATTTCTCAATTGCCCTCAAAAATGATTTTTCTCAATGTTTTCTTCATAGTCAATAAGGTCTCTTTCTTTCCATTTGAGGAACTGCATTTAGCATTTTTTTATAGGGCAGGTCTAGTTGAGGGATCTCATCTCAGCTTCTGTTTGAGAATGTCTTTATTTCTCTTTCATTTCTAAAAGACTGCTTTGCTGTGTACAGGATTCTTGGCTGGCAGAATTTTCCATTCAGTCCTGTGAAACCTCATGCTACTCCCTCCTAACCTATTAGCTTTCTCTGGAGAAATCTACTATCAGGTGAATTTGAAGACTTTTACATATTGTTTCTTTCTTTTCTCTTTCTGATTAAAGAATCCTCTATCTTTCACCTTGATAACTTATAACAATATTAATTGGCTTAGACCTGTTTTTGTTAAACCTGAATATTTGTGTCCTTCTCTAGTAATTGAAGATTTCTTCTATGAAAAATTTGAATAAGCTTTCTAAAATTTTGGCACTCTCAAGTCCCTCTTCAACACAAATAGTCACTATATTTGCTGTTAATGTTGTCCCAGTCTTCCCATAAGCTTTCCTCATTCTTTATTATTTTATCTCCTCTATGAATTTTTTAAGTACTCTGTTTTTAAGCTATTTCTCTCCTTGATTCATTTTTCCATGCATGCCTTTTCTCATGTATTTAATTTCATTTAGTGTACATTTCAGTTGAAGGATCTCAGTTTGATATTTTTAAACATTGTTTCCATCTCTGTCAGTTTTTCTGTTAGCATGTTGAATGGTTTCTCTTAATTTTCTTGGAGCTCCTTGAGTTTCCTTAAGCAACTCTGTTAAAATTCTCCATCCAAGAATTTCCCCATACTTGATACTATCTTGTGACTTTGATCATTAGATGTGAACATAGATCTTGATTCTTGTTTTTGTGCAAGGTAGTCTGCACATTCAACGGTTAGGTATTTATTCCAGCCCTTTTAATTTGGCTTGTGTGTGTGTGCATGCCTATGTGTGCTATTGCTTTGTCTTTTTAGAAATTCAAACAGGCTGCTTATTTTCTCGGAGCCTATTGTTACTTCTGCTATTTCATCATTTGACCATAGCAGAGTATGGTCACACAGTGTTGGTGTGGTATAACTATTTCATCACCAGAGGGCAATACAAACCCAGGGTTGCCAACAATATGCATTTGTTCAGCATGAATTTCAGTGTACCTATAAACTATAATCTCCACAAGTATCTTACCAGAGTTTGAGTGGACCTAGTAAGTCTCTCTGGCCTACAATTGAACCTTCAGAATTCTGCTTTATTCTGGGAAATATTTCCATGGTGGGGCCAGGCTCAGGCTCCTGTGCAACACTGGCCATGATTACAGCAATGCTGAGTCAAATCCTGAATGCTCAGCACATGGATTGCAGCACAGCACTGGGTAGAACTAAGTCCCCCCCCCCTATTTGGGCTGCCTGCATGTTCAGTGCACTTATGGGCCAAGACCATTACAGCTAGCCATGCAGGACCAGTTATGGCTCAAGTCGGCAAAGCTTGTGATGGACCACTAGGAGGTGCAGGTTGTAAACCTTGACCACATTCATATGAGTCTAATTGTACCCTCTTTTAAGTGCCAATAACTCTGCACCTTGACTTAGGAGAGGCACCCTATTCTCTACCTATACATGGAGTCTCATTCAAACATTGCAATATGGAAAATAAGATCCAGGGCATCCTGAAGGAGCAAAAATTCCAGACAGAAAATCTTCTGATGCTTTCTTATATCTAATTAAACTAATTTTTACTTCCAGAAAGATGGGGTTCATATAATTTGCCCTATTTTTACCACTAAATAAAACTAAGATCCCTGAATGTTATTGATTTATTAATATTAAATACTATTATTTAATTTAAAAATAAAATTAAAAATTGTCTCAGAAAGCTGTTGAGAAGAAGACAGATGAACTAAGGAAAGGACAAAAGGGTAAGTTCTGTAAGTTTTCTTTTAGGCTTTCTTGATCACAGACATACTGCTCAAAAATCCAGAAATACAGAAAGGCTAATGGTCACAGATGAAAAACACCCAAGAAACACCTACTTTTTGTAGACAAAACACACCATAATACAGACAGTCTAGGAAGATAATAAACCTTTATACAATGACCATCCTGTGGCAGCCAGACACTACAGGAAAAGTTACAACCTTCACAGGGGTGCTAAGACCTCCATGATTGACAGGGAGTAGTAAGGAACCTCAACCCTTCAACAGAGTGGTGTAGGAAAAGAGTACAAATGGGAGCTCATTCCTCCTTTTCCCTTTCCCTCCATTGCATGGCTCACTGGACAACAAATAGGGAACCTGGATCCCTTCCCAAAACAAAAGTAAGTAAGCATACCTCTGTCCACAGTGGGGTGGTTTCAGTGGTGACCACCACTTGAGAAACAATAACAAGGTATTCATATCCCTCACAGTCACGGTGGATTTTTGGGTTGTTATTGCATTTGGCTATTTATTTGTTGTCGTTGCTGCTGTTTTTCCAGTGCTGAGGACTGAACCCAGGAGTGATTTCCCACTGCTTCATCCCCTGTTGTGTTTTTAGAATTTTATTTTTATTTTGGTACAAGGTCCCACTAAGTTGTTGAGGCTGGCCTTGAATATGAGATCCTCCTGCCTCAGTATCCTAAGTCACTGTGATTATAGACATATGCCACCATGCTGCTGATAGAGTGGTTTTAATAGAAACTTTGTGGAAACCAGAAATCCTCTCTCAGCAATTGTAAGCAACACTCCCTTGTCTGGTGCCAATAGAGGTTGAGAGGGAAACTTGTGCTTCTATACTCAGCCAGCAATAATGGAGTGACAACATTCCCTCCTTCCCTGAAGGACTGGTTTGACATAAAGCCACCTAATAGTTGAGATTTAAATAAGATCCAGAGTCTTGTTACACTTGAAATGTTCCATTTCTAAAAAAAAATGAACATATGCTCAATGAGAAAAAGCCCAATATTAGTCATCTGTGTCTCAGAAGGACTAGAGAGAGAGGACAGATAAGACAAAGATGTCAAGAAATGAAGACTGCAATTTTTTCAAATTGGGCAAAAGACATAAACCTACAGATTTTAAAGGGTAGGCAGACCTCAAGTGCCTCAGACTATTGATGGCACTATAACAGAAGAGCATAGAGTAGATGGTTTACAATTGAGATAAATTTATTTCTTACTGTTCTGGAGATTGGAAATTGGAGAGCAGGATGCCTGCATGGTCAGATTCTGACGAGGGCCCTCTCCTGGGTTGCACACAGCCCTGTCCTCATTGCATCCTTATACGGCAGAGAGCTGAGAGATCTCAAGTGTCCTTCTCTTTTTATGAGAGCACTAATGTCAACACGACATTCTCACCTGCACAACCTAATGTGACGCTAATTAGTTTGCAAAAGGCCAACTTGTAAATTCCATCACATTAGAACTGAGATTTGAATTTATGAATGTTGGACTGACACAAATGTTGAATCCATACTAACCAACCAAGAGAACCCATTGGAATCCACACCAAAATACCTCTTAGCCAAATACCTGACAATAAAAATAAATTCTTTAATGTAAAGGCAGTTAAACTTAAAGAGGAGAAAGCAACAGAAGTGAAAGCAGAAACCATTATCAGAAACAAACCATAGGAAAGTGGTCCAACCTGTTTAAAGTGTCAAAATAAAAGAGCTATCAACCCTGATTTCTGCGTTTGGTGAATTCATCTCTCAAGAATGAAAGGGATATAGAGACATTGCATGAAGAAAAACAAAGAAAAATTTTCACCAGCAAACCTAATTTAGATTTAAAAAAATGACTAAAAGTAGTTCTATAAACTGAAAAGAAGTAATAAAAGAGAGACTAAGAACAATGGAGATGGAAATATTTTCATGACTGCAATACATATCCTTTTCCTTTTGATTTGCTAAAAATGTTAGAGCAAAAAAAAACCCCACTATCTGACATGGTTCTAAGAATATATAGAGAAGTACAGTTGTCCCTAAAATCTTGTGGGTGCTTGGTTGCAGGATTCCTTTGAATTCCAAATCTCTTGAAACTTGAGTCCTTGATATAAAGTGGCAGTTGAATGAATAACATGGAACTAATGGACATACAGAGCTGACAATATTTAAGACAATTTTATTATAGAAGATGATGAAGGGACATCCAAGGCGAAGAAGTTCTACTCTTCAGCTGAACAAGTAAAATGTGGACCTTATCAGACTATGACTAGTTGCACATATATAAAGCCAAACTTACAGCATCCACTAAAAAATGTCTGTGCAAAGAGATACACTCAAAAATACTATAGATAAGTAAAAATGGAAATCTAAAAACAGGAAGTAACAAACGGGAAGGCATGCTATAGGTAGAGGAAATAATAAGTAAACAGAAATCATGAAGTAAAAAGGCAGTCAGTGTTCAGACTGAACATATCAATAGTTAATTAGATAAAAATGGTTGCAAATAAAAAATGGTTGAAAATTGGGGGACTTACCAATTACAAAAACATAAAATGATACACTATTACCAAAATATACCTAATAATCATCATATTTAAGTTGTATATATTTATATTAAATAATTCAATTAATATTTTGTGCAATTGATTGATGACATAAACTAATTTGTACAATTGATAACATTGTATAAAACCTACACATCCTATGAATGACTCATGGAAGGCTTTCAGTGCAATCCTTTCCTAGCAGAGCAAAGGCTTTAGTGGTATTTGCACTTGGCAGGAGAGTACCTGGTTTGGGCTCCTCACCCCTTGCAGTTCCCTGTGACACAGAGGTGTATCAAGAGCTTTCTTATCCTCATGGTGACACTATTCCTAGGGGACATCATCTAAGCCCAGGGCTTCAAAGGTCACATAGACTAGAGGCAGAAAATTGTATGACACGTGCTACAGCTGCCCTTGTGTGGAGCTACATTATTATTCCCTTTTAATTGATCAGATGGAATTTGAAGCAAAATCATTTTCTTCATGGTCAGTTGATAATAGTCCATAACTAGTTGGTTCTACTGATACTTTCCCCTGACTCAATTTTATAAATCATCCTAATGTTTTATCATACAATTCCAAGGGCTTGATGGAGCCAATGTAAGGAATCCTAAAATCCGATGTGCACTGGTTCGAACTCACCATAACATTGATAGATCATTGCATGTTATATAAATATCATGAGCAAATGTGCAATATTTGTGCTAGGCACAGTGGCACCTGCCTGAATTAATACTTGCATTATCAGAGAAAACATTCGGCCTTTGGTTCTTTGGGATTGGCTTATTTCACTTAGCATAATATTCTCCAGTCCATCCATTTATGGCAAATGCCATAATTTCATTCTTCTTTAAGGCTGAGTAATAGTCCATTGTGTATATATACCACATTTTCTTTATCTATTCATTGTTGAAGAGCACCTAGGTTGATTCCATAGCTTAACTATTTCGAATTGAGCTGCTATAAACATTGATGGAGCTGCATCACTATCGTATGCTGATTTTAAGTCCTTTGGGTATATACCAAGGAGTGGGATAGCTGGATCAAATAGCAGTTCCATTACAAGTTTTCTGAGAACCTCCATACTGCATTCAGAGTTATTGGACCAATTTGCAATCCCACCAGCATGTATGGTATACCTTTCCCACAACATTCTCACCAACAATTATTTTTGCTTGTATTCTTGATAATTGCCATTTTGACTGGAGTGAAATGGAATCTCAGTGTAGTTTTGATTTACATTTATCTAATTGCTAGAGATGATGAACTTTTTTGTATATTTGTTGAGTGATTGTATTTCTTCTCCTGTGAAGTGTCTGTTCAGTACCTAAGCCCATTTATTGATTGGGACATTTGTGAGGGTTTTGTTTGTTTTTTTTTGTTGTTGTTGTTTTGTTTTGTTTGTGTGTGTGTGTTAAGTTTTTTGAGTTCTCTACATATCATGGAGGTTAATGCTCTATCTGAGGTGCCTGTGGTAAAGATTTCTCCCATTCTTTAGGCTTTCTTTTAACATTATTGATTGTTTCCTTTGCTGAGAAGAAACTATTTTGTTTAAATTCATCCCATTTATTGACTCTTGATTTTACTTCTTGTACTTTAGGAATCTTGTTAAGGGAGTCAGATCCTAGGTTGATATGGTGGAGGTTTGGGCCTATATTTTCTTCTATAAGGCACAGGATCTTTGGAGTAGTGCCTAAGACTTTGATCCACTTTGAGTTGAGTTTTGTGCAGGGTGAGAAATAGGGGTTTAATTTCATTTTGTTACATATGAATTTCCAATTTTCCCAGCTCCATTTGTTGAAGGCTATTTCTTCTTCAGTGAATGTTTTTGGTGCATTTGTCTAGCATGAGATAACTGTATTTATGTGGGTCTTCTAATCTGTAACATTGTTCTACATGTCTGTTTTGGTGCCAATACCATACCATTTTTGTTACTATTGCTCTGTAGTATAAAGTCTGGTACTTGATGCCTCCTGCTTCACGTTTCTTGCTATAGATTGCTTTGACTATTCTGGATCTCTTATTTTTCTAAATGTATTTCATGATTGCTTTTTCTATTTCTATGAAGAACGTCATTGGAATTTTAATAGGGATTACATTATATAAACACTTAGAGGTAAATGAGAATAGTGATACAAAATATCAAAATCTCTGGAACACTATGAAGGCAGTGCTAAGAGGAAAGTTCATTGCATTGAGCTCATCCATTATAAGAATAGAAAGTCAATTAATAAATTACCTCAAAGCCCTAGAAAAAGAACAAATCAACACTAAAAGTAGTAAAAAACAGGAAATAATTAAAATAAGACCTGAAATCAATGAAATTGAAACAAAAGAAACAATTCAAAAATTGACAAAACAAAAAGTTGGTTCTTTTAAAAAATAAATAAATTTGATAAACCACTAGCCATGCTAACAAATAGAAAGAAAGAGAAAATTCAAATGACTAAAATTTGTTATGTAAAAGGAAATATGAAGAGGGACACTACTGAAATACAGAAGATAATCAGAAACTATTTTGAAAATTTATACTCCAATAAAATAGAAAATATTGAAGATATTGACAAATTTCTGGAGACATATGACCTACCCTAACTGAATCAGGAGGACATACAAGATTTAAATAGATTAGTTTCAAGCAATGAAATAGAAGTCACTGCGGAGTCTGGCTGGGCACAAATCAGGAGCCACTTGAAGATTCAAGCAGGAACAAACTTTATTTTTAGAACTCACCACGCATGCCGCCCACGAGAACTCTCCAGGAACTCCCCTAGAGCTCCACCAGAACTTTGCGAACACCCAACCAGAACTCAACCCAGAACTCCACCCATGTCAACTCTCTAGGAAGTCCGTGAGAGGTGAGAGCCCAACCGGAACTCAACCAACCCACGAGAACTCTCTAGGAACTCCGTGAGAGCTCAAAAACAGTGGGCACCTGAGGCAGCAAGAACCCTCCTTCTGGCAAAATGCCAGGCACCATCTTGACCTGGCCGTGGCTCTCAACACGTCACCATTAAAGAACCAGATGGATTCTCAGCCAAGTTCTACAAGAGCTTCAAAGAAGAATTAACACCACTACTCCTCAAATTATTTCATAAAATAGAAAAAAGAAGGAGCCCTTCCAAATTCATTCTATGAAACTAGTATCACCCTGATACCAAACCAAAGACACATCAAGTAAAGAAAACTTCAGACCCATATCCCTGATGAACATAGATGCAAAGATTCTAAATAAAATTCTGGCAAATCACATACAAAAACATAATTAAAAGATAGTGCACCATGATCAAGTGGGGCTCATCCCAGGGATGTAAGATTGGTTCAACATATGGAAATCAATAAACATAATTCATCACATCAATAGACTTAAAGACAAGAATCACATGATTATCTTAATAGATGCAGATAAAGCATTTGACAAAATACAGCACTTTTTAAGTTCAAAACACTGGAAAAACTAGGAATAGTAGGATTTTACCTCAACAATATAGAAGCTATATATGCTAAACCCAATGTCAACATCATTCTAAATGGAGAAAAATTGAAAACACTCCCTCTAAGAACTGGAACAAGACAGTGATTTCATCACTTTTTTTCAACATAATTTTTGAAACTCTAGCTGGAGCAATTAGACAGAAAAAATAGAAATTAAAAGTATATGAATAGGAAAACTTCTAGAACTGGTAAATGAATTCAGCAAAGTAGCAAGGTATAAAATTAATACCCATAAATCAAAAGCATTTCTACACAAAAGCAATGAATCCACTACAAGAGAAATTAGGAAAACTACCCCATTCACAATAGCATCAAAAAATGAAATACTTTAGAATCAGTCAAACTAAAGAGGTAAAAGACCTTTCTGATGAAAACTATAGAACCTTAAAGAGAGAAATAGAAGTAGACCTTAGATGATGGAAAGTTCTCCCATGTACATAGGATGGAGCCTGTGCAAATGAGGGATCCCAGAACTTAGGCTTCATTCATTTTTTGGAATATTTTTTAAAAGCAAGAACTAATATGCATGATAACTTTGGAAAGGAAAACTGAATACCAGAAGTGGGTAAGTGTACCTATGATTTCAAAGAAGTAAGTAATTCAAGAAAAGGTTTTTTTTTTGTTTGTTTGTTTGTTTGTTTTACCCCTCAACTTACCTGTTAATATCTTAGGAACATTTTCCTTAACCATCTCAGAAAAAAAAAGCACTTTTGTTTGTTCTCTGGATTTCATTCCTGCTCACCTACAAAGCACATAGTCATCAGGAAAGCAGTGGAGTCCAGCATCAGGAACACAGGCCCTGAGCTTGGCTGTCTCTCAGATTACGGCAGCCTTTAAAACAGCGTGGCCTTAGTCCATCATCTCATCTGCAATCGTGAGACGATGATGATAATAAGAAGTTTCTGAAGGTGAGATAGCATACAATAAATGTTGAATAAATGTTTCCTATTACACTCAGCTTTGACCAGTATGGGTTGTGTTATGGTTTAGATATGTGTCCCCCAAATGCTGATGTGTGAGACCATGCAAGAAGGTTTAGAGATGAAATGATTGGGTTACAAGAACTTTAACCTAATCAGTGAATTAATCCCCTGGTAAGGATTAACTGAGTAGTCACTGAAGGCAGGTAGGATGTGGCTGAAGGAGATGGGTCATTAGATTGTTCCTTTGGGTATGTATTTTGTCCCTGGCAAGTGGAGTAAAAAATCTCTCTTTCTCTCTCCCTTTTTCTTTCTCCCTTCCTTTCTCGCTCTCATTCTCTTGCTCTCTCTCTCCCCTCTTCTTGGTGCCCATATTCTAACCTGCTTTCCTCTGCCACACTATTCCACCATGATGTTCTACCTTAGCTCAAGCACCAAGGAATCGAGCCAGCTATCTATACATTGAGACCTCTGAAACTAGGAGCCCCCAAATAAACTTTTCCTCTTGAAATTCTTCTTATCGGGTATTTTGGTCACAACAAAGAAAAAGCAGACTAAAAGAGATTGGTAGAATGCTAGTAGGCCAGGAGAGAGAATTTCATTGCCTGAACCAGAGTAGAGATTATAAAAGTGCTCATATGTGCAATATAATTTGAAAATAGAAACATCTTCTTTTGCTTATGGGCAGTGCCTGGTGGCAACAAAAGCCAAAGGAATTCCATATTTTCAACAATTAGGTAAAACAACTATCATTAACTGAACAAAGATGGGTGGGATGTTATTAGCTGTATTTTTTCCTCTCCCCAAATTTCTGTGATGAACTATGATGCCCAATTTTTAGATATGCCTGTATTCGGTGACAGAATCTATAAAGAGGTCATTAAGTTAAAACAAGGCTGTTAGTGTGTGTCCTCATCCTATCTAATGAGTAGCCTTATAAGAGGATCATTGTGACACACAGAAAGACAGCAGGGATTCATGTGCATAGAGAGCTCCTTGTGAGGACAGTACAGAGTTCACTCCCTGGAAGCTCAGGCAAGGACCTGTTGTCACCTTAATCTTGTACTTCTAGTTCCAAAGCTGTGTGAAAATAAATTATATTGTTAATTCCACCCCCTCTGGGGAGTTTTTAGGTAGTCAAAAACAACTAATAAGTGAGACAACAGGTTTCAGGATGTGGAAGTCAAGTAGGTGGTTTCAAGGTTTAAATTCACCTGAAGTTCCTCCAAGATGCCTGCTGCAGCCTTTTTCAACGCTTGAACCCACCCTTTCTGATAGCGCTTCCTTCCTTTCAATGCTTCTGTAATCTCTGTTTTGATTGTCTGCTGAGTTCACAGGTGATATTTTCTTTCACAAAACACTAGTCTGTTTCATGCATTGCTAACATTGGACACGGACAAGAAAAGGGCCTGAGATGAGTGACATGTGGAAGAATCACCTGCTGTAGCCAGGACCCACCAGGCCAAGGCCAACAACTGCAGTTTCCATAGCCACTCATCCAAGTGGGCACCTCTTCTTGGCATTACTTCTCTCTAGTCCTTCTCTCTGACTTTCCTTTCCCATCTAAGGTTCAATCATTAGCCATCTGGTGATGACCACTCATCTCCAGATTCCTTTCTCATATGGTGTATAAAAAAAATAATAAAAAAACAGAAATAGTCATGGTAATTAAAAAAAGGGAGGGGCTGCCAGGACCCAGCAACTTCTCAATACGTCTCATAAAGCCCAGAAGCCCAGCTAAAACTGCTTTGTTCTTTATATAACTAGGGAAGAATTGCCAGTTGCCAAAATATTCTCCCTTCAGAATACATGCCAGAGAAAAAGATATCATTATCCTGGTCACCAGAAAGCATCACACTATCTATCTGTACCAAATCCCATTGTTTAGGAAGCCCTCCTGCAACATTCTCTCTATCCATTCAGAAAGAGCCAGGATATGAGAAACACAGGAGTAAGTTGTCCATAATGGACAAGGGATCTGTCTTTAGGATTTCCATTCACATGGCCCTCCCCACCTTACCTCCAACCAAATTCTCCTCTAATTTCCACTAGCCCTGCACAAAACTGAGTAACCCAATGCAAGACCTAGATAAAATCTGAAATGATAAGATGCAGCTGTTCATACTGATTATTGTAGATCCTCCATGAAAAAGATGAGGTAACTACCAGATAGAACAGAATAAACAGCAGGTGAAAAGATATCAAGCAATGCAGTTTCCCAAAGAAGACGTGGAGGAAACACAATAATAACAGAGAGCTAGTGTAATCTAGAACAGACCATGACTTAGAAGATTAAATAATGGAATCCTCTAAATTTAAGTGGGGAAACAGAGATGTAAAATGATAAGTAAGAAGAAGAAGATCAGTTCAGTACACAAAATACAACAAATCAGATTCAGGAGGGTGGAGAGGAATGAGTGAAGAAAATGCTGTGATGAAGACCAATCTGAGAATAAAAAATCACAGAATGTGATTGTGAAACTGAACAGGAATGCAACACAACTGAGACTTCAATAGTGATATCAGACTACCCCATTCAACTTCATGGCCAATCAACCATCAGTACTATTTTTAAAAAAATCATCTCCTAGAAGAAACAAGGAACAAATGCTATCTTACAGGATGTTCTGGAATAAAGGAGGCACCTGAGAGACCTAAAACACTATGGTTTATCTACAAAATGTGCATTCATGTTGCTGTGCTGTGGAAATCCCAGCCAGTTTCTGTGACCTCATTGGCTTTAATAACTCCCAAGGATATTCACAAGGATAGAATATTAAAGCTGCTCATATTCTTCAACACCAAAGCTTTCCTGATGAGAACCAAATCCTGTTGAGAATCTCAGATAATCTTTCTGACGTGAGCCGTCTGAGTCAAACTTTTGTTGCCAAAAGTTCAAATGTGGTGTCCTTATTTACCTCAATGTTGAACAGCAATGAACATTGTATCATCAAAAACTTAACTAATATCCTACACATAGGGAAACATACACCATAATTGATGGTGTATGAGCTATAATAAGGGTCAGTGATCTTGAACATGTTCTTTTTGGCTATAAGATCACTGATGTCATATATATACATTTACACATACATACATAAATATTCCTCCACAAACAACACAAGGGGAGCAGAGTCAGTCTCATCAAACAGACTGAAATTTGCATATTGCTGGAACTTTAATTCTAATATCTGTGCTGACCAATAGGACAGTTTGGTTTCAAGAATGGTGCCCAAGGCACATATTGTACCTTTTGGAAATAACCAACTGTCAACCTCCTTCCCACCCCATCCTGCTGGGTTGAAGTCCCAAGGAGGAATAACAGAAATACTAGGCATCCTAATATGTTATGGATTCGATCACCCGTCTTGGAGCTCAAAGGTGTCATTGTTCTGCTCTTCTTAAAGGGAGCTTCCCTGTTTCCCCAAGAACAGACCAGGAGCAACTCCAGAGCCTCCTCCAAGATACTGGTGGTCCTGCTCTTAGAAGCCTTGCTGGCCCTGAACTCAGCTCAGAGGTCAAATGAAGATATAAGAAAATGGGGGCAGGTGTGATAATATTCTGCTTGGGTCTTAGGAGAACACACTCTAGAGATCCATACTGGTTGCACCAATTTGGACTGCAGAGTTCTCATGACAAGGATAAGACCAGTTAGTTATGTCCTCATTCCACATCAAGGCTTTTGACTTTATTTAATGTACAACTGGAACTCCATACAAAGTTCTAAAGATATGAATGACAAGGAAAGTTTACCATTTTTAGAAAGACCTCCCTGTGCTGTAAAGGACACACGGGAAGGTAGTAAGACTGTTAGAAGGAAGACCAGATGTGAAGACATTCTCATAAATCAGAGCAGACAGTAGGGGCTGATAGCTTTGCTTTACACTGCATTCAGGACAGAAGAAAGAGATACACACATATTAGAGCTGCTTCAGAGATGGAGAATCAGATAATAAATTTGAATCTCCCTATATAATGAGATAGAAATGCCAGGGCAGAATTTTCCATTTTTTCTCTGATCTGCATTCTATATTTCAGTGTGCTCTGAGTACTACTATGTGGAACATTGTCTCCAAAATGTTACTCCTGGTTTCTCTCTTAAGAAAGAATATTTAAATAAGCAAATAATTTATTAAAGAAAAAGGGTAAAGGCATACTAAAATGTGATGCTCAAAGTCCTAGAATACCTAACTTAAATGAGGGATTATAGGTAAAATAAAAAGTAGGGAGTTTTAATTGTTTGTTTGTTCTAGTTTTAGCTCATGAGTGACAGACACTAACATCATTGATTACCATCCATGATTGCTATCTCCTTAAAGTTTCTTCCATTTCCAACAGCATCAAAGAGAATGGCTAATGAGTTCACTCTAGGGATTGTACAGGCTGTGGTTGAAAATCAGCCTTCCCTGTGAGCCATGAATGACTCTTTGATTTGATTTTTCACATTCTGTGCTGTATTTCCTAGAAATCATCTACAAAGACCCTTCTTCCCTAATATCAGGTATAAACCACTTCTTCCTCACTTTATTTTCTTTTTCTGAGGAATTTTTCAGTTCTCCCAGGTTATTATCATCATTTTAGTTTTGAGAAGTTGATTAATTTAGTTCCCCAAAGACATAGGCAAATTTTCCTTAACGTTGATACTGGAGACCATGAGCAAAGACACCAACTTGAATAACAGGCAGGCCTGGCTTCCATGAGAACAGGAATATATTCTCTGTTCTCCTGCAAAGAAATGATTCCTATAGTGCAAGAATTAAAATCAAGTATCAGTAAATGTGATGGAATCAAACTAAAAAGTTTCTTCTAAGAAAGAAATGATCTGTGAGGTGAATAGAGAGTCTACATCTTGGGAGCAAATCTTTACCCCTCACACATCAGATAGAGCACTAATCTCTAGGGTATATAAAGCACTCAAAATGTAAGCACCAAAACAAACAAGTAACCCAATCAATAAATGGGCCAAGGACCATAACAGACATTTCTCAGAAGATGATATACAACCAATCAACAAATATATGAAAAAATGTTTATCATCTCTAGCAATTAGAGAAATGCAAATCAAAACTGCTCTAAGATTTTATCTCACTCCAATCAGAATGGCAGCCCATGAAGACAAACAACAATAAGTGTTGGCAAGCATTTGAGGGGAAAAGGTAAACTCATACAATGCTGGTGGGGCTGCAAATTGGTGCAGCCAATATAGAAAGCACTATGGAAATTCCTTGGAAAACTGGGAATGGAATCACCACTTGACCCAGCTATCCCTCTCCTCGGTCTATACCCAAAGAACTTAAAAACAGAATATTACAGGGACACAGCCACATCAATGTTTATAGAAGCACAATTCAAAATAGCGAAATTGTGGAGCCAATCTAGATGCCCTTCAGTGGATTAATGGATAAAAAAAATAATGTGGCATATATATACAATTTTATGAATTTTACTCAGCAATAAAAGAGAATAAAATCTTGGCATTTGCAGGTAAATGGATGTCGTTGGAGTAGATAATGCTAAGTGAAGTTAGTCAATCCCCAAAAAACAAATGCTGAATGTTTTCTCCGATATGAGGAGGCTGACTCATAGTGGGGTGAGGAGAGGGAACATGGGAGAAATAGATAAACTCTAGATAGGGAAGAGGGGTAGGAGGGACAGGGAGCGGGCAGGGGACTATCAAGGATGGTGAAATTGATAGACATCATTATCCAAGGTACATTTATGGAAATATGAATTGGTGTCAACATACTTTATATACAACCAGAGATATGAAAAATTGGGCTCTATATGTGTAATAAGAATTATAATGCATTCTACTCTCATATATAAATTTCTAAAGAACTAATAAATAAAAAAGGAGATGACTGCTGAGAGATGACACACAAATGCACAGAATTCAGATTCTGACTTCTACATTGTACTTAGAATCACTCAACTGCTTCCTTCTTTCCTAATGTTGCTCCTTAGTTATATGACTTCAAGGTGAAGTGCACAGAAAGGAATCTCTGTGTCCCTTTTCTCTGTTTCTTCATTCACATGTGTCCCTATAGCTGACAAAAAAATGTCACATTTATTTGTGGATTACCATTTTGTCTTTCACAATCTTGGTATTTCTCTGTGTGGGTCTAGAGTCTTGAGCAGCTACCTCTATTTTCAACAAGGGCTTACATGGCCAGACATGCACTATCAGGCAAGTTACTACTGGATGTTGAAATATAACTGGCATGTAACTAACATTTATAATTCTTATTTCTTTGTTTCTCTTTTATATGAGGAGATAATTCTCTTGAAATTTTCTTATTTGAAACCTCAGATTCTGCCAAATTTAAAGGCAAAAGGTTGTTGACAGATCCAAGACGGCAGAATAGAGGAGGTACTATTTCTGGCGGCTCTGTGGAATGAAACCAAGAAATCAGTCAGTCGGGTGGTGTCTCCACAAGGTCACACCTAGATGGAATATAACATCTTAGAGCATGCAACAGAACCGCTATATAGCAGATTTCCACAGAAACCACCAGAGCTGCGACCTCCTGCGCTCAAATCAGAGCCTGTGTTCCAGTAAGACTCCAGATTCCAGACCCAAAGCCTGCAGTTCTAGCACACATGGCTCTCAAGCAGTGTAGCAGAATCACCTTATCAGCTGCGCTCCACTTCCACGCAATCTAGCCACAGCAAAAGGCCATCCCAGCTCCCCACACCTCACCAGACACCCTGGCATTGGAAACAGACTAACTCCATCATGGAAAACCTCTCTTGCCATTTTTTGGTGGGCGTGGCTATCAGCCTGGACCTCCATTTGAACAGGTACCTGGTTTCCAACTTTCTTCTCCCCCCCCTTCTTTGGGAAACTGCATTGCTTGATATCTTTTCACTTGCTGTTTATTCTGTTCTATCTGGTAGTTACCTCATCTTTTTCATGGAGGATCTACAATAATCAGTATGAACAGCTGCATCTTATCATTTCAGACTTTATCTAGGTCTTGCATTGGGTTACTCAGTTTTGTGCAGGGCTAGTGGAAATTAGAGGAGAATTTGGTTGGAGGTAAGGTGGGGAGGGCCATGTGAATGGAAATCCTAAAGACAGATCCCTTGTCCATTATGGACAACTTACTCCTGTGTTTCTCATATCCTGGCTCTTTCTGAATGGATAGAGAGAATGTTGCAGGAGGGCTTCCTAAACAATGGGATTTGGTACAGATAGATAGTGTGATGCTTTCTGGTGACCAGGATAATGATATCTTTTTCTCTGGCATGTATTCTGAAGGGAGAATATTTTGGCAACTGGCAATTCTTCCCTAGTTATATAAAGAACAAAGCAGTTTTAGCTGGGCTTCTGGGCTTTATGAGACTTATTGAGAAGTTGCTGGGTCCTGGCTGGCCCTTGTTTTTTAATTATCATGCACCACTGGGGACATGTAGATTCCCTCTCCCTGCAAACATTTAATATTTGTGGTATAATTATGATCCCCCTGCCATTCATATTCTTTATAGAAAAATGCTTTCCACTTCAAAAATTTTGCGGGCTCTAGAGTGGCTCTGGATAGGTCTTTCCAGGCTTGAGAGCAATTAGGTTCAAGAGTGAGTGATTCAAGCATTTGCTCTGCAAATGGCCCCCAGGGCCCAGGCTCTTTCACTGCCTCCTTTAACTCCTTCAGGGTACCCAGTGCATGTGGATACTAAGTGGCAGGGTGCTGTGGTGTAGGGCTGTGTTGACTGGGAAGGCTTGTATTCCCTTACCCCACTTCTCATCTCTCATCCTACATAGACCTTCAAAAGGATCTCTGGCCTCCTGGAATGGATTTCTGGGAGACATGGCTTGGGCCTGTCTAGCAACCTGGTCATCTCTAAATTGTCATAGTCCCTTGCTGGCTTTGGCATTGCCTCATAGAGGCAGTTACCATTGACTCAGGGAAAGATATAATTTTTTGCCTGTGACTAGAAGCTGCACTTGTGCCATTTGTGGTCTCCTCTTCCTGCACCATGAAGGCTAGCAGTAGCATTTCCTGTCTCTCTCCCTCCTGCACCTGCTGTGGTTGCTTGCTTTTAAGTAGATTTTTACCTCCACTTTTTCCCCTTGTCTGTCTCTCACAGCCTCATCTTCTTCAGGGACATCACTATATGACAAGGGTCTATTGCAGGGCCCCCTAAACTTTGCTGAATGGCTGTCACAATAGGAAAAAAAGTATTGGTAAAATATACCCCTGTCTTACTTCAGCTTGCTGTGCATTTGCCATTATCTTGTCCCATATCTAAAATCAAATACATCAGCAGCATTAATCCATGGCCTAGAAGTTATTATTACATCCCAGAACTTCTGGGCTTCTCCCTTATTCAGGGTTAAACCTCTAGTTCCTAAGAGAGAGTGCAGCACTTGCAGCTGCAAGTCTTTGGTGGAACTCAGTAGGTTCCCCATTTTCCCTTCCTCACCACTCTGTTATGGGCGACACCCTGTCTTATAGGCTCACCTCAGATCCCTTCTTGGGTGCCACTTGTGTGGGCTCTCTCCCATCCAGTGAGGAGGTCCATGGAACAGGGTACAGGAGAGTGTGTCTGTGGAGTTGCTAATCAAGACCTCCAGAGACCAAGAAGAAGCAGTTCTGATTTACTCTGCAGTTACCATGTATATATACTCAGGCAGTAGCTAAGAAGATTACAGGCAGCCACCAATACAATTTCTTGCCAACTGCCCTTGCAGCGAAAAATTGAGGATTGGGCCATGGAGCAAACACAGGGACTGCAACACATGGCCTCACGCGAAGGGCTGGGCCTATAGAATAAGCGGTTTTCCACTCAGAGGCTTAGCAGGAGAGGAGTGGTTTGCCACTCAGACACCCTTAACTTATGCCAGGTATGCAGTACTCGATGCACTTGTCCCCATATACCACTGTTCAGTATTTATCTTAAGGTATTAAAGTTATGGTACTCTTGTGATACATGTATACACACGTTATAGTAGCACAATTTACAAAAGCCAAATTATGAAATCAGCCTAGTCATCCTTCACTGGATGACAAAGAAAACATTGCATATATATGCAATGGAAATATACCTAACCATAAAGAAGAGGGAAATAATATCATTTCCAGGAAAATGGATTGAACTTGACAGCATTATGTTAAACAAAATAAGCAAAACTCGGACAGTCAAGTCCTGTATTTTCTCTCATATGTGGAAGCTACAAAAGAAGAAAAAAGTGTATATGTGTGTATTTTGTGATAGAAAGATAGAAAGAAGACCAGTAAATAGATGAAGGATAGCAAGGGGAAGGAGACGGAGAGGGAGAGGGAAAGGGAAAGGTGAGGTATAGGGAAACAATATTGACTGATGCATGTGTTATGTAAGTAAGAATTCCCCTATCACATATAACTATAATGCAGCAGTAAATTAATGATAAAATAATTCTTTTTATTCCTGTTATTTTCTGCAGTCTCTGGTTACTTAAGAAAGATGAGGCTTTTTAATTTTAAATTGCCTGTTTTCATCTTACAGCCACATAAATTATACATTTGCCTTACAATGCTCTGTCACTATAGTATTGTTTCACAGTGAGTTGTGATTTTTATTTATTGAAGTGTTCTTAACCTTTTTGGCATTTTGACAACTTTCCAAAATCAATAATAAATTAAGTCTTTTTGTCTCTATTCTTGGGGAGATTCCAGAGGGTCTTGAAATATTCCAAAGAATTACTTTCTCTTCTAAAGTAAAAGAGATATTAACCTAATTAACATTTGAATATGTTAAATTGGCCTGGAAATGAGAATTGATAATTCATGTTTATTGAGTCACATGGCTAAATGTGATTAATAAGTATCTCATAAATTGTATGAAATTTCTGCAAATGTAACATGGTCTTGTATGATGTTGTCCTTCATGATTTTGACCATCATATTCGCTTAACTGAGTGTCAAAAGCTTATAAGAAAGAAGATCATCATAAAATCAAATCTGAAGAACTCCATATACATTAAAACCTCTCAGGCTATGTCTTTTGTAAACTTCCCCATTCTATATTTAGATAAAGAATTGTAGGGGACATAGATCAGAAATGAGTAATGATAAAATAGGGGGAAACAGAAGAGTGGGTTCAAGGAAGAAGCAAACTACAACCACACTCATGTCCCAAAAAAACTTGATTAAATTATTTTTGAAATTTTAAGAATTGTTCAGCCTGTGTACCTTCCTAACTTTGTTATATGTTCCTTGTTTCTTAAAATTATACTCTGAAAATAATTTTTAAAAGTCTATTTTTTTTCCTATTGAAGCCAAGGCACATAGGAAACAATGTTTTTTGCCTGGCAGCTGGCTTGTGCATGAAGGAGGTGGCAAGCTGGGTGGAAGCACCCATGGGAAGGGGTTCTAGTTGTCCTTACATTGTGTCCCAAATTTCAGACTTTCCAGCCCCCAAAGAGACAGAAATCAGAAATGGCATGATGATTGTTTTATTTTGCATGAAAGACACAGTTCTGACCGAATTATTCCAACAGCATAACACTCCGAAGGCATCATCTTCTCTTTTGGTATCTGAAAGAAACAAGAAATGGAAGGTTTCAGGGGAGAACTGATATGGCACGAGACTGATAATCACTTGTTGGTATCACTGAAGTGAGGCAAGTAACAGCCCACCTCCAGTTCATATTCCCCTTGTCCTCCCCCCTTACCCTCTGATTTAATTATTGTTTCTTCTTAGACACTTTGGCACATTTAGAGCCTGCAGCTTTGCTTGGAATATGAGGCAGTGATAATTATTCTTAGGTTGTTTGTCTTTTGGTTTCTATTGAATATGGTCAATTATATATCTTCAAAAATAGTCGCTGCAAAACACATCTATAATAGAGAAATTGAAAAAAGCTAAAAGTCTACAAGAGCAAGATTCAATTAAAATTATGACAAAGTTACACACTGGAAAATGACACAATTGCAAGAATACTAAATGTGGAAAAAGAAAGTACAAAATTGAGGAGATAAGCAGATAATGAAATTAGGAAAGAAAGAACTGAAAAAAATAGGGGGTCAAAAAAGGAAGGAAGGAAGAAAATAGAAGGAAGGAAGAATGAAAAAGAAAAGGAAAGGAGAAGGAAGGAAGGCATCATCTGTGTCTATATAATCTGCTTAGGGATGGAATATTAAAGAAGCATGTCTTTTGAAATGAGCAACATACAGATATGCATATACTTTTTGTTATCATTTGTAGAAAAAGGATTGTGTACTTATATATGCAGAGACATTTCTAAGAAGGTGTCAGAAAGAAATTATAATTGTGGATTTGGTGAGGGAGATGGGAAGGTAGAATGACATGTCTTTAAGAAACAGCTTCATACCATTCTTTTCACTTAGATCAATTTTATTGTTTGCATGAGCATAGATTAGTTAATTTAAAAGTGAGCAATCTAAAATCAAGATAAAAATTAGGATCATAGACTTGAATATGATTTGATAGGAGTACTGAACATGAGAGCGGGCTTTGATACGACATAGAACTAAGCTAAGGGTAGTCAGGAGGATACATGGGATGAGAAGTCACTGAGTCTGAGAAAAGAGGCAGAGGACCAAAGGAAGAACAATGCTCTGCTTTCTTAAACAAACTTGAATGGAGAAAAGACAGTGAGAAAAAGCAAATATAGGGCAATGCTCCTTAAAATCATAATTACCTAGGAGACAGAACTTCTTAAAGTATCTGCATACTCTACCCAGAGAAATGTTTAAAAAGAGATTTAATGACTGTGAACATTGTTCATTTTACCAATTGATTTTCTGGAACACTGAACCTTCATAAGTGTAGTGGTGAGGGTCCTGCTAGTGGAGTGTATTAGAATCTTAGGTGTGTTTGAATTTAGATTAGTAGGATGATGGAGGATGGAAGGTTTTTGTATTCTCCTCTCTTGGGAGGAGGGTGGTGTGGTTCCTTGACCAGCTAAGATGAAATGAAGGAGTATGTTCATGATTACCTTGTGATTGGAGGTGGTCATCTTTTTCCAGGAAAATCTGGGAAGCCACTTTGCTGCTGGGCTGCTTGATTGAATCCTCCCTTCAAGAAACCAGGATCAAGGGCGCCACTTTGCTGCTGGGCTGCTGCCTGTTTGGCTAGTCCCGCACTAAGACCAGCACCGGCACCAAGACCAGCACCGACACCAAGACCAGCACCAGCACTAAGACCAGCACCAGCACTAAGAGCACTGGCACTTTGCTGCTTATAAGCAACAGAGGCAAGGCCACTTTGCTGGGCTACTGCTGATTGTCCTGCTAGTCCATGCTTCAAACCAGAGGCAGCAGCGATGGAGGAGGCAGCAGAGGAGCTACTTTGCTGCATAGCTGCCTGTTTGGCTAGTCCCTTTTCAAAAGCAAGGCCACTTTGCTGGGATGCTGCTGCTTGTCCTGCTAGTCTTTGCTTCAATCCAGCGGCAGCAGAGATGGAGGAAGCAGCAGAGGAGCTACTTTGCTGCATAGCTGCCTGTTTCGCTAGTCCCTTTTCAAAAGCAAGGCCACTTTGCTGGGATGCTGCTGCATGTCCTGCTAGTCCATGCTTCAATCCAGCAGCGGCGGCGATGGAGGCTGCAGAAGAGGAGCTACTTTGCTGCATAGCTGCCTGTTTGGCTAGTGCCTTTTCAAAAGCAAGTCCACTTTGCTGGGATGCTGCTGAGTGTCCTGCTAGTCCATGCTTCAATCCAGCGGCAGCAGCGATGGAGGCTGCAGCAGAGGAGCTACTTTGCTGCATAGCTGCCTGATTGGCTAGTCCCTTTCCAAAAGCAAGGCCACTTTGCTGGGCTACTGCTGATTGTCCTGCTAGTCCATGCTTCAAACCAGAGGCAGCAGCGATGGAGGAGGCAGCAGAGGAGCTACTTTGCTGCATAGCTGCCTGTTTGGCTAGTCCCTTTTCAATAGCAAGGCCACTTTGCTGGGCTACTGCTGCTTGTCCTGCTAGTCCATGCTTCAAACCAGAGGCAGCAGAGATGGAGGAGGCAGCAGAGGAGCTACTTTGCTGCAGAGCTGCCTGATTGGCTAGTCCCTTTCCAAAAGCAAGGCCACTCTGCTGGGCTACTGCTGCTTGTCCTGCTAGTCCTTGCTTCAAACCAGCAGCAGCAGCGATGGAGGAGGCAGCAGAGGAGCTACTTTGCTGCAGAGCTGCCTGTTTGGCTAGTCCCTTTCCAAAAGCAAGGCCACTTTGCTGGCTTGCTAGTTGCATTGATGCTTGCTGAGCAGCAGCTTGTTGTAATCCAAGACCAGATGCTGCTTGAGACTCCTGCTGGAAGAACTGCCTTTGATTTTCAGCATCTGTTTGGGTACAGCCCAAGAATAAATGAGCTTAGTGGTGGCATACTCCTTACTCCTTACTATTTACCTCTCTGATCTGTCACACAGACCCTTTTTTCCTGAACTTTACTTTCAGCTGACAGCCTTCCTCATGGCCTCTCCTTCCTCATGAAGAGCTCCTCTTTACCAGTGTACTCTCATATGGGACATCTCACATTCAGTTCCAAGAACAATTGTTTGCCCTTAAGTTTGCAAAACAACAACAATGTCTTGAACACCTTACCATCTGAGACAGAAGAGAAACAAAGTGAGAGGATTATGAATGTCATTTATGTGGCCAATTATGTTTTGAGACACAGTAGTAAGTACTGACCATGAATCCAAGTCTTTTCACCTGAGCCCTGTTTTGAAACAACAGACAAGTTGGTCAGGGCCAAAGATTCCAATGGGGGAAATACTGAGACAGAGAAGAGAAAGATAAGTGATGACTCGCAAGATTCACTAAACAGCTGTGGAAATTCTTGTCAGTTACCAGGGCACAGCAGAACTGAGGAAAACAGAGAAAAAGAATCCAGATGCTTACTTGGACTCATTTCATCCCGAAACTCTGCAGTGCTGGAGAGGCCCATTGAGAAAGAATGAAGCTGCTAAGTGGCTCTCAGCATCAGGGAGGAAGAAGCCAGAATTAAAGCCCTTCCCATTCATGCATCATCTCTCCACAGTCATTTCTGCCTGGGGGAGTTGGTGGTCGTGCACCTGGTCTCCAGAATTTAGGTTGGGGAAAGTTCTTGTATATCTTTGGGAGAACTAGCTTTTAGTCATTGCTAAAACTAAAAAAGATTATTATCATGACTTTGTAAAATTGAAACATTCCTGAGGAAAACAAAGAAAAGAAAGTTAAGGATGAATTGGATCTTAACTGATTCCAAGGAGGAAGAGTCTTCATAGCTAAACTCAAAGAAATGAAAATGAAGCTCAAGATGAAGTGAAAAGGTAATCCCTAATCTCAAGGCTCACAGGTATCCTACAGGGAAAGGTGACTTCCAACCACATCCTGGGCACCCCCTAAGTGAACTTGTCTGTCACTCTACATGATGCTGTGGGCATCATTTGAGACTATAATGGAATGGTTGGTGGGTGCTATGCTGAGTCTCAACTGCTTGCTTTGAACTAAAAATTAATATAGTAAAAAAAATCATTCGAACAAATATTATGTCCTCGCTAAAATTATTCAAACCTTGCTGCTAATATTTGTTAAATGTTCTAGGAATTTTAAAATCCTATTTGATCATTATTTTACCCTTTCCTTATCAAATCTTTTGTTTATATTCACATGCTCTTGAGGGGCAACCCAGCAGCAAATGTTTGGGCATGGGTCATATATACTATTTATAGCATACGAAAATAGTGAATATAATTAAGAGCAAAATATGAAAATAAGGCCCTGATATTTCTCTCTTTCTATGTGGAGAAATTCAAACTATGATACAATTCTCAATCTCTGAGGCAACTTGGTATGTGATTTCTTCCTTCTTCTGTCCTGTGTCTCTATATAGCAAGGCTGCTGGAACCCACTTTTACTTTGATTATGATACTGTGTTCACAATTGGATTGCCCCAATTTTGTCTTGTCCTCTATCATTCTGTCCTTTAGAGGACACAGAGGTCAGCCTACAAATCCAAACTTATCTTGTCATTTCTCTGGCCAAAAATTTATGGTGATCCCATTATGCATCAAATAAAACATAATTGATACATTGGATGTGGAATGAGAACAAAAGTAGCCTTACTGTTGTCCCAAGAATTCTGCAGTCTACTGTTTTGTTTTTTTTTTTTTAATCTCCTTCCCTCCTTCCTCACCTCCCTCTCTGCACTGTGCTTTCCCCTGGTCCCAAGCAAAAACAAATTACAGCCCCTTATCATCACCAGCAGTATTTCATTCTACCTTCGCTTGCACTCCAAACTGGGCTCAGGCCCAGCAAGGCCACTGAGAGCAGGACCACCAGCATCTTGGAGGAGGATCTGCAGTGGCTCCCAAGTCTGTGCTGGGGAAGCCAGGCAGCTCTCTTTTTAAGGAGGAGCAGAACAGTGGCGTCTTTCAGGTCCATGCTGGGTGACCTCACAGCTGATGCACTAGGAGATCTTGCATCCCTGCTTTCTCTTTGGACCTCAGCCCAGCAGGATGGGGTGGGCAGGAGGTTGTCAGTGTCTCCTTTCTAAAAGGTACAACCTGTGCCTTGGGCAATAGTGTAAAGGAAACTTCTTGCGCATTCAGTACAGATATTAGAACTGAAGTTCCACCATTATCTGAATTTCCATCTATTTTATGATACCATGGATCCATTCTAACTACTGTGCTGTTTTTGCAGGGCCTCTCCTTCTTTTCGTGTGTATTTATTTATTTCAACTCTATCACCAAAAATGAATATTGATCAATATCTTTGAAATTTTCATATACCCAACTCCATCAAACATGATGGGTGTGTCTACAAGTGAACACTAAATTCTTGGTGAAATTCAGACTATTCCTGCTCAACTCTGTAATGCTTTTGGATACCATACATGACCCAAACCATTACATGAGCTATATTTCACTCTCAATCTTCACAGAACCAGAGCAATTGCCCAGTATTCTGTTGTTCTGGCCTTAATCAGCTATTATAGAAACAGTTGGCTATAACATTCTCTTCTTAGTGATATCCCTGAGTTAGTAAATCAATATGGCCTCAAAACCCCATGGATTTTCATGGCAAGGCACATGAATAGCCAGTTCCTGGATGAAACAAGCTGTTTGGGGCCTCAAATTCTCCTCAGCATTTTATTTTTGCACAGTCTTCAGCCAACTGTGCAACCTGCGTTTTTCGCTTTATTTCATCTAGGAAGCATTTTTATCACCCCCCGTTACAAATGGGCATAATAGTGTCAGGAGTGGTGGCTCATGCCTGTCATCCCAGTAATTTAGGAAGCTGAGTTGGGGTGTCCCCAAGTTGGAGGCCAGCCTCTGCAACTTAGGGATGACCAAAGCAGCTTAGCAAGATACTCTTTCAAAATAAAAAATAAAAATAAATGGGGATGCGGCCCAATGGTAAAGTGCTCCTGGGATCAATCACTAATGCCAAAATGTAAAAAAAAAAAGGCCGGGAGGGTGGGCATTTAAGGATTTGAGTAATGCAATCTGCTGTTCACTTCAAACTCTCAACTACACTGCATTCATGTTCCTTTACAGTCATATTCTCTGCTACTTTCTCAAGTTGGTCTTCAACAGAGAACATTTTCTGCAATATTCTGATTGGCAGTTCTCCCAGTCTTCTTCTGGATCTGATGGTGTTATTTTGTGTTCTGAATCTGAATCAACCCTGTATTTATTATGTTATATTTTGATTCTGCCCCTGGCATTTTCACAGATCTGGTCTATCCTGCATGACATTTGTTTCATGTTTTACTTCAAACTGGAGAGAGTTACTATGCTCCAGTAGCTTTTCTCTGGGTATGGCATTGCTTGCTATCTATTCTGCTGTTGCTGTTTACTCTGTTCCACTTAGTACTGGCCTGCTCACCATTTCATGGAACACCTGCATTGACCAGAATACCCAGCTGTGTATTTCAGATCTTCTATCCATCTTGTGATTGGTTTTTATCTTGGTTGGTGGTAATTAGAGGAGAAGTTGGTTTGAGGTAAGACAGGGAGGACCACACAATGGAAATCCAAAAACAGGCCCCCTAGTCCAGCATGGATGACCGATTCCTGTGTTTTGTGAAAGGATTTCTTTTCTGACCCTTTCTATAGGGGCTCAGAGAATACTGAGTGAAGGTTTTCTACATATTTGCATTTGCTGCAGATACTTGGATCTTTGCAGAGTGAGTAGGTGATGGTTTCTTCCCTAGTACAGGCATGGATATATTCTTAAAGGGAATACAAATTCAGTTTTCCATTTTTCTCTGTTGATTCAAATAGTGAAAACTTCTGAATGTTTATGGGCCTATGAGAGGCAGAGTATAAGGGTTCTGCTTTTGGGATTGGATTCTCTGATGGCTTCATGACTGTGCCATGTTTGGTGCATAGGAAGATTGTGTGCAGACACAGAATGATTGGATGGTAGGAAAACTTCTATGCAAGGACACGGGATGCCTAGGTGCTATAGAAATGCCCTGCATGAGGAGGTTCTGTGATAGAGTCTTATCAGCCTCACCTTGATCTCAGGTATACAGCTCCTGGGAATACAGAAACTCTCCTTTTAGACAACCACAATGCTTCACCAACCTCTGCTGGGCCTGAACCTGTCCATATAACCATAAATTTAAAAAATGGACTTTCTTGAGAGCTTCACAAAACTCCTAACATTGCCCATTGCAACTATAGAATATGACTGAGGAATAAGCTATATAATTTTTCCAACTCTGTACCTACCTAAGGAAGCAATGAACAATAATGTACTAATAATGCCAGTGACCTAATATAACCTATTGATAGAAATAAAGCTTGCAGCTTGTCTATTCTACCCCTGTGTCTTGTCTCCTGTGTCTCTTATTGTTTTCTTCACACCTGGTGCTCAACTTTGGGGCATGAGAAAGTTCTTTCCCCACACCTCTTCACAGTCTGACTACAGAGTCTGGACCAACAAATCCACTGGAGAAAGGGATTCTTCTGGATGTTTTAACAGGTGGCAAGGGAAGGGAATAACTTATTGCCTGGAGTAGGTTCTGATGCTCATCTTTAATCAGCGAGTAGTGCTCCCAACTGGTAACCTACAGGGTATTCCCCCTCTGACTCTCAATATCATCATTGTTCTGAGCTCTCCTTTTTAGTTCATAAGGCTGGACATATCATGAGTAATGCTAATCTTGCTGCCTTGTGATGGAGATAGACTCTTGCTGTCCCTGGTACACAGGAAGTTGTTCCCTATGTTTAAAGGATTGGGAAAAATAGGTAACTTGCTTCATGAGGAGACACATGCTCCTGTACTTGTGTGTAAGTTTGATTTCTTTGTAATAATGTTATCCCTGTGTCCTCTCAAATGTCCCCTTCCTTAGCAAGAGCTGCTACATACAGTCTTCTTTACAGAGGCATTCCTTCCACATTCACAGCCCTCTCCTCCCCCATCATTGCTGTCCCCCATTGCAATCTCCCTTGGCTCTGTGTGTGTGGCAAACAGAGGAGGAAAAAGAAACACATACTTTGTCTGTTTGCCCTATTAATCTAAATCGTGCTAGCCAACCAGAATATAAGCAATTACCTTCTGCTGTATTTAAAGAATTGTGACCTCGTGACCCAAGGCAAAAGGAGGGGGAATCCATTTTTCCAATCTCCCCCCAAAAGTCCTTTATTGCTCAAGTGATTGTGATTCCCAATGTTTCAGCTCAACAACCTTTAAGTGAAAGGGGAAATACAAGTTTTGACTCTACTTTCATTGAAGCATGTTTAAAATTACTGAAGGTAGATCTAAATTAACTCTTTGTTTAAGTCAGCAGCCATTTACAGGGCTTTTGGATAATAGTACTGATTTTACAGTACTACCTCTTATGGTAGGAAGCAAAAATAAGCAAGTGTCCAAAACCTCCCTGTGGATTGCTGCATGCTCTACACTTTTCAATCCATAACAATTCATCACTCATGTTCTCTCCCTCTCTCTCTCTCTCTCTCTCTCTCTCTCTCTCTCTCTCTCTCTATATATATATATATATATATATATATATATATATATATACTACAACACCATGCTTTAAAAAATAAGCTTAAAAAAATTTACATCCGTTCTCTTTAATTCTCAGCTTCTGCTCCATCTCTAACTCTCTTAGCCTTATATTTAAAATGTAAATTTCAGGAACTACAAGATATACTAGTTTTATAAAAAAGAACAGTTAAGAAAAAGAAAAAAGGTTTCCCTTTAAATCCAAACTGCTTGGCTGGCAGTATTTTCTGTTTTCAGCTGGATTTCTAAACCAGTTCCTCCCTAATGCTATAGCACAGAAAGAGAAAAATAAAAATATTTTAAATATATAAACTTTATTTAAAAATATTTTTTAAAGAATTTCACAGGCTTCCAACTAAGTCTTATCTGAGCCAAAAGTACACTCTGACCTGATAAAAAAAGTATTACAGCCATGTAAGTTTTTAAATATTCTATGTAAGTTAATGTAGTTTTCTAATCAGTCTTGTTTTATCTATCTATAAAGGTTTTTACATTCTGTCTTTGTCCAAAGGCCATTTCTCCAGAGTTAACTCTTGAGTACATTAAAATTTCCTTTTACTAAATCCTTAGGAGGATATACACATGGTGATGCTGGGAATAAATCTGATAGCTATCAGGGACAAATAGTCAGCTGTATGAAACCTTTGATTTCAGTTTCCATCAGGGCTGTTGGATTTTATACCTGGCTTTTCCAATTATACAGGCCTGTCCTATGTCTATATTTTATGTACTTGGTATCAAATTAACATTTAAACTAATGAGCACTCATCAATAAAAATTTAAATTAGTATATAGATACAAATAATTCAATTCAAATCAAATAACTAAATAAAAATATAGAAATGGCTTTAAATCATAACTTTAAAAAATTCCAACTCACAATATTTTTTCACCAATTTTTATAGGTGGCCAGACGATAAAGTGTTAGTATCTAAAAAATGTCTAAAATTTAATGTAATATCCATGGTTTCTAAAATTTTTCTTCAACACAAAAGAGATGATTAATACTATTATTCCATTTTTCTGATATTTTTATTATTTACGATTAAAATAAAGAAATTAAGTTTAATGTAAATAGGATTGATCTTCATAAATATGGCTTCTTAAATAAATAAGTTAAAAATTACAGCTCATGCACAACTGCTTTCTTCTTTTTTTCAGTTGTTAAAAAAATAATAGCATCCTGCCTCCATTGTTTATTTAACTGCTTTTTAAAAACAGGTTTTACAAAAAACTAACAAGAGCTATCAACAATAATAATGGATCAACTTTCAGTAACATTACAATTAATGGTCATATTAAAACTTTATATTTAACAGGCACAAACATTCATGTTTTATACCTTACTATGGAAAAATTGTACATCTCCAATACTTACAGTTTTCCTCCTACTATCAAGCTGCATTCACAGATTCTTTTTTTTTTTTAGCACCAATTGCTTTTCACATGCCTCATGAGGGACAATTCTTTTTGTTAAGTCAAGTTACATATTATCCCTTTTCCTTGATTTTTTTCATTCGTGTTATGGATGGATTAACAATGTATACAGATAAAGGTAAAAAAGAGAAATAATATCTGTTTTTATTAATGTTAAATGGGCTAACTTTTATACCCTACCTCGAATCTCTTCAGGGTATGCTAAATTAACTGCCATTATCTTAGCACTGTTATTTTTTTCTACTACTTTAAACACCATTACAGATTTTCAATATATAATTAAACTTCTTCCTCATATTTATGTAGTTGTGTTATCTCCTCCTTTGGATTCTAATTTATTATCTCCTGTTTTTTTAACCTTTCAAATGCTGTGTCATATGTCTCCTATCTTCCTCACTCATATACACAGCCACACCAAAATTCCTGAACCTCTGATAGAGGGTAACACCCACACAGATGATGTTGTGAAATCTCTTTATCCTTTATTTTCAAATGCTGTGGAATCTCATGGATTTTTTTCATAAAAATGTTCAATCATTAATGAAATGTTTTTATTCTCATCTCAACAGGTTCATGCTACAGTTAAAACCTGTTCTCACTGTGAACCCTTCTGGGCCCCTATGTGGGAAACTATAAATCCATGAGGTCTATGTTCTTATGCACTTTGGCATATGGATGTTACCCATTTCCCTCCTTTTCATCCTCACTGCTTTCTTCATGTTTCCATTGATACTCATTCTGAGATCATTTGGGATAGTTCCCTTAGGGCTGAAAAGTATCCGCTTACATTTCTCATTTATTGCTTTGCTTTCACTGTAGGTAAACCTTTTCATTTAAAAATTGATAATGCGACTGCATATATATCCTGTGCTTTTAAACACTTCTGTAATCAAAAAGGATAATTTTGTTATTAGTTGCTCAAAACATTACAATGATCTTGACATATCATATATCATACATTTGATTCAAGTGGGGTATGAATTCTTATTTTTCCCACGTGTACAGATTGCAGGATCACATTGGTTATACAGTCACTTTAATACATATTGCCATACTAGTGTCTTTTGTATTCTGCTGCCCTTCCTATCTCCTTCCTTTTAAATCATGAAATTCCTCATAATTCTACTGTAATGGCTTTGTAAACAAGCACATCATACTCTTAAAACACACTTAAAAAAACAAAAAAAGGGAAACTAGCGTCTCTTATGAATTTATATTGCCTTAAATATTGCTTTTTTCAGTTAATGCCCTCAAAATGCAATGCAAAGAAAATACTCACAGTTGATTATATGCTATGGATAAATATTTTATTTCCAAACAATCCTTGCCTAAATTTATGTAAAATACAGGGTTCCAACATCCCCAGGATGATGGGATCCTATACCTTTGATTCACATGGAGAAAAAGATATGTTGCTATTCTTACACTAAGAGGGCCTGTTTGGATTCCAGCTCAAAGTGTGAGACCTATTAATCACAAGTTGGCATTAGGGACTTCATAACCCAATCCCCAAATTTGATTTGACCCTGAATGAGGAGGATTCTGCCAAACAAAAAGATGATCACTATCCTCAAAACAAAACAAAAACAACAACAACAAAAAAAAAAAACACTAAAATACTAAAATAGACCCGAATATATCTGACTTTTGATGACTTGGGGGGATATAAAATCATTAACAGCTTCAGCTCAATAGCTCTTGGCTTAAATGGGGTTAAAACATATTTCAGAAAATTTGGTTACTGCTTTCATTGCTAAACTTACACAAACCTCTGTAAATGCTTTGATCCTAATGATAATGCAGTTCTGTCATTCTACCCCAGCTGTGGGAAATCCAGTGCAATCAATCTCCTTAAATTCTAGAGCCCATGATAATATCTGGGTTTACCTGGCTAAAATTGTCAATTCATCTAAGATAAACTATCATTCATAGGTGGATGTTTAGTAATACTAGGATTACTATTTTGTACGTGTTGTCAATGCATACCCTATTTTTTGCCTCTGCCAATATTAAAGAAAAAACAAAAAGTTTTATTGCTCAAAAAGGCCATACAAAACAAAATAGAGAAGCTGTAAGGATTCTGTGTTTGGGATTGGGAGTCTCTGATGGCTTCATGACTGTGGCATGCTTGGTGCATAGGAAGTTTCTCTACAAGGACACAGGATGCCTAGGTCCTATAGCAATGCCCTGCAAAAGGAAAATATGTGCTAGAGTTTTATTGCCTCAACCTTGATCTCAGGTATACCATTCCAGGGAATAAAGGAACTCTCTTGTTAGACAACCACAGTGTTTCACCAACCTCCACTGGGCCTGAACCTGTCCATAAAACAGTGACATTAAACAATAGACTTTCTTGAGAGCTACACAATGCTCCTAACATTGCACATTGCAACTATAGTATGTAACTGAGGAAAGCTACATAATGTTTCTAATTCTGTACCTACCTAAGGACACATGAAAAATAATGTACTAATGATGCCAGTGACTGAATGTAACCTATTGATATAAACAGAGCTGGATACTTGGGCACTCTATCATTCTGCCTCTTCATAGTTTCTGTGTGTCTTTTGATTTTCTTACAGCTGGCATCCAACATGGGACATGACAGAGTTCTCTGCCCATGCCACTTCACAACTTCTCTATTCATAGGGAAGCTAAAGCAATAAATCTTCCTGAGAAAGGGACCCTTCTGGATGTTTTCCCAGGTAACAGGGAAAGGGAAATGACAGGTGTCTTTCTTCTGCTGGTACCATCTGAACAGGCAATGACACGTGTCTTGCTTCTGCTGGTACCAAATCCCAACAAGTAATCTATGGCGAGTGCCTTATCTGACACTCAAGATGTCATCAGCTGAGCTCTCCTTTTTACTTTCCAAGGCTGGACATACCATGAGTAATGCTCATCTTGCTGCCTTATTGACAGAAAGACTCTTGTTGTTCCTGGTACCCAGAAAGTGGTTCTTTACTTTTAAAGGATTGGGAAGGTAAGGTAAAAAGGTTCATGAGGAGCCAGGAGCTCCTGTGCTTGTGCTGCAAGCTTGGCTTCTTTGTCACAATGCTATCTCTAGGACCACTAAGTTCTCTCAAAAGTCGGCTTCCTTAGGAGGATCTTTATTAAAAAATGCTTTTGGAATGATTTTGTCTCATTCCCATAATGCTAAAGGAGAAAAATCTGTTATTCTAGAAGTTTTTTGTTTTGAATATACTGGTACAATATATGTCCAAATGTGGTCCCATATGCCTTAACCCCCCGCCAAAGGATGCTCCATTGCTAAATTGATTGTGATTCCCAATGTTTCAGCTTAACAACCTTTAAATGAAAGGGGAAATGCAATGTTTGGAACTGTTTACCAATTACTGAAAGTATATCTAAATCCTCTTTGTTTAAATGAGCAGTCAATTTAGGGTTAGTGGACACCAATAGTATTCTCATCATAATACTTCTTATGGTATTGCCTTATGCATAGTGTCCTGAAGAAGCCATCTTGGTCTGGGGCAAAAAAGAGGCAAAAATGAACAAGTGTTCAAAAGCTTCCTATGGCTACCATGCTCTGCCCTTTTCAATCCACAGCAAAACATGACTCATGTTCATCACTGTGTAAAAATTATTACAAGATTTCCAACAAAGAGAAAGAGAAAAAAGAACTCTCCAAAAGAATATAAACTACTGCACCTTGATTTAAGAGAATAATCTTATCAAAAAATAGTGACATCAGTTTTCCTTACTTCTATCTTCTGGGTTATCTCTAGCTCTCCTAGTCTTATATTTTTAAAATATTACAAGGCCTATGAGATTTACTAGGCTGATGAAAACCAGACTTAACTGGTTTTGCATCCAAAAAAAAAGTGTCCCTTTTAAATCTAAACTGCTTGGCTGGCTCTCTTATCTGTTTCAGTTGGCTATCTTAACCACTTCCTCTCTAATACCACAGCACAGAAAGAAAAGCAGAAAGATTGCAAATGTACAAACTTTCTTTTTCAAAAATGTTCTTTCTTTCTTTCTTTCTTTCTTTCTTTCTTTCTTTCTTTCTTTCTTTCTTTCTTCTTTCTTTCTTTCTTTCTTTCTTTCTTTCTTTCTTTCTTTCTTTTCTTCCTTCCTTCCTTTCTTTCTTTCTTTCTTTCTTTCTTTCTTTCTTTCTTTCTTTCTTTCTTTCTTTAATTTTGCAAACTTCCAACTGACTCCTATTTGAAATAAATGTACACTTGACCTGATGAACAATTTAGTATGTGGCTGTGTTTTTAAACATTCTATGTAAGTTAATGTATTTTTCTAAGCAGTCTTGGGATGCTAAGTATAAAGGTTTTTATATTCTGTCTTTGTCAAAGTCCAGTATCTCCAGAAGTAACTCTCAAATACATTCCAAAAAGATTTTTTAATAAATTCTGAGGAGTATATCAACATGGTGATCTGATAACAAACAAGGAGAAGTATCTGGCTATCTGAAACCTTTGATTTTAGCATCCATCATGGCTATTGGATTTTATACCTGGCATTTCCAATTACACAGGCCTGTCTTATGTCTATATATTATTTACTTGATATTAAATTGACATTTAAACAAATGAGCCCTCATCAATTAACATTTAAATAAATAGATACAAATAGTTGAATTCAAATCAAGTAATTAAATGAAAATATCAATGTCTTTAAAATTTTAACTCACAAAATTTTCTAGGTGACCAAAATCCAAAGTCTTAATTTTTAAAACATGTCTAAATGTAGTATAATACCCATTGCTTCTAAAATTTTCTTCAACACAAAAGAGATGATTAATACTGTTGATTACATTTTTTGTTATTTTTATTGAACAATTCAAAGAAATAAATTAAACTTAACATAAATGGGATTAATTTTCATAAATATGGTTTCTTAAATAAATAAATTAGAAATTACAGCTGACACCCAACTGCTCTCTCCTTTTCTTTTTCAGTTGTTAAAACAAACAAACAAATAAACAACAACAACAAAAACCTCAGCAGGACCCTACCTCCATTCTTTATTAACTCCTTGTTTAACACAGAGTATACAAAAAATTAGGAAGAATTATCAACAGTAATGATAAACCAACTTTCAGTATCTAATGTGCCATTATCATTGATACTTTATGTTGGAAAACTTTATTACAGTTGTAATTACTATTCTACACACACACACACACACACACACACATATATATATATATATATATATATATATATAATTGTATTCTCATTTATCAGGCCAAAATATTTTGCCTTTTGTTGATATATATACTCAGTTAATTGATGATGATCATACTAAAATTTTATCCTTAACACGCATGGACTTTTATGCTTTATACTACTTACAAAAAGATTTTATATCTCCAATATTTACAGTTTTTCTCCTACTATCAAGGTACATTAACAGAATTTTTTATCACCAATTGATTTTCACATGCCTCATGAGGGAAACATCTCTTTGTTATGTCAAGGTAAACATTCTCCCTCTTCCTTGATTTCTACCATTCTTCTTGCACATGGGTTAATAATATATACAGTTAAAGATAATCAAAAGAGAAACACATTGGTTTCATTAATGGTAAATGGAATAACAATTATACTCTACTTCAAGGCTCTTACAGCTAGCTGAATTAACTATAATTATCCTGGCACTGAGATTATTTCCTACTACTTTAAACATTATTACAACTCTCAATATATCACTATACTTGTTCCTCATATTCCTATAGATGTGTTCTATGCTCATTTGGATTGCAATTTACTACTTCTCTTTTTAACTCTTCAAACTCTTTTAAAGCATTATGCATCCCTGAACTTCCATGCTCACATAAGCTTCCACACAGAGATTCCTGGGCCTCTGATGAAGAATAATGCTCACACAGACAAAGCTATGAGATCCTTTTTTCCTTTATTTTCAGATGCTGTAAAATCTCATGAATTTTATCATCAAAATGCTTACTCCTACTAATAAAAATGTTGTCCATTTTCTCACAAGAGGCTCATAGCATTGTCATTAACTGTTCATACTGTACACCTTTGTGGTCACCTATGTGAAAATCCATAGATCCAGAAGATCTACCTTCTAATGCACTTTGATAAATGGATGTTACAGGTGTTTGGGTGGGAGTTCTCTAGGAGGTGGTCTTGAGGGATCATTCAGAGCTCTGATTTTGGTCCTCAGCCTTTGTATGGATACAGCACTAGCATAGATGGGATGGCCAGTGGAAGAGCCTCCTCATCGTGCACTTGTCTGACCTTGGCACAAAGATACTTTATCGTAGAAGTTGCCTCTCAACTGAAATTCCTTCATTTCTACTGCCTCCTCATTACGAGCTCCTCATAATAGGAATGTGTCATACCTAGATGTGAAAGTATTACCCCTTTCAATTTGCCTTAAAGAAATCCTTTGATATGTTCCAATTCCCAACTATGTTTCCCAAGACAATAGAGGTGCAAATCAAAGATTATATGTCAGTTATATGCCCAGTTTTATTTCAGGATGCAGTGATAACTTGTCTGTGAATTCAATTCAGACATGTAAGCCAGATGTTGAATGAAGACATGTAGTCGTTTAGGGACCTACATTTACCTTTAAAACATTTAATACAGTGAAGGGAAACCCAAGGTGGTGGCCCACAGGGGATTGGATTAGGACATATGGCCTGTATTGATCAGCTAGAAGGACTGATCAATAGTATAACAAGACAAGGTACACAGACACACAATTCTGTGCATTCACATGGAGCTATATCACTCCAGAGAGGAGCACTGGGGACTTAGGATGCCATGGAATGACCACTGAGGACACAGATTAGCACTTTTGCATATGTCTGTCACCTCTCAGAAATTCTTTCTCCCTGGGCAACAATCTAACTCTGCCTTTTGTTATCAAATCAAATAGTTGTGTTCAAGCTATTAGTTCTGCACTTTTTTGCAGAATGAAAGTTTGGGAAGGCTTCTCTATATTATTGGGGGAAATGACCTTCATTGTTTATTGAAAATAAAAATGATGTAAATGATAGTTATAGAAATGAACATCCCTTAGGAAAAGGACAAGAAGGTCAACTGAGGATGAACTGGCCTTACCTGTGTATAGAGTGGAAGGGCCTTCATGGATGACCTCTAGGAAATAAGAACAGATGAAGTGGGCTGGGGATGTGGCTCAAGCGGTAGCGCCCTTGCCTGGCATGCGTGCGGCCCGGGTTCGATCCTCAGCACCACATACCAACAAAGATGTTGTGTCCGCCGAGAACTAAAAAATAAATATTAAAAATTCTCTCTCTCTATCTCTCTCTCTCCTCTCTCACTCTCTCTTAAAAAAAAAAAGAACAGATGAAGTGAAAAGTTAGTCACCAGTCTCAGGGGTCACCCATGTCCTCCTGGGAAAGGTGACTTCCAACCACAACCTGGACCCCCTCTAAGAGAATTCAGCCACACTCTGTGATGCTGATGAAAAAGAGGAAGATGTGAGAGAAAGGCCTGATGGTGCTGGTGAGTAGTCTCACTATTTTGTGAATATATGAAAATCATTTCAGTCTTAACTAGCATTAATAAAGTGTTATGACAGCCTTAACTAGCATTAATAAAATGTTATGATTAGTATTTGATAGGTGTTCTGGGTATTTCAATATTGCACTTGAGTATTCACTTTTTTTACCCTCTCTCTTTGTTAAAACCTTTGCCCCCTACTCACATTCTTTTTCAAGCATGGGAACCAGAACATTTAGATTTATTGATACATCTAGATCACACAGCTCATTGAAATACTGCTGTAGGTCAGAGATAAATGAGAAATTGGGCCCTGATATTTTTATCTCACATAGCAGAGAACATGCAGTTTAGTCTCTAGATCTTTGTCTCTGACATAGCTCTGGTGTATGGATTTCCCCTTCCCATGTCCTGCATCTTCTATACAACCATGCACCTTGCAGCCCGTTTGCTTAAAATGCAATAGTGTCTCCATAGAATGTTTCCCTATGTCAGTCTCCCACCTTCCTTGCATCTGTGACAATGTGGAGAGATCTTTCCTCAAATGTGAAATTTACCTTGCCATGTTTCTGGTTGAAATTTTTTAGAAAATATTTCAATTATCCTGAAATTCTAATGCCCTGAAAAGAAACAGTGCCTTAAGTAGTCTTGCAGTTTTTATAAAGTTCTGCTGCCCTATATTAATATTCTTCCCTCTCTCCTCTTCCCTCTCTGCAGTATGGATGGTGTTCTATACCACAGGAGTGACTACAATCCCCATTTGCTTTTACCTTCATTTGCACTCTTTCCTGGGTTTATGGTCAGCAATGCTACTGTGAGCATTATCACCAGTATCTGGGAGGAGGTCGGTAATTGCTCCCCAATCTGTGCTCGGGGATATAGGGATACTTCCTTTTTAAGGAGGAGCAAAACAGTGGTGCCTTTGGGCTCCATGCTGGGTGACCTCACAGCGGATGCACTAGGATGCCTTGAACCCCTGCTTTCTCTTTGGGACCTCAGCCCAGCAGAATGTGGTGTGAAGGCAGTTATCAGTGTGTCTTTTCTAGGGGGTGCATCAAGTGAGTTGGGCAACAGTGTTGAAGCAAACTGTGCTTGCAGTCAGCAGAGATATTAGAACTGAAGTTCCATAATTATGTGAATTTGTCTGTTAATTGAGTCTATGAATCTGGTCTTCTATTGTGACTGTGTTTGTAGGCAGTAGTAGTGCACACATAGGTTATTTGTAGCAGCAATGACCTTAACTACAAAAACTGAGATGACCATGAGGTTGTTATCACAGCCTAAATTCAGTCCATAAAGATATATGTGTCCCCATGTATATTTGATGTGGTGAAGTTATGTTGAGAAGCGTTGGTATTTTTGTAAGAAACAAGCTTAAATAATTCTGTGTTCATTAATATACTTGCATATTTTTAAAGCAAAATTGGCAGAAGATATTCTGTGAAATTTACATAGCACAGCAAGAGAGAGACACAGTTTCTAGATAAGCAGTGCTATTCTACCTTTCCCCAGCATGTTCTATACATTTGATTGTGGGCCTCATATCTTCTATGGAATATTATTTATCACTTCCAGTGAAAATTGGTTGATCATAACTATGCATTTTATTAGTGCAGACTAATGGCCTGCTTAAAGTCTTAATTTCATTGCATTCCCATTCTGTGCTACAGTCAGGTTCTATCCTGTTGTCTGAGACTGGTCATCAGAGCAGACAATATTCCCTGAAGAAACCTGAGAGGCAATCTTCTCTACTCTCCTTGGACTCTGACAGTTGATTTATTGTGTTCTGAAATAATCCTCCCAGTGTTTATCATTTTATATCTGTTTTCTCCTTGTATTTTAAGAGACTTCCTTTATTTAAACATAGAAATTAACTTCTATCCTATTTTTCACTAGCTTTGCATCATTTTTTATTCCAGAATTCTGGAGCAAGGTATCATGTTTCTGACAGGGCTTCCATGGTTCCCTGCATTGCTGTACCATCTGCTATTCATTGAGCTGTCTATTAGTTACCTGCTCACTCTTATTGGGGACAACCTAAATCTTCTGTATTACCAGCTGCATCTCACCATCTCAGACCGTCTCCAGGTGTGTGCAAGTGTTCAGTCAGGCAGGTCTGGTGGTAAGTTGAGGGGCTTGTTTGGAGGTATGGCAGGGAGAGGCATGTGACTTGAACTTGTAAAGATAGGTCTGTTGTCAAGTGAGGAATCTGGGTCCTTTGCTGTGTATGTGAGTGTCCTTTTTGCCCTTTATTCGAGAGCATACTAAAGGAGGGATTCCTACATAAGGGGGTGTTTGTAGATATTATTGGCTCTTGCAAGGTGACCAGGCTGATGGAATTCCCTGGTATAATCATGGCTAGATTCCAAATGGGGGATATATTACCAGTGGGTAATACTTTGCACGCTATGATAAATATAGAGAAATTGTCTCTGGATGATAGGGTTTATTAGGAGATAGAGCAGAGCTGCTTTGGCCTGGCACATTCCTGTGTTTACTGCCATGGCAGTCTGATTTCTGCAGACAGGACATGAGAAGGGAAGCAGGTGATGAGTGGTCCTCACCAAATGGCACATGATTGACCTTCCGGTAGGAAAGGAACTACAGAGAGAAAGAGCAGCTCGACAGCCAGGCAGAGGTGCTCGCCTGTGTGGGCAACTGTGGAAGCTGCAGTCCTAGTGACAGTCATCCTTGTCCTTGGCCTGGTGGGTTGTGGCAGATAGCGGGTGATTCTTCCAAATAGCACTCACCCTGGGCCCTTTCCCTGACCTTTGCTTATATCAGCAATGAGATAAAGAGACTAGTGTATCCTGAAAGAAGACTCTGACTTGTGAACTCCCAAGACACTACCACACTGAGGCAACAGCAGCACTGATTGAAGATCTATCAGTCAAGAAGTGTGTGTTGAAAACTCTAAGCAGGAGCTGGAAAAGTGTAGGTGAGTGAATGCCTCAAGCCAAGTTCTTGTCTGAAATACGTACCCTGTCTTGAGGTAGAATAAGCCCACGTAAATATGGGTGCTGCAGAGGAGGATCCCAGGTTAGAGGCCACAATGGGCACCTTAGCAAGTCTCTTCCTCAAAATAAAATAAAAAGAGCTGGGGATGTAACTCAGCAATAGAGTGCACCTGTGTGTGGGAGGCCATTCTCACATGTGATTTGAGTTACCTCCCTGGCTGGATGAGAGGCGTCTGAACACAGCTGTGTTAAAAGCCTTCCCCACCCTTTCCAGGTCTGAGGGCTTGTCTGTGCAGAGGCCTACCTGGCCACTGCCCTAAAGACCCAATTGTCACCCCTGACCTTGGGATGCTGCCCCCATTAACCTTCATTGGGTGGGATTTTCCCCGGAAGTTTTTGTTCCCCCAAAAAAGCTCACTCCCTGGCGTGCTCTCCCTCTCTGGCTAGTCTCTTCTGTAAACCTGGCCACTGCATTAGGTGGCTGGAGGTAGGAGCTAGGAGTAGTCATCCCGGAGCTGGTATTAAATGTAATGAGAGTCTTGCCTCTTTAATTTAAAACTCCCTAGTAATTACTCATGAATCGAACCTTCTTTCATGAAGCCAGCGCTGGTGGTGTGGCAGACCTGTTTTCAGTGCCCAGTACACAAAGAATAAAATGAAAAATAACAATAAATGAAATATGTAGGTACAATTACCATGACAGAAAGAATTCTTGTTTTTCATATCTGAATTCCCCTCCTTTGCCATTTTACTTAGTGCTGTCTGCTAAGAATAAGCATGCACTCTGTCAAATTAATAAGAGGATTTGTTATTTTCACTAAACATATTTCAATGTTTAGGTCAAGAAAAGCTGGTACCAGGTCCTGTTATTAATTTTTTTAAAAAATATTGACACTGGAACCTATGTGTTTTAGTCAGCTTTTTTCCTGCTATGACCAAAGACCTGAGATGAACAATTTTAGGAGGACTAGTTTCTTTTGGCACTCACAGTTTCAGAGGACTCAATCTATACATGGCAAACTCCATTCCTTGGGGCCTGAGGTGAGATAGAACATCAACTTGAAAAAGTATGGTGGAGGAAATTGGCTTAGGATATAGCAATATCTGAAAGAGGGGTGGGGAGAGAAAGAGGGAGGGAGGAGATCGAGAGAGAGAGAGAGAGAGAGAGAGAGAGAGAGAGAGAGTGAGAGAGAGAGAGACTCCTGTCACCACAGAGAAAATATATGCCCCAAAGGCAAGTGCAAAGGGTTGACCTCTTCCTGCACACATTACCTAGCTATTATTACCACGTAGTTATTCCCATCATAGGATTGATGCAGTGTTTGGGTTAAGGTTCTCATAACCCAATCATTTCACTTCCAATCTTTCTTGCCCTGCCTTACATACAAAGTTTTGGGAAACAGCTAATATCTAAACCATAACAAAGGAGTGCTTTGCCACTGAGTTACCTTTATTATTATTTTGAGACTGAGTGTTACTAGGTAGCTAAGGGTCTCATGAAGATGCTGAAGATGGTGTCAAACTTGCAATCTTCTCGACTGTGCTTCCCAAGTCACTTGATCCCAGGTGTGCTCCACCATGTCTGATTTGAGGCTAGATGTCTTCAGTGGCTTCTTCTGGTCTCCCAGAGGGACACTTCCATGGTGTATCTCAGGAGGGCTCTGTATGTGCACATGCAACGCTGCTCTCTCTATGTGTCTGAAGGTCTTTTTCATAAAGGATACAATGCTTCCTAGGCAGTTTTGATTGCGACATCCTAACAACTTCATTATAACTTAACTCCTGTATTAAAGTTCATTCTTCAAATACAATCTGAGGTATTAGGGGAGGATTTAACACAGAATCTTGCGAAAATCATCCCTCAATGACTATTAATCAGTTCCTAGAAATAAGGATTGTTTTATTTCATTATTCAAAACATGAGTTACTATTGTGCTTTCATTCCCCAAGCAGTGTCTAGTAACAAATTTATTTTCATATGTTTCTAAATTTATCCCAACTATGACTACTTGCTTAATCTCTACCTCAAATCCCTGGAGTTAAGTCACACATGGCCTTCTCCCCTTGCTTTTTAATATTGTGCCAACAGAGCCCAGTATCTACATAACAGGTCACATTTGTTAATCACTGGCTACATGCCATTTCTCTTCAGAAACATCTTACTCTGTAGTATAATAATGATCATTATCAGTATTGTAGATGAGATGACGTGGAATTAAAAGCATAATAGGAAATATCAGTACCAGAGTAGGTCATACAAAAGGGAGAATAAGGATCTTCAATGGGGCCTTTGAAATTGCAAAGTTAGTGGAGAGAGAAGGAAGAGTAATAAAGCAGAAGGAAGAAATGTTGTGGGAACTGTGGAACAGAATTAAAAGCCAATATTATAGGTATTGAGGTTCAAGAGGGACTTGAAATACTCAAGTTGTGAAACATGCATCAAAAGAGATCATAGCATTAAACTCCCAATGTTAGAGAAATATACAAAGTCACGGTGCAATGAAGTCAAGTGTTATCAGTAAGACTTGACTCAGATCCACACCATGTAATACTGAAATCAAGCTGTCCAGGTCACAGGTAAAGAGAGGATTCCGAAAGCAGCAATAAAAGGAAAACAGAAGCAAATGCACCAAGTGTGCTCCAACTGGCTAGGCAACCAACTTCTTCAGAAAACCTTTTAGCTAGAAAAGAGAAGCTTGAGTCTTTCATGGTAATGAATGAAAAAGCAAAACTGGGAATAAAGAAGCGTGTACCCAGCAAAGCTCTCCTTTAGAAATTAAGAAGAAATAAAAACATTCTAAAAGAAATCAAAGCTGACCTGATGTATCACCACCAGACTGGTCTTATAAGACATGTTAAATGGAGTTCCTCAAACTGAAAGACTGAAACCTCAATGACTGAGAACCTGCGAAGCTATAAGAATCTCTCTGCTCAGAGTAACTTCAAAGGAAAATAGAAAATGTGGTTATATTGAAAGCACAGTGTGTAAGCCATTCATGAATTTATTATGAGATTGAAGAGTAATAGCTACATTATTAAGTTAACAGAAACAATGTGGAGATATTAAATTGGACATCAAAAATTAAAGATGTGTTTGGGAAGAGATTATAAGCAGAGATATTTGTTAGTAGGCATTATGTTTCTTTTTTCCTATCTTATATTTAAGAGCATAAAATGAGGCTATTATTTCAAAATAGCTTGTTGAAGTTAATACCAATAGTGGTACAGTTCAAACAAAAGTCTGTAATTGACAAACTCAAAGTCATATGAAAAATCAAGACACTACTAAAGAAATCACTTAAGCACAACAAAGACTATAAGAGAAAAAGAAAGAACAATGAAATGACAAATAAGTTTTAAAAATGTGCTTTAGTAAGTACTGTGTATTGAAAATTACCTGGAATATAAATGATTAAAGCCTTCAATTAAAAGACACATTTTGATCAAATGGATTAATAAAAAGATTCAAATATGTGTTGCTTATGAGAAACTCTATGAATAAACATATGCTGACATTAGAAGTAAAACAACTTTATGTCAACCTTATATTTAAACTGTTGTAATAGTAGCATTGTAAATTTCCGGAGATCAAGATAATGACCACAAATAATTAAAGAAACAAGCTTAGGAATTAAATGGAGCCCTGAGCTCACTGCTTCTCATTGAATATTCAAAGGTCAGTGTTCAGTCCTGGATAAAGAATCTACCCTCTTACTATCTTATGAGGATTATGCTTCTGCCCATGAGCCCATAGCAGACACTCAAACCATATTGAACCATAGCCAAGGTCATAACTGAGATGTTTTTCAAGTACAAATCCAATACCTTTGTCTAGTAGCTCATACATATTTGAGCATTTTTAATTCTGTCTAGTTTCAAACATCACACTGCTTTCCCCTACAGAATTTTTAGAGAAAATGGACTAGATGAGTAATGAGGTTTCAGGTAGAAGAAGTTCAAACAGAGCAATAATGGGCACTTTTCAATCCAGGGTCTCTGGTTCTCTTGCAATTTAGAAACTGGAATTTATAAGTCATTGATAAACAAAGAAACATATGAACAAAAAACTGAGACTACCATTACCATTGTTAGGGATTTTCAACATTTAAAGTTTCAAACATAGGCACTGTGGCACATGCCAATAATTCCAGTGATTTGGGAGGATGAAGTAGGTGGATTGCAAGTTCAAAGCAGCCTAAGAAACTTAGTAAGGCCCTAAGCAACTTAGAACTCTGTCAAAATAAAAAAAAATGCCAAAGACTGGGATTGTAGCTCAGTTGTAAAACTCCTCCAGGTTCAAGCCACAGTACAAAAAGTAAACAAGGTGTGTGTGTGTGTGTGTGTGTGTGTGTGTTACATATATTTCTTTCTTTTCAATGTATTGGGAAAAAATCATGGATGTCAAATAGCTCATAAAATTAGATGTTATTATTATTAGATTTTATACTGAATGGTGGGTAGGCTTCTGATGGTGTCTTCTATTTCACTGGTTGGAATTGATCTGTTTAAATTGTGTATATACTCTTGAATCAGTGTGGGTAGGTCCTATGTCTCTAGAAATGTGTTGATGTCTTCCTGATGTTCTATTTTACTGAAAGATAAATTTTCAAAATTGTTTCTAAATATCTTCTGTATTTCAGTAGTGTGATATTTCCTTTTTTGTCATGTATTTTAGTAATTTGAGTTTTCTCACTCTCTTTGTTTGTGTGGCAACTGATTTATAATATTATTTATTTTTTCAAGGCACCAAATTTTTTATTTTGTCAATTTTTTGAATTGTTTCCTTTGTTTCAAATTCATCAGTTTCAGCTCTGATTTTAATTATTCCCTGTCTGCTAGTGCTTTTGTTGTTGGTTTGTTCTTCTTTTTCTAGAGCTTTGAGATGCAATCTTAAGTCACTTATTTGTTGACATTTTTTCTTTAATGAATGAGCTCAATGCAATGAACTCTCTTGTTAGTACTGATTTCATGATGTACCAGACATTTTGCTGTATTGTGTTGGCATTCTCATTTAATTCTAAGTATTTTATTTATTTCATTCTTGATTTCTTCTGTTATTCAGTTGTCATTCAATAGTGTATTATTTAGGATCCAGGTTTTAAACAAGTCTCTATTTTTATAATTTCATAGATTTCTAATTGCATTCCATTGGGTTCTGATAAAAATTCTTTTTGTATTTACTTAGAGTTGCTTTGCGGCATGGATATGTTCTACTTTAGAGAAGGATCTGCATGCTGCTGAGAAGAAAGTGTATTCACTCACTGATGAATGAAACTTTCTATATATGTCTGTTAATTCCAAAATATTGATGTATTATTTAGTTCTATTGTTTCTTTATGTAGTTTTTGTTTGGATAATTTGTCCAGTAGTGAGAGAGGTGCATTAAGGTCACCCAGTATTATTGTGTTGTGGGTTTTGATTCTTGAATTGAGAAGGGTTTGTTTGATGTACTTAGATGCTCCATTGATTGGGGCATAAATATTTACAATTGTTACATCTTACTGATGTATAATTTTCTTAAGCAGTATGAAATATCTCTCTGTCCCTTAAGATTATTTTTGGATTGAGATTCACTTTATCTGATATGAGAATGGAAACCTCTGCTTGTTTACATGATACATATGAGTGATATATCTTTTCCCATTCTTTCACCTTCAGTCTGCGGACGTCTTTGACTAGGAGGTGAGTTTCTTGGAAACAGCATATTGTTGGGTCTTGTTTTTTTAATACAGTCTACCACATGCCATCAAAAGCCTACAAATCAAGAAAATGCCAGTACCAGATGTATTCTCAGTCAAGTTTTACAATATCTTCAAAGAAGAATCATCACCAGTATTCTCAAAGTATTTTGAAATGCAAAAGGAAGAAACCCTTCCAAACTTATGGCTAATATCACCATGATACCTAAACCAGACAAAGACACATCAAGGAAAGAAATCTTCAGACCAATATCCATGATGAATATACATGAAAAATTTTCAATAAAATTTAGGAAAATCACATAGAAAAACATATTATGTGGGGTTCATCCCAGGGATGCAAGTTTGGTTCTAAAAACTAGAACAAGAAAAGGATGTCCTCTTTAACCACTTGTATTCAACTTGTGTTCTTGAAAATCTAGCCAGAGCAATTAGAAAAAAGAATTTAAAGGGGCATGAATATGAATAAAAGAATTCAAGTGATCTCTACTTGCCAATGGCATAACTCTGTATTTAGAAGATCCAAAAATTTCCACCAGAAAATTTCTAGAACTAATAAATAACCTCAGTAAAATAGACTCATATAAAATCAACACCCACAAATCAAATGTATTTTTTATACATCAGTGATGAATCCACTGAAAGAGAAATTAGGAAAACTATCCATTTACCATAGCGTTAAAACAAATAAACAAGACAAAAAACACGTTGGGAATCATTCCAACAAAAGTGGTGACAGACTTATAAAATAAAAACTACACAAGACTAAAGAAAACAAATGAATAAGATCTTAGAAGATGGAAACATCTCCCATGCTCCTGAATAGACAGAATTAATATTATCAATATGGTCATGTTACCGAAGCATTATACATATTTACTGAAATTATTATTAAAATTCAATGATGTATCTTACTGATGTATAATTTTCTTAAGCAGTATGAAATATTTCTCTCTGTAGAAGCAGAAAAAGCAATCACAAACTTTATTTGGAAAAATAAGAGAGCCCAAATAACCAAAGCAATTCTTGGTAAGAAGCAGGAAGAAGGAGGCATCACAATACCAGACCTGAAACTATACTATAGAGACATAGTAACAAAAATGGCATGGTATTGGCACTAAAACAAACACATAGACCAATGGTAGAGAACAGAATACACAGAGACAACCCATATAAATCTAGTTATCTCACTCAAGACAAATAGCCAAACACATTCACTAGAGAAAAGATAGCCTATTCAACAAATGGTGCTGGGAAAATTTGAAAGCCACATGTAGCAAAGTAAAATTAAACCTCTCTTTCTCACCCTGCATGAAACTCCATTCAATGTGGAACAAAGACTTAGGCACTAGAACAGAGACCCAGTGCCAAATAGAACAAAAAGTAGCCCTGAATCTTCTACATGTTGGCCTAGCATCTGACTTCCTTAACAAGATTCCTAAGCCCAAGTAGTAAAATCCAAAATCAATAAATAGAATGGATTCAAAACAAAAAGCTCTTCTCAGCAAAGAAAATAATCAACACCATGATTAGAGAGCCTAAAGAATGGAAGAAAAGTTTTACCTCATGCACCTCAGATAGAGCATTAATCTCCAGGATACATAAAGAATTCAAAAAACTTCAGACACACACAAAAAAAATAAATAAATAAATAAACAAACAAACAAACAACTCAATCAATAGATGGCTAAGGAACAGAACAGACACTTCACAAAAGAAGAAATACAATTGATCAACACATATATGAAAAAATGGTGAACACCCATAGTAATTAGAGAAATTCAAATCACTCCAGCAGAATGGCAATTATCAGGAATGCAAGCAGAATCCAAGGTGGTAAAATAGAAGAGGTCTCATTTTTATCTGAAACCAAGAAAACACACAGGCAGCTTCTCCACAAGGTCTAACCTAGATGAAATACAACATCTCAGAGGATGTGAGAAGACCCCTATACAGCAGATTTTTTCAGAAATCACCAGTGCTTCGACCACCCATGCAGAAATCAGAACCTCTGTGCTTGAGCAAGTCTTTGAACTCCAGACACAAAGCCCGCAAGTCTAGCTCACACAAGTGGCTTAGCAGAATTACCTATCAGCACCTCTGCAAAACTCCAGACTGTGCTTCGCTCCCATGCAGGTCTCACAGCTGCTACCTATCCACAGAACAAGGCCATCAACCAGCTCCCCCCACCTCACCAGACAACCCGGCGCTGGAAGCAGACCAACTCCATCTTGGAAAACCTTCCTCACCATTTTTTGGTGGGCGTGGCTGTCAGATCGGATTACCATCTGATATCTTGGAACCCTACTAAAGCACTACAAATCTATAGGGTAAAAACAATAATACACCAGATCCACAGAGCTGGAAAGGAAGACACTTGAGCAACATGGAAGACAAGGGAAAAAAGTACCGCAAACAAATTAAGATGGCATAACATTATAAGCATTGGCAGCTACAAGCAGAAAAATAACAGACAAAGATTTCAGGATATACATGGTTAAAATGCTTTGGGATCTCAAAGAAGATATAAGAGAACAAATATCGGTAATGAAAGATCACTTCAACAATGAACTACAAAAACAAATCCAAGAAGCAAAAGATAATCTCAACAGGGAGATAGAGGTTTTACAAAAAAAAAAAAAAAAAAAAAAAAAAAAAAAAAAAAAAACAGAAATCCTTGAAATGAAAGAAATAATAAACCAAATTAAAAATTCAAATGAGAGCATCAACAACAGAGTAAACCACTTAGAAGATAGGACATCAGACAACGAAGATCAAATAATCATCTTGAAAAGAGCATAGACCACTCAATGGAAACGATAAGAAACACAAGCAGAACATTCAAGAAATATAAGATAGCATAAAAAGGCCAAATTTAAGAGTTTTTGGGATAGAGGAAGGCATAGAGGTCCAAACCAAAGGAATGAACAATCTATTTAATGAAAGAATATTAGAAAACTTTCCAAACATGAAGAATGAATTAGAAATCCAAATTCAAGAAGCCTGCAGGATGCTGAATATACAAAATCATAACAGACCCACACCAAGTCACATTATAATGAAACTGCCCAACAGTATACAGAATACGGAGAGAATTTTAAAAGCCACAAGAAAAAGGAATCAGATTACATATAAGGGAAAACCAATTGGGATAATGGCAGATTTTTCAACACAGAACCTGAAAGCTAGAAGATCCTGGAACAATATATATCAAGCTCTGAAAGATAATGGGTGCCAACAAAGAATCTTGTATACAACAAAATTAAGCTATAGATTTGAAGATGAAGTAAAAATCTTCCATGATAAACAAAAGTTAAAAGAATTTATAGCTAGAAAACCAGCACTACAAAACATTCTTGGCAAAATATTTCATGAAGAGGAAATAAAAAACATCAATGAAAATCAGCAGAGGGAGGTAGTACACTAAAGGAAAAACTAATCAAAGAGGAAACCCAATTCAAGTAAAATAACAAAAATAAACAAATGTGGCTGGAAATACAAACCATGTCCCAATAGTAACCCTAAATGTTAATGGCTTAAACTCACCAATCAAAAGACATAGACTAGCAGATTGGATTAACAAAAGACCCAACAATATGCTGCCTCCAGGAGACTCATCTGATAGGAAAAGACATACACAGACTGAAGGTGAAAAGTTGGAGAAAATCATACCACTCACATGGACTATGGAAGCAAGCAGGGGTTTCTATACTCATATCAAATAAAGTAGACTTCAAGCCAAGATTAATCAAAAGGGATAAAGATGGACATTACATGCTGCTCAAGGGAACCATACACCAACAAGACATAACAATCATAAATATATATTCCCTAAAGAGTGGTGCAGCTATATGTTCATCAAACAAACTCTTCTCAAGTTCAAGAGTCAAATTGACCACAACATAATAATCATGGGTTACTTTAACACACCTCTCTCACCACTGGATAGATCTTCCAAACAAAAGTTGAATGAAGAAACTATTGAACTCAATAACACAATCAATAACATAGACTTAACTGACAGATATAAAATATTTCACCTGCATCAAGCAGATACACCTTCTTCTCACCAGCAAATGGTTCTTTCTCTAAAATAGACCATATACTATTCCACAAAGCAACTCTTAGCAAATACAAAAAAGTAGAGAGACTACCATGAATTTTATCAGATCATAATGGAATGAAATGGAAATCAATGACAAAATAAAAATAAAAATTTCTCCATCACCTGGAGACTAAACAATATGCTACTGAATAAACAATGGGTCACAGAATATATCAAAGAGATTAAAAAATTCTTAGAGATAAAGGAGAACCTAGACAAAACTTACCAAAATCTCTGGGACACTATGATAGCAGTACTAAGAGGAAAATTGATTGCATGGAGTTCTTTCCTTAAAAGAAGAAAAAGTCAACATATAAATGACCTCAAACTACATCTCAAAGCCCTAGGGGAAAAAAAGCAAAATGAGTAGAAGGCAAGAAATAATTAAAATAAAATAATTAAAATTAGAGCCAAAATCCATGAAATCAAAACAAAAGAAACAAATGAAAAAAATGACAAAACAAAAAGTAGGATCTTTTAAAAAGTAAATAAAATTGACAGACCCTTAGCCATGATAATGAAGAGAAGGAGAAAGAGAACTCAAGTTACCAGCATATGTGATAAATGAGGAAATATCACAACAGACACTATAGAAATACAGAGGATAATTAGAAATTATTTTGAAACCTTATACTCCAATAAAATAGAAGACATTGAAGGCATCAAGAAATTTCTTAAGTCATATGATCTGCCCAGGTTGAGTCAGGGAAGATATACACAACTTAGACAAATACCAAGTGAGGAAATAGAAGAAGCCAACCAAGAAAAGCCCAGGATCAGATGGATACAAAACCGAGTTCTACAAGACATTTAAAGAATAATTCATACCAATACTCTTCAATTTATTTCAGGAAACAGAAAAAGAGGGAGCACTTCCAAACACATTCTATGAGGCCAATATCACCCTGATTCCAAAACCAAAGACACATCAAAGAAAGGAAACTTCAGACCAATATCTCTAATGAACATAAATGCAAAAATTCTCAATAAAATTCTGGCAAATCGAATACAAAAAATAACAAAAAGATTGTGCACCATGATCAAGTGGGATTCATTCCAGGGATGCAAGTTTGGCTCAACAAACGTAAATCAATAAATGTAATTCATCACATCAGTAGACTTAAAGATAAGAATTATGATCATCTCAATAGATGCAGAAAAAGCATTTGACAAAATACAACACCCTTTTATGTTCAAAACACTAGGAAAACTAGGGATAACAGGAATATATTTCAACATCATAAAGGCTATCTACACTAATCCTCAGACTAACATCGATCTAAATAGAAAAAAAAAATTGAAGGCATTCCCTCTAAAATCTGGAACAAGACAGGGATACCCTCTTTCACCACTTCTATTCAACCTAGTTTGAAACACTGGCCAGAGCAATTAGATGAAAGAAATTAAACAGATACATATAGGAAAAGAAGAACTTAAATTAGCTGTATTTGCTGACAACATAATTCTATACCTAGAAGACCCAGAAAATTCAACCAGAAAACTTCTACAACTAGTAAATGAATTCATCAAAGTAGCAGGATATAAAGTCAACATCCATAAATCAAAGGTATTTCTGTATATCAGTGACAAAGCCTTTGAGAAGGAAATGAGGAAAACTACCCTATTCACAATATCCTCAAAAAAATAAGAAGAAACCATCAAAAGATTACCATCTAAGAAAAGCCCAGGACCGGACGGGTATACAGCAGAGTTTTACAAAACCTTTAAAGAGGAACTAATACCAATACTTTTCAAGCTATTTCAGGAAATAGAAAAAGAGGGAGAACTACCAAATTCATTCTACGAGGCTAACATCACCCTGATTCCGAAACCAGACAAAGACACTTCAAAGAAAGAAAACTACAGACCAATATCTCTAATGAACCTAGATGCAAAAATCCTCAATAAAATTCTGGCGAATCGGATACAAAAACATATCAAAAAAATTCTGCACCATGATCAAGTAGGATTCATCCCTGGTATGCAAGGTTGGTTCAATATACGGAAATCAATAAATGTTATTCACCACATCAATAGACTTAAAAATAAGAACCATATGATCATCTCGATAGATGCGGAAAAAGCATTCGACAAAGTACAGCATCCCTTTATGTTCAAAACTCTTGAAAAACTAGGGATAACAGGAACATACCTCAACATTGTAAAAGCAATTTATGCTAAGCCTCAGGCTAGCATCATTCTGAATGGAGAAAAATTGAAGGCATTCCCTCTAAGATCTGGAACAAGACAGGGATGCCCTCTTTCACCACTTCTGTTCAACATAGTTCTCGAAACACTGGCCAGAGCAATTAGACAGACAAAAGAAATTAAAGGCATAAAAATAGGAAAAGAAGAACTTAAATTATCACTATTTGCAGATGACATGATTCTATACCTAGCAGACCCAAAAGGGTCTACAAAGAAACTATTAGAGATAATAAATGAATTCAGCAAAGTGGCAGGTTATAAAATCAACACTCATAAATCAAAGGCATTCCTGTATATCAGCGACAAATCCTCTGAAATGGAAACGAGGACAACCACGCCGTTCACAATATCCTCAAAAAGAATAAAATACTTGGGAATCAACCTAACAAAAGAGGTGAAAGACTTATACAATGAAAACTACATAACCCTAAAAAGAGAAATTGAAGAAGACCTTAGAAGATGGAAAAACATACCCTGTTCATGGATAGGCACAACTAACATCATCAAAATGGCGATATTACCAAAAGTTCTCTATAGGTTTAATGCAATGCCAATCAAAATCCCAACGGCATTTCTTGTAGAAATGGAGAAAGCAATCATGAAATTCATATGGAAGAATAAAAGACCCAGAATAGCAAAAACAATACTAAGCGGGAAGTGTGAATCAGGTGGTATAGCGATTCCAGATCTCAAACTATACTACAGAGCAATAGTAACAAAAACAGCATGGTACTGGTACCAAAACAGGCGGGTGGACCAATGGTACAGAATAGAGGACACAGAAACCAACCCACAAAACTACAACTTTCTTATATTTGATAAAGGGGCTAAAAGCATGCAATGGAGGAAGGATAGCATCTTCAACAAATGGTGCTGGGAAAACTGGAAATCCATATGCAACAAAATGAATCTGAATCCCTTTCTCTCGCCAAGCACAAAAGTTAACTCAAAATGGATCAAGGAGCTTGATATCAAATCAGAGACACGGCATCTGATAGAAGAAAAAGTTGGCTACGACCTACATGCTGTGGGGTCGGGCTCCAAATTCCTCAATAGGACACCCATAGCACAAGAGTTAACATTTAGAATCAACAAATGGGACTTACTTAAACTAAAAAGTTTTTTCTCAGCAAAAGAAACAATAAGAGAGGTAAATAGGGAGCCTACATCATGGGAACAAATCTTTACTCCTCACACTTCAGATAGAGCCCTAATATCCAGAATATATAAAGAACTCAGAAAATTAGACAATAAGATAACAAATAACCCAATCAACAAATGGGCCAAGGACCTGAACAGACACTTCTCAGAGGAGGACATACAATCAATCAATAAGTACATGAAAAAATGCTCACCATCACTAGCAGTCAGAGAAATGCAAATCAAAACCACCCTAAGATACCATCTCACTCCAGTAAGATTGGCAGCCATTATGAAGTCGAACAACAATAAGTGCTGGCGAGGTTGTGGGGAAAAGGGTACACTTGTACATTGTTGGTGGGACTGCAAATTGGTGCAGCCAATTTGGAAAGCGGTATGGAGATTTCTTGGAAAGCTGGGAATGGAACCACCATTTGACCCAGCCATTCCCCTTCTCGGTCTATTCCCTAAAGACCTAAAAAGAGCATGCTACAGGGACACTGCTACATCGATGTTCATAGCAGCACAATTCACAATAGCAAGACTGTGGAATCAACCTAGATGCCCTTCAATTGACGAATGGATAAAAAAAATGTGGCATTTATACACAATGGAGTATTACTCTGCAGTAAAAAATGACAAAATCATAGAATTTGGTGGGAAATGGATGGCATTAGAGTAGATTATGCTAAGCGAAGCTAGCCAAGCCCTAAAAAACAAATGCCAAATGTCTCCTTTGATATAAGGAGAGTAACTAAGAACAGACTAGGGAAGAAGAGCACGAGAAGAAGACCAACATTAAACAAGGATGAGAGGTGGAGGGAAAGGGAGAGAGAAGGGAAATTGCATGGAAATGGAAGGAGACCCTCAGGGTTATACAAAATTACATACAAGAGGAAGTGAGGGGAAAGGGAAAAACAGTACAAGGGGGAGGAATGAATTACAGTAGTGGGGGTAGAGAGAGAAGAGGGGAGGGGAGGGGGGATAGTAGAGGATAGGAAAGGCAGCAGAATACAACAGACATGAGTTTATCAATATGTAAAGCAATGAAGTGTAACTGATGTGATTCTGCAAGCTGTATACGGGGTAAAATGGGAGCTCATAACCCGCTTGAATGAAAATGTGAAATATGATATATCAAGAACTATGTAATGTTTTGAACAACCAACATTTAAAAAAATAATAATAAAAAAATAAAAACACAACAGAAAAAAAAAGAATTTGTTCTAATTATCTATATATGACAGTAAATCTTTTAATCCTCCCAATGTTCCTATCAGTACTAGTAAAAAAATAAAAATTTTTCATGTTTCTAAGTTAAATAACTTCAAGTTGTCCTTGAGTCACCAAATAATAGGTGTACATGAGATAATTATACCCAGCTCCAATGAATAATTTAGAATTTAAGGGTCATTACCAGCCAAAATAATGAAGGTTCACAGGTTCATAATTAATATCTAAGTGACCTTAGATGCTTCTTTCCTCTAATCTGCCATCCTGGTACATATTTTTAAATTTTAAGGGAATCTACAATTTCTTAAAATCATTTCAAATTATCAATATTGCAGAAATACACATCATAAATATGTAATGTTCTTAGGTACAATGTTATTATAGACCTTCATTTGAAAAAATTTACATTGACCTTTACATTGGAAAGCCTGAGAGGAAGAAATAAATATCTTTGATCTCTTCATAGATTCCTTTTATTACCTAGGACATGCAATAGCATCTAGTTTTTGTTTGTTTTGTTGTTGCTGCTATTGTTGTTTTCCAGTGCTGAGGATTAACCCGGTGTCTTGTACATGCCAGGCAAGTGCTCTACCACTAAACCACATCCCCAGCCTCATACTTCATGGTTAAACAACTCACAGAGTAGTGAGTTTCTCATCTTTTAGCCCACACAGTGGCTGCTTCAGCACCAAAAGAAATGCCTCCCTTAACTTGGAGTTTCCCAAAATCAAAATAAATGAGTGGCTTGAAGGATAGATGAGTCCAAAATTCAGGAAAAGAATCTGAACCAACTTGCTTTGATGCATCTTCAAAAGCAATGATATGAAAAAAAAGACAGAAAGTAAGTGGCATAGAGCAGAAGAAAGGAGATCATAATTTTCAAGGCAGTTATGTGGGCATTGGTCCTGGGGTCTCTGGGTCCTTTGAAATTGTGCTGCATATTCTGGAGATGTCGCCACAAGGAGAAGATTAGCAGGAGAAAAGTGATCAAACTACAGTAAATGGAGTTATGGAGAACATAGTCATATTGAATATGATCAGGGCTAAAAATGTTGCAAAGTCACTCATTCTGGAATTCCACGTTGTGTTTCTTTCACTTCCATAAATCCAGTCTTCAATATATATGTTTATTAGTATCTGATTTAAAATCAAGAGGATCAGGTTTCCTAGCAGTATCATCAGAATCACTTTTTTTACTCTCCACTTCAGATAGAGAAAAATAGGCCTTGAGAAGCTGTTTTATTTTGAGCAAATAAAACATGGTGAGGATTGTGGCAAACCAGAGATTGAAGTGATTGGCAAATATCCAGGAAGAAATAGCAATTCTTACTTCTATTTCAGGTATGAGTAAAAGTGGATGACACAGAGAACTAAACCAACTTACTAATACTTTCCAAAGCAGAAAAATTCTAGAAATTGCCAAGACAATGAGGATTTGATCAAGTAAAGAGAGTTTTCTTTTATTGACCCCCTCTATGTAGTTTATCAGCACTATCATTCCGTTGCTCAAATTCCCAAATATGAACTGTACAATCATTATGAGGATGAGGATGTTCTGCAAGCCATTTTCCATGTTCAAACAGAAAATTTAAGGTCTAATATCACTGATGTAAAATGCCACACATATCCTTGAATGTACAGCTAAGCTCTTCCTCTTTCTCCTCCTCCTGCTTCTTCTTTAACCATTAATCCAGTAGAAAGTCAAAAATATCTAAGGTTTGCTAATTAATCTGCATATGTTTCTGTGAAATCTTTATTTTTCTTCAGTTTCTCTGCTGAGCCCTAGCTAAGATATTTATGTCCTCACCAGAGGTTACAATATGTTTCATAGATGTTTATGAAGCAAAGTAAAACTCACATTTGCCAACATGCAAATAAAGACATATTCTCTTTCACTGTTTTGTACTTTTTGCCTACTCTCAGCTGCAGAAAATTTGGTTCCACCAGCTTGAGTTCTTAGGTACAAAGATTATAAATATCTCTTTCATCAAATATGTAGATAAATGAAGTTTTCTGTGTCTCACAGCATGGCCACCGAGGACTTAAAAAACATACAAAGAGAAGTTGATGTTATTTCAAGAATCCTCAGTTTCCTGTGGAGCTGAGGCCTCATCTGGTTAATGTCAGGAATGTAGAGAAGCCCATTCACCAGGCCTGAGTCTTCCTCATTCCCTGCTTCTTCGAAATTCAGTAGTACTCACCCCTGTGCCGAGGTGCCAAGCTTCAGATATTATCCACTTTTCCTTTCATGTTTCTTTTTGAAACATAAAAGGGAACAAAAAAATAATTTTTTAAAAAAAGCAACAATTGCCGAAAAGCATAGAACTATGATATACCATCAATTTCAAAACCAACATCAAAGCAAAGAAAGAGTTACTCATTACCAAGAGTTGTATTTCCTCAGCCTGCCTGAGGAAAGAAAGTGAATCAGCACAATTCTGAAATGTAGGGACTCAAGAAAGATGATCTACTTTGATATTTGAGTAAATAAAACACTTTTTATCTTGGCTATAATATAATAAATAGCTATTTCGCTCAATAAAGAAAAAGTTATTTTTATTTAATAAATATATAACTTGTGAGTTACGTATGTCTGTATTTTATTAATCACACAAACTTTGCTGGGTGGATCTACAGAACATTCAGATATTCTACATTATAAAAAATCAATGAAATAACAACATTCCCAAAGGCTTTTCTCTCATAGACAGGAAGACTCTCTTATTTGCTTTTAAAATTTAAAAAAAAAAGTATAAGGAATTTCTTCAAGCTTGTGTCAAGAGTGCAAATGGAAACTCATATGTATGTGTTCTTCAACATTTCTTTGCCGTCAGGATTTAGTTGCATATCTTGCAAACAGCATAGAGTTAGTGAAAAAGGAACTATGACTGTAAAATTATAAGAAATGCATTTTTGTAGGGTACCTTTTTCCCCCTTGAAGTTATACATTGTCATATGAACTTTTTAGTCAATAAAAATTGTGGAAATGTTGTGTTGCAGTTATCTTCTTGCCTTGACACTCAAACGAGGGTTAAGAAAGAGCATGTGTCAGCCTGAATCCCTGTGCGACCACTGTGTGTACTGGACACATAATAGAAACTAAAAACAGAGACAAACACATACTTTTCCTCTGTGAAGTCCCCGAGATTTGAGGGACTTCTTAGTGAAGCCTGGTTATTATGGGATGGGTCTTTTGAAGTAAAGTTATGCTGAAACAAAATATCTAACATACATCATCAGTTTCTTATCAATTTATTGTCAATGAGCAGAAAAGATATGTTATTGGTTGCTGGCAAGCAAATTAAGAATTGGCAAAACATTTGGTAAATGGCTACCTATGATTACAAGGAAAGTCAATCACATATCTGAGGATTTTCTCATTCCTGGGAGAGATTATAATTGAATATTGTGGTGCAGTTGACTATATTATTTTTTTTAATTGAGCTAGGAAAATATCTGTGAGTATGAATAAAAATTGCCATGTATCTCAAGAAACTTAGAGTCTTCCAGTTTTGGAAGATGTAATTGCTTCTCAGAACCAAACAGTATTTGAGTTTTGAAGTCTAATTGAAGCTCAGCCCTCAGGCTAAGCTCATCTCAAGGGTATGGCTGTCCAGAGCCATGTTAAAATTTCTGAATGGAGTATATTTACAGACACAGGTCCAATTGATAGCTATTGCACCCAATAAATCCTTTCAGTTTACCCAAGGCAGGCAGGATAAATATGTGGTTTTCCTGGTAAAGCCTCATGTATTCAACGTATCTGCCGTTAAGTACAGAAATAAAGGCACACAGTGCAAGAGCAAAGAAATTCAGCAAAGACAGGAGGGTGTTTGAAAAGAACTATGATTGTCTCTGGCACATGAAAGTGAACAAAACCAAATAGATTACACAGTGCATTCTTATACTTGTGGAAAAATAGATAACACAGTGCGTTCTCATACTGGTGGAGACTAGTTGTCTGTGTTGAATTAAAATGGAGAGCAGGTCTGAAGAGTCCCTGAGCAGGCTCAGCCAGGGAGGCCTCAGGAGTGACCTCCACTGTGTTTGATTCTCAAACATAAATGAAACTTCACTTGAGCTATTTCCTGTAAATGCCTACGTTAAAGAAAAATTGAACTTAAGCTCAGCTAACCAGAAGCAGCCAACAAGCTTGGCTTTCCAGCAGGATAGACCACAGGAGGCAACTGTCGAACTCTTACCAGATATTTTCCTTCCTGTTCTCCCACCTGTCTTACCTAAGTCCCCTCTTGTGTTCCTTCAGGGGAGCTCCTGAACCACTTCCGGTTTTCAGCTTCCCAATTTATGAAGCTTTCTTTGCTCAAATAAATTTATAAAATGTTATTGTGCCTCTCAGTTTACCTTTTCAAAGAACAGTTGAGCTGAAACCCTATTCCAGAGACATAAAGTACTATAAAGACCAACTGAAGACCACAAGAGATGGAGAATCTCTTAAAGATTATACTTCATTTCTAAAGATCTATCTCAATTTATGTGAGATTTATTCTTCTTCCCTCTTGGGACATCTTCAACTGTCTCTGGTCCAAAGGGAGCACATGATGTTTAGTATTTATTGTTTCAGCATTTATCTGTTATTATTTCATCAAAATACTATTTTTAAAAAATCAACTTTATTGTAGAATAAGGCCAGACCAGTCTTTGTGAAGTCATAACTATCATTTTTCAAATGACTCAGCCAGCAATTTCCATTATAGCAATGTTTTATTTCCTTTATAAGAGATAGGGGTGATAATTTTCCATATTCAAAGTGAATGAAGTGTAGTGTTCTCAGATGCAAATAAGGGCAGATTTCCTTTCACTGTTTTCTCTTTCTGGCTCATGCTAAAATGCAGTTTATGAACACATTAAAAGTCATCAGGTAGAAAACTAACAGAAAATTGAAGAATGGAACTGGCAAAAAATTCTGGATTTAGAGATGGCAAGCTATCAGTTCTATCACTATCAGCTACATTATTTATTAGATTTAGATTAAATTTAATTTTTAACTACCATAGAGGGACTGTATTTAACTAAAGGAAATTATTTATTTTGATAAGCCAAAAGATGAAAGTAAAAATTATGAACATTTATCTATTGTTATTTATTTCAATTATTCCACCTAAACAAAACTTGAAGACATATTGTGCACCCACAAATATGCTATAAAACTTTAATTACTTATCAACAAATCATAAACTTTAGCCATTCAAGTTGCTTTATGGACAGGGGAAATTTTATGTGCTCAAAAAAGTTTGAAAACACCACATAATAACATCACTCTTCTCCTGAATGTTAACAAAATACCTGAGCTTATTGCAGAGGTTCTGCAGTAGAGAACGTTGTTTCACTTGCTTACCCTCCTTTGGAAAGAATCATCTCCACGAAACATTCATTGACATCATGCTGACATAGTGATCCTTACTCGGTACTGCTTTTCAACCTCCTCTTAACGTTTGTATGGAATGGCAGATGCCCATTTATGTTGAAATATTCTTCTTAAAAAATGTTTTGGTTGCTTCACAATATTTTATGTAATAAACTTTATAATGAAATCTTCACTTGTGGAATGAAGCTCCAAAAGTGGATCAAGTCCTAGGGTCCAAATCAACATAAATATTTAAGATCTCTATTAAAATTGACAAACATTTTGTTCAAATATGAGGATAAATTTCATATGTGCAATAATCAGGTTTTTTTGTTATTTCAGAAATTGTGTTTGTGTATACAAACACATATATGTATATATGTATTTTAATAGTATATCCAAGACACAGTGCATTGGTTAATATAATATCTCATAATATATATATATTAAAAAAAGAAAGGCACTTCAGGAAACCAGTAATGAAATATCATTGTCATTGTTTATAAGTAATGAAATATCACAATAATATTTCATACTGGTTTCCTGAAGTGCCTTTCTTTTTTTAATAAAATGATAATGGTATTAAATATTCTAGTAGCATATACATTGCAAATATTTTTGCAAAGTCTAGTATTTACCTTTTATTATATTTATTGCCTTAGATATTCAGAAGCTACTATAATTATATTATTAAGTACATTGATTTTTAATGGACTCTGCCTTCAATATCAAAACTTAAAAAATTTCAAGATGATCGAGCTATTTATGACATTTCCTCTGTCTTTGATTATGTATGTACTTCTTACATTGGATATTTGATCTACTTACTATGGGTTTTGGAGAAAGACGTGTACTGCAGATTCCAATTACCATATCAGTGTCAATGATAGTATGATTGAATATTTTTTTCTTCACTTGCTTAAGGCAGCATATTAATACATTTGTACAAAAGCAAGAAAACTTTTCTGAACTTTTATTTCCTATTCCACTGATGTGGCCTCACACATTCTTTTATGATGGCATGTTATGCTGTTGCCTAAAGAGGAGTTTTACTAGCCAGGAGATGTGAGAGTTTAGACATAGTTATCAGATGATTTTTTTGGACAGTTGGCTTAGGATGGACCAAACACATTATTTTTGTTGGCAAACATTCTTTCAGCAACCCTTTTCTTTATGGATTGTTCTTCCCTAAATTGAAGATGTAAACGTATTGTTTTTATTTTCTTATAAGAGTTGTAAAGAATTGTTTGCACACATAATAATACACTTATGCATTTTTATTATGTTGTAAGTTAGAAATATATTTTAGTCCCTATAGTAAATGCCAGTCTCAAAATCATTACTTGAATAGTCTTTTCCCCCACTCATTTCCAGTGCCTGCTCTATCACATAGGAGAGTTCTTAGAGGTAAAAGCCTGGCCTCATGTCTTTATTTTGATACCCTGAGCTATTTGTTACATAGATGAATTTCATTTCCATTTCCTTCTATTTCTGTGCTCAAACTGTCATTATTTTAATTATTCAAATAAACAATTAATAAATCTTGACATGTTCTAGGACATCCACTAGCATCTTCACTTTTTTCAAGAATTGTCTAGGCTATTTTTGAATCTTTAATTTTTTATATGTAATTAACAATTATGCTGTAAAATCTGATAAGCAATACCTTTGAGATTCTGGATATGATTACATTAAATATGTGAACTAGTTTGAGCATAATCTATATTTTTAAGAAATTAATCAGTGCAAAGCTGTTTAGATCTTTTAAGTCCTTCACTAAAATTGTATACTTATATAATATCTCATAATGCTTTTATACGACTCTATGATTTATGGTTCTTGTTACTAATGTGAGAGCAATTATATTTAAATTACTCATTTTAATGGACTAATACTGGCAAATAACACTGCTTTGGATTTATATACATTGATATTATATTCCATAAATCTGTCTGATTTTTTATTTTAAGTTTTCTTATTGATTCCTTTGAACTATATAGGTAGACATTTCTGCCATCAGTATATAAAACAAAGATTTATTTCCACCAAAATTTTTATGTAACAGTAATATTTTTTGGTCACAGTGCATTGGTTAAGTTCTCCAGCGACATAGTCATCAAGCAAGTATCTTTGTCTTAATTTTAACTGAATGAAAATATTTATATGTTACACTATTAACTGTAATACTTCCATATTTATTTATCAGGAACCTTCTGAAGTTATTGAAATCTACTTCTGTATAACTTGATTTAGGTATTTATGTTGATTAGAAGTTGAACCAGGTAAATTTTGCAGCATCTAAAGAAATTATTTAAATTAAAATTACCCATTTTGTAGATTTTTTTCTATTTTCTAGTTTTAAATGAATCTTTTTATTTATAGTTTCATTTATACTTTTTAAGCCTTTTGCACCTACACTTATGATACTTTATAAATTTGCTCTCCTGTACTGTTTTTGCTTATGGGGAGTATAATTTCTCCTCTTAAAAAAAACAGGTGTAGAACTTGTAGGTTCACTACAGTAGTATGAGAAGATAAGGATAAGGACCTATTTTTAAACTTAGTAAATCTTTTTCATGTATCCCTATGAGTTTGATTTCTTACATATATGTATTTTAATAGTATATCCAAAATCTTTAAAAATATTGGTCTATTAGTGTTTTCTACTATTACTATAAATTTGATGGCCTATGCTTCTTTAAAATGTGGCTGAGTTTTTCATTTTTGTAATAAAAACATTCACAACATTGATTGCATAAAATTGTATTCTCTGATATTTTCAACTTTTTTTCCTGCCTCCTTTATATCTTGATTAGTATTATCTGACTTTGAGTTAATTGATCTTTAAAAGATTTTGAATATGCTACCAGTCTATAGTATTTGAGCTTTGGATTTAAGTTCTGCTTTCATTTTGTTGATATCCAAAAGCATAATTAGTGTTGCTTCAGTCTGATTAGGTCTAAGTTTCTAGCTTTTCCATTTTCTGTGTGACATGGGGAAGTTAACCTTTCTTTGCCTCAGATTCTTCACTAACCAAAGAAAGTATGATTAAATATAACAACTTGTGCACAGAACCTAGGACAGTACAAAATAAGCACAAAGAAAACATAAGTTCCTTCTTAGCTCCCATATTCTTCCTTTGGCTTTGCCTGTTGCTCATTTTCTTCTTTCTCAAGTTGAATACATGAAGCATATTTTCTTTCTTTTTTGTGGGGAAAGCATTAAAAAATTATTTTTCAGCAGATAGGCATGTGCAACATATTTTCTAGTACATGTAATAATTGATATGGATTTTTAGCTTTAAATGATTTTCTCAAGTTTTATTATGAAGAGCTTTTTTGGTGTTGAATTCTGAATGTTTGTCTTTTAATTAGAAACTATTAGTGGTTTAATAACAATCATTTTTAAATTGATTTAACATTATATTATTTTATATTGTGTATAATAGCTGCTCTATAAAAACTATTGACACATTTTTATTTCCTAGAATGTGCATTGTCTGGATATTGTAAATGTTTCTTATAGATGTGAAACGCTTGTGTATAGATTTTTGTCAACTACAGATTTCTACCTGAGATTTTTCTAATTTTCTTCATATCTTCCATATCATTAACTCTGCTTGATATGACACATCTATCTCTTAAGCTCCTACTATTTGTGGAATCATTAGTTTCTTTTTGTGATAGCCTTTGTTTTACTTTATCTAGTCAGGTAAAGCATTATTGGGTGGGCTGAAATTCATAATTATATCTTTTCCTTGAACTACTGTTCTATAATAACTTTCTATATTCAAATTAGCTTCTCTGATATTTTTGTTTAAGTAGCATATTAGTTGTAATTCAGCTAAATACAGCAAATATAAACAAATAAACAATTAAATGCTAGCAAATTAACCATGTGGAAGAACATCTATCATGTAATTGAAACATACCTAAATAAATATTTTTGGCACAAATCTGTGCAAAAGAAGAGTGTGAGTCTGTCACTAACAAAGTACAGGATAATAGACATTGGGAAGCAAGTAACAGACAATGTGATCATTAGTATGTGGTACATTTCTATCCATTTATTTTTTATCATTGTGGTTATCTGCTTCAGTTATGCCTTTTGTTCAGTTGAATACTGTTATTTTTGTTTTCTTACATATTCTGCATCTTTTTATTATAGAGGAGTAAATTTATTAAAATTCACAGTGATTTCTGATAACATTTGGATTTGTTTCTATAATGATGTAAAAGTTTTCCTAGTTATCACTTATTTTCCTTTTGTCCTCTTCTCTTACTTTGGGATTGAATTGATGGAATTCTTTTTGTTCCTTTCTCCATCTAGTCTAAATTTTTTTATTTCTGTATTTCATTCCACTCTAAAAATTTGTTACTTAAAACAACAGTTTTTTTTTTTTTTCTCATTCTTCTGCTAATTGCTTGGGCCTGATTAGGCAGTTCTTAATTGTGGGTTTTCATGTAGTTGTTGTCAGATAATGGCTGGCACCAGAGTTCTTAGAAGGTTCAAAGGGCTGGACATCTGAAGTGCTCAATGGAATGTCTGGCAGTTGATCATGTTTTCAGTGAGGAGCTCAACAGAACCTATCAATCAGAGTGCCTTCAGTGGCCTTTCCCTGGGACTTGTGCTTCTCCCAATGTGGTGGCTGGGTCCCAGGAGTGAGTTTACAAAAGACAGGAAATGAATGCTTGCTGGTGTCCTTAAGTGGGCCTGGAAACTGTCAGAGTGCCCCTTATTCCATCTTCTGTTGATCAAAGTAAATATAACACCTTCCCAGACTCAAAGAGAAGGGAAGTAAACTCCCTTTATGATAGAAGTATCAAAGAAAGTGTGGCCATTTTTAACTCACCATACAATCTCTAATGTTCAGAATTACACTTTAGTAATCAGACCTGATACAATACTGTTTAAAAGAGCAAAATTTACATGTCTTCCTTCTCTTTTCTTCCAGTCATGACTTATTTCTTCATATCCATTTGTAATTGATAATTCCGACATAATTTTAAATATTCTACTAACATAATAGATTCTACAATGTTCCAATATTTATAAAGCTTGTTCCTGTAGAACTACATGTCAAGTAAAATAAGTCTGGAAAAAATATTTAACAAAAACTATTGAAAATTATAGAAGATCACGAATAGACCACATTTGTATCAATAGTTCAAAGACATTTTTCCTTGACAAATGAAAGATGAAAACTAATGGTTGGAATAATATACAGTAAATATTCTTAAAATTATAAATATACTATGTCAAAATTAAAACAAAACAAGAAGCATATGCTTTCCTAATATAATTTATTTAAAGCAGCAAAGAAAATAAAATACAATTATGCAGTATACTTTTATCAATCCAATTATCAGAACCCTAGAAAATAATTAGAATATAGAAATAAACATAAATCAACCCACTTAAATTCTTTAAATACTTATATTATGTAAATATCTGAACAGAAAACTTAAATTTGCTAACAATTTTGAAAATAGAAATTATAAACAGTGAAAAATAATGATTTGACAAAATAATCAGAGAAAATTTTAGAAATTGACTGATTTCATAAAGTAACAAGGAGCACTAAAAGTAAATTAAGCAAACAATAATTCAAATACTTATAAAGGAGATGAAATATAGCTAAGAGAGAAGAAATGAGAATTAATAAAAAAAATTTAAAAGCAATATTTAATAGATGAAACGAATATTCATAAAATCACCACTAGCAGCACTAATTTCTTGAAAATGCAATAAAAATAAAAGAAATATTTAAACTATTGAGACAACAAGGAAGCCATCTTTGGTGAGATAAGTAAAGACTAAGGAAAGTTTAAAAAAATAAGACATTTCATTCTACATTCTGAAAATTAAACTTTGTAAAGAAAGAAGAGTTTCTACAGATACAAAATGTAAAATGACTTTCAATGCACAAAGTAACATGAAAAATACATTAAACATGCTAAAATACTTGATAACTAAATATGACATAAATTTCAACTGAGTTGGTTCCTCCTCCAAATTGCTGGGTATGAGTAGTACCATGAGAGATTTTTCTCAAGGAATAGGCAGTGCTTTAATACAATATTTAGATAAAACATTGAAGAGAAATATCCCAAGTTTTTTAATAAAAAGAAGTAATCTTGCTCTGACTGCTTTGATACAGGTAATAACTAGTAAGTGTCAATTATAAAACTAAATCAAATATTTTCAAACAAATTGAAGCAATATATAAGACGATGGCCAAGAGGACTACATGAATTCCAAGAAGACAAAGGAATGTTCATTAGTTGTTTTAATAAGTCAGAAGAGGAAAAAGTATAGATCATTACTAAGGACACCAATGTTGTCTTTGATAATATTTAATGTATACTTTTTAAATGATTGTTGAAGCTGGAGGTATAGCTCAGTGGAGAGTTCTTGCTTAGCATACACAAGGTTCTGTGTTCAATCCTCAGACCTGCAAAAATTAATAAATAAAAATAATTCTTGTAAAATAGGTATGAGAACCTTCTGATCATGATAAAAATTATGTACCTTAAAATCACTGCCATATATACCAATCACACTGGAAAATTTTCCAATACAAAAAGAACAAGATAAGAAACTTACCAATGTCATGAATTCTTAATGCAAAGTGGATGTTCTTATTTAGTCTTAGACAAATAAGCACATGGAAAAGATACAGGTACTCAAATGAAAGAAGTAAAATTATCACTGCATGAAGACATGTTTTTCTATCCAGAAAAGAAGAATCAAAATGAAAAACAAAAGAAAGAAAAAACATCATAACATAAAAAATTAATACAGTAGCTGATTATTAATTCAATTTTTTAAAATCTTTGTGGTCATACAATAAGCAGCTAATAAATACTATAAGAAAATAACCATTCATAAAGTATCCAAAAGATACATTCTTCCATTTGATTTTCCATGCTATTGTGATAACAAACATTTTAATTTTTTTTATTGTCATTTCTTTCTTCATCCTGTTATAAGACAGGCTTCTTTCTTGGTGATATGTTCCTGGGGTGACATAGTCTGCCCCACATGATTCTAGATTTTTGGCTGCTGTAAATACTTGAAATTGTGTACTATAAATACAAATTTATGCTGGAAATGCTTGAAATTGTGTACTATAAATACAAATTTGGCTAGAGATCTACAATATAGAGGCTTCGTGTTTGAGAGGACTAAGCTTACACTTCCATTCCTGGTACATGTACTTCATACAGTCATTCGATCAATTATTTTTTTTTGTTTTTGATATTGTTTATTAGCACAGTAACAAATGCAGACATAAGAAGTCTGCAACATATAGCCAATCCACTGAGTGACTCCTATTCCACACCTTAACAGCTTAAGGTATTTCACTACAGGTTTTCACAAGTCCTGATTTAAACTTTTAAAGTAGATTTGCATGTAAAATAAAATACACTAACTACAGATTTCCTCCAGGGTGATATATATATTGACTGTCTAAAAACTGCTAAATAGCAATGTTCCCTTTCAAGAAGGAAAAAAACATTCCAAGCTTTTTTAAAACAAAAAGTATGTAGTCTTAGGACGTTTACTTAAATGGCCATATGTGTAACTTGTACAAAATTAAGCTGTTTTAAAATTAGACTGTAAGCAATTGAACCCAAATGTCTAAATGCACATTCTTTTTTGTAGTACATTTCAGCTAATATTTCAGAACTACTGAAGTTTTAAAAGTTGACATTACCAATTTTGTCTACTGTAGCAAGATACCTTAAGTTACAACAAAATCTTAGAAAATAAGAATGAATAATATCTGTTATAAAAACATCCTAGTCTTTTCCAGCGCCCCTCTCAGACCCCTTCAAAATCATAAACAGCTCTCTTCTGTGATAGACAAATTATGTAAAAATTGTGAAAACCCAATTTATGTAGCATATCTCTTGGTCCACTGTCTGATCATTCTGTCATGTTCTGCTCTGTTGGTCATATACTGAGTGGCAATACTTCCCACTAAAATGTTGGCAGGATTATAGTCTGTAAGAAGTGGGCAGATAGAAAGGAGAACTTTAGAAATGGTTAGTGCTGGACTCCAGTTATCTTTCAGTATGTCCAAGCAAATAACTCCTTGATAATTAATATTACAGTGATAGATTTATTGTTCCAAATGTAAACTTTGGAGGCTTGAGGGGATATTCTGGTAAAGCCAGACACAAAGAGAGGGGACGTTTTCAGGGTGTGGTGGGTGATTCACTATGTCAGATGATGATTCAAGGGCCAGCACCAGCTCCTCCTCACCTTCGTCGAACCAGCAAACCGAGAAAGAAACAAACACCCCCAAGCAGAAGGAGAGTAAAGTCAGGATGAGCAAAAATTTCAAGCTCCTCTCTACCAGCGCCAAAAAGATTCAGAAAGAACTGGTAGACATCACTTTAAACTTTCCACCCAACTGCAGCTCTCCTCCCAAAGGTGATAACATCTTTGAAAGGAGATCCACCATTGAGAACCTCCAGGATCTGTGTATGAAGGTAGTGTATTTTTCCTCTATATCACTTTTACACCAGAATATCCCTTCAAGCCTCAATTATTAATTGACCAAATATTTATTGAGCTACTCTGTGCACCAGGGTCTTTGTTCATCATCAGGCTACAAATAATGAACAAGACTAACAAGGTTGCCATTCTTATGGATCATGCATTCTACTCCAGAGACAGAGAATAAAAGACAGCATTTCACTGAATTCAAAATTTAATAATATTGACCCCTGAGCAAGATTATCTCTCACTTGAACTTAAGTGTAAATAAACTTTGAGATACTTGGATTAAGTTTATTCTTCTTTTTACTATAGAATTAATAATTTAAGAGTCACGTGTATCTGACATGCATGTTTTTCTCATAAATATCCTCTTTAGTTTTTTTCTTAATGATCATTCTGTTTTCCATCCACCAGTGATTCAGGATGCATGATCCAATAAAATATACATTTTAAAAATAACCCCCCCAAAATAAAAAGAACCATACACATGTAAAGTAAGAGTTCAAATTCAACAGTCATTGCAAACTTCTTGCAAGGTTGGAGATTTATGCACTGAAATCTAAATTGTGTGTGTGTGTGTATGTATATATATATATATATATATATATATATACAAAATATCTATTATAATGGGAAATATTGATAAATTTCCAAGGACATTTTAAATTTCATGGTAATGTATAAATATTATTGAGTGAAAAGATAACAAATAAAAAGAGAGAAATGTAAGAAAGTTGCTTTTTGATTCAGAGAAATGTCTAAAATATTTGTAAATAAAAACTGATATGCATAAAAATTATAACCTTCATATTTTAGTAAATGTATGTTTGCTGTGTATATTTTTGACTTTTTTATTATAATGTTCCAAACAGCTAAAAACTTAAACACTATTTGTATTATTTGATGCTGGCAAACTCTTATAATTAGGTAATGTGTTTAAATTTTTCATTTGTCTTTAATATTATACACACATAACATTTAAAGCACAGATAAGTGTCTATTTCAAAGAGACATTTGAAAAATGGTGTCATACATTACAGAAGAACCTCAAAGAAGGATGAAATATCATAAAAGAATTCCTTAACATTTTTCTTGTAAGTTATTTAAAATGCTCACCAGAATAGAATGATCTCTGAATGCTAGAGCTTCCCAGCTTTCAAGGGCATCTCAACTTCCAGAGCAACAAAATAGAAGCCTTTCTTAGCTTACCATTTCCCCAAATCAAGATAAACGAGTGGACTGCAGGATAAACACATCCTATGGTCTGAGCAAGAAAAAGTATCAGTTTGTTCTGTATCTCTGCAGAATAGAAAGTTGCCATAATGACAGCAAGGAAATATATAGCAAATAGTAAGAGGAATGATACCACAGATTTTATGGCTCTTATGTGAGCCTTGACACTAGGATCCCTAAATCCTGTTGCATTGAGCTTCATGTTCTTGAGATGCTTCCTTAGAGAGAAGATTAACAGGAAAAAAAAACTCAAGGATGCCAAAAATGGTATGAAGCCTCCTATAATAAATATAATTATTTTTGAAAAGTCTTCAAAATCACTCCTTTTGGAAATCAAAGTCATGTTTATTTCACATGGATACATTTCATATTTCTTCCATCTTATCACAGCAAGAGTAAAAGGCAAGAAGACTAATGTTCCCAGCAACATCACAAGAACAACCATTTCAACTCTGTGCTTTAGGTGAAGAAAAACAGGATTTGAAAAATTAGCTATCTTGAGAAAGTAAAACAGGCTGAGGCTTGTTGTGAGCCATGTGCTATAATGGTTGGCCAAGATCCCAGCAATACCAATAAGTATACATTTGTTTGAACTCAAAAATGAAGATGGATAAAATGCCCTTGGTAAACAATACATTATTAATGCCCAAATCAGCCAAATTCTGGAGATCGCTAAAGCAGTGAGGATTTGATCAGCTAAGCAGATCTTTCGTATCTTGACCCAGTCAATGAAGTTCACCAGTATTATGAATCCATTCCCTAAAATCCCAGTCATGAATTCTGTACTTATTATAACGGTGAAGATGATATGCAAGGCACTTACCATGTCTTCAAAGAAAGAGGGCAATATATAATTGAAAGATTGACGATTTCTTGATTTATCACATGTAAATGGTATGTGTATTTCTTTCCTGGATGTCTTCTTTTAAAAAAAAATATTACAAGCTCAATATCAAAGTAGGAAGCATTAATGTGTACTAATGGATAGGTATGTAGCTCTCTTCATTAAAATATCATTTTCCTCCAGACAGTTGCATTCTGATCCAGACACTGTGGGCTCTCAACATAAACTGAAATTTCTCATACTTGACTATAAAAGAAAAAAAACTGAACTCTCATTTGCTAGCATGCAAATTGACATGTTATCTTTCAGTATTATGCAATGTATGCTGTGCATCTGTACAATTTGCTCATGATTTGAGTTGTTATAAATAGCATTTCAAAACTCAGCGCATTGGTAGATGGAGTTTGGTAAGCATTAAAATCATTTCCACTGAGAAGCTACAAAAGAATGCAATTTCTCTAATCTAAGAAGCAGTGGAATCAGTTTTTAAATCTAGAAGGGTTTTCCCAATTACTCTTAATGTCTTTTATCAAGTAAAATGTAATTAAAATAATGATACCTTTATATTGATCAAGACGTACAGTTTTAAATGAAGTAATCTAGATTACTAAGTATTGAGGAAAATGTAAGCATTTTCAATTACATACTTTGGCATAAAGTATTTAGATATTGGATAGTGTTTGTGAAACTTTACATAACACGATCTTATAAAATTGAGCCTTATAAATGAAGAGAAATTAAAAATGCTGCATTTTAAGCAAATTTCAGTAAATAGTCATTGACTAGATTGATTTAGGTATGAGAATTGAAAAATAAAAAAGAATAAATGTATACATTTTATCCTCTAAAAAAAAAAAAGAATGCTGAAGGGATATTTCCATAATTGATTCAAAACTTTTTCTGTCCAAAGCATCCAAGTTCCCTGAGTGAACCCAAAGAAGGCCTAACTCCACAATCTGGGTGCTGATACTTTCCTTTTATTTATAGTTTGTGCACTTGCAAACAATCCACAAATAAACATGCAGCTTGGAGAACCACCTTATGGATTATTGTTCAAAAATGACAGGTTTCTTTTAGGCAGTAGGAAAATGAGGCTCAGAAAAATTATCTGGATGAAAAATCCTTTTCTTTTCTCTCAAATAATTCAGATTGTCTGCCCTCATTAGTGTTTATTAACTTCTTCTGATATTAAAAAATCATATTAGATATTAAAATATTTCAAAACATGATTATTCTTGATATTATTTAATACTTAAGTGAAAATATTCAGAAAACATGGAATCATTTACAGAGTTTGTGTGAGGTGATGGAACCCTATCTTTATCCCACAAAATGTCTTAGCAAAAGCCAATATGATATTGAGAGTGAGAAGAAGCTCATCGGCTGGACGTGTCTTGTCCTCATGTGGGCCTGTCTACCACTCAGTCAGACCCATCCACACCTGTAATCATCAAAGTCCTTTGGATTTTACTCAGCTTCCCTTAATAGTCCCCAGAAACATCCACTCTGTTAAATCGGACTCCAACGTAAGTATTTATAGGTTTCCTAAACAACATTTTGGAACAAAATCACAATACATTTTTATTTCTTCAGGAACATTTTAAGGAAGGAAATTAAAATTTAAAAAGTCCTATAAAATTGTTAATATTAACCACCAATTTGAAAGGATCAAGATTGAGGAACTAACAAGCAAAAACAGAGAATTTTAAGGAAAGCTCTCAAGGGTATAAGGCCCAACACACCAGCCAGGCAGAGGAAGGGTGGGCATCATAGCCCTGGCACCTTCTAAGATAGGAAGATGAATTTGAGGACGCTACCAGTTCTTACAGGAGTGCAAAAAAGATGGCATCATCTAGTGGGCTCTGAAACTGACCTTGCACTGAGCTTCAGAAGACGAACCGGGACCTGCATTTCAAGAAACTGAATTCATCGCATAAGAGTTCTGTGTTCTTACTCTCCTATCCCTCCACCACACACACACACACACACACACACACACACACACACACACACACACACACCATTAGCATTCTGCATTCAAACAATGGCCCTTAAAGAAAGGGAAACCAGTCTCACAGAAGGCATATAAGGAACAAGGAGAATTCCCACACAATATATCCTATAACATTTCTGAACTAAAAACAAAAATGAATAAGAATTGCAAATAAAGATATTGGATTCTTCTAAAATTGCAAAAGGTTTCTAAATGCATGTTTGTGTGCAACGTTCTTCTGAGCTGTTTTTGACATTTATACTAAACCCATGCATTGCTTAGTGATGGTATATGTTCTGAGAAATGAATTGCCAATTTCATCATTGTGCAAATACCAAAGAGTGTACTTACAAACACCTACTACATACCCAGACTATATGGTATATGCAGCCTATTGTTCCTAGGCTACAAACCTGTACAACATGTTGCTATACTGAGTAACATAAATGATTCTAACACAAAGGTATTTATATACCCCAACATATTTAAACATAGAAAAGTACAGTAAAAATAAAGTGTAAAATATTTGCTAAAAGGGTATACTTGTATAGCGCACTTACCACAATCAGCGCTTGCAGGATGGAAGTTGCTCTGGATGCAGTGAGTCACTGGGGTGTGAACCTGAAGACTTAGGACATTGCTATACATGACTTTATAAACACTGTGCACTTAGGCTAAATTACATTTTTAAAAAGTATTTTTCTTTCCTCAATAATAAAACAAATTTAGCTTACTGTAACTTTTTTGTTTTGTAAACTTTTTAAGTTTTTTTTTGGCTTTTAAAAATATGTCTCTTTACTCAAAACTGTATCACAGTGCCCTTGATTATCGGACAGATAAAAGGGATTTGAATTTCCTCTATAAGAACATTAACAGTAGACATATGGTGTGCTTTGTCTTTTCTCTCACCTATATCTTCACACTATACCATTTTGAGACCAACACAGTCAAGCATCTACCACACTCTAGTCCACATGAACAGAGGATTTCTGATTTTGTCCAGTGCGTAGTGTACCACCTTGCATATTCACTACATGAAATAAACATAATATACAAATATTGCTGCTGTAAAAAGTATATATTTCCCTCTTCCCCTTACAAAAGAATCTGTGGAAAAGTACTAAATCCCCTTAACCTTCATAAACATACAAAGCTGTTCACACCTTTCAGTCTGTAACAGTCCATTTGAAACACAGTTTGGAAATCACTGCAAATTGGCTGTCATTGCATTTTCTGTCCAATGCTGCCATCTAGAGTAGAAATGTGAAACTGAATATTTTTGAGCTACTAAAGCCTTTTACAACTAAACCACAAAGGCTGCTTAATGATGAAACAGCCACTTATCCATAAGCTTTCTCCAAAAACTAGATGGAATGGAAGGAACTCTTCACAGGAAGGTGTCCACAGTGCTGAGGTGACAATATGGCTGCTAATAGATACTGGCTATTGGAATGTAGGTACTTTTTCAATTAAGGTAATTTCCATACTGTCCCTGGTCATATCTATAAGGCCTCTGCTGGGATGGCTGGGGTGGTACAGGTTGTGTTGGTCTATATCCCCCATACTTCTGACCTTGTCCTTGTGGGATAGTTAGGATACTGAGGACCTGGACCACCCTGTGAAGGACCATAGCCCTGCTGCTATCCTGGATAGCCCTGCTGCCCTGAGTACTGCTGCTGCTGGGGTGGATATCCTTGTTGTGGAGGGGGTCCCTGGTAAGCATCCTGTTGTTGGCCATATTGTGAGTTTCCCTGTTGAGGTGGTCTATAGGGAGGAATCTGTCTCTGACCCATCATATGATTGCCTTGGTTAACGTGACCCATCATTCCCATGGGTGGCTGCTGTCCTTGGTAATGATGCCCACCTCCTTGTGGCATATTGTATTGCTGTGAAGGGGGCTGCTGATGCATCATTGGACCTTGGTTTGGTTGCATATTCATATTTGGTCATGGCCATAGTTTCCCATTGGCTGCCCTTGACTCATTGTCATCTGATTCTGTACTGGCATGCTCTGTGATGATGGCACAGAATAGTTGTAACCTCCCATGGATCCATGGCTACTTGAAGGCATATTCATGGAACTTTGTCATATTGAGTTGATTGGGTCAAGGTCCCTGCATAGGCATATGGTTAGGCCCAGGCAACTGGCTGTTCATCTGGTTCTGCATGTGTGGTGCAGGAGGACCCGCACCTACCATTCCATCTGAAGGCATGTTGTGAGAGCATGGAGGTGGGGGAGGGTCTCTCTGATTCATCACTCCAGGACCCATAAGCATATTCTGTATGGGTGGTGCTGGTAAAAGAGACTGCATATTTTGATTAGAATCTGCTATTGTAGCAAGGTATACCAAGTTTGTATGCAGCATCTGCTGATACTGAGAACACTCTAAAGTCTTTCCTTTATTCTGATAGTCAATTATACACTGAATAAGATGGTTATTTTCATCCAACAACTTCTGGATCATGACAGGTGTGATCTCCCCCTTGCCTCGCTGACGCGGGCTGCAAACGCCACAGACATGTTGCTGCCATGACCACTATTGGCAAGTCCCCTAAACTTTGAATCTTTTGTAATAACCTTAAATTAGAACTTTGAATCTTTTGTAATAACCTTAAATTAGAACACATACACACTGTAGAGTTGTACAAAATTATTTCGTTTCTTTATACACTTATTCTACAATTTTTTTATTTTTTTTACTTTGTAAACATTTTTATTAAAACCCAGACATTAGCAAAAAAACATTAGTATAGGTTTGTTGATACCAGCATCATCACACACATGTGAGTAGTACATGGCACTGTGACATTATGACAGCTATAACAACCCAAGATGATGGGAATTTTTCAGGTCCATCATAATCTTAAGGGACCACAAGCATACGTCTTCTGTTATTGATGAAATATCATTATATAGCACACGACCCTATTGGAGGTATAATTGACATACACTAAGTTGTACGTATTTAAAATACATTATTTGATGAGTATCACATTTTTATGTGTCAGTGAAACCATAACTTTAATCTAAGTTAAAAATATGTATACCCTGAAAAATGTCCTTTATTGTCCCTACATAACTTCTCCATTCTATACCTCTCCATTTTTCATTATATTCTCAATTCTCAATCAACTACTGATATGCTTTGTTTCTACAGATTAGTTTCCATATTCAAGAATATTATGTAATTGAAATCATACATCATATATTCTTTCTTGTCTGGCTTCTTTCACTTAGCATGATTACAGAAAAGATTCATCTATGTTGCTGTATATTAATATATACATTCTTTTTATAATAGTACCCCACTATATGGAAAACACCATATTTTTTATCCAGTAACTTATTGATGAATATGTAGATTGGCAGGGATATAAAATGTCACAACTATTTTGTAACAGATGCATAATTTCTTAGAAAGCATGCCTGCAATACCAGCAACTCAGGAGGCTGAAGTAAGAGGGTTGCAAATTCAAGGCCAGCCACAGGAATTTAGTGAGACACTGTCTCAAAAAATAAAAAGGTCAGGGAATATCAGTGGGTAAGCACTTCTAGGTTAATCCACCATACCAAAAACAAATGAACAAAAAGTTAAACACATCTTACATATGATCTAAACATTATGTACCTTGATTTTCCAAAATAAATTAAAGTCTACTCCCAGGCAAAAACATAGAATGCACATTCACAGTAGCTTTAATTTTAACATCACTGAATTTTAATGGAAAGAAAAATCATAAAAATTTTGGCCATAAGGAAGTATTGTATGATAAAATGACTACTAAATAATGGATAAAAGTGAAGTTCATTTAGCTTTAAATGATTTTTTCTTAAAAAATAAAAAATGAATAAACAAACTAAAAATGAGCCAAAGAAGTTTGCTTAGGAACTTCCCCTTTTGAAATTTAAAACTCAGATACAATATTTGAAAAAAAAAAAAGATTTCAAAACATCCAGATTTCAAGACACTAGGCAATGAAGACAGTAAGATCTTTTTCAGTTTTAATTGGCACATTAAAACCATACAAAATAGTGAGATTTGCTGTCACATATTCATACAAACACACAATATAACAATATAATTTGGTCAATATTGTTCTCCAGTATTTCCCCTCTCCCACTTATCTGCCCTCGCCCTCATCTCTTTTCTTAATTTTACTAGATCTCTTCATTTTTCATAGGATCTCTGCTCCACCTTTCTATCCCTTTATCCTCTCTAGCCACCACATATGAGAGAAAACACATGACTTTTAACTTCATGAGTTTGTCTTATTTTTCTTAATATAATGTTCTCAAGTTCCATCTACTTTTCTGCAAATGGCATAATTTCATTCTTCTCTATGACTGAAAAAAAATCTCCATTTTGTATGTATACCACATTTTCTTTTTCAGTTCATACATTGACACACACCTGACATAGTCCCATAGTTTGGCTGTTGTCAGTTGTGCTGCTATAAACATGGGTATGCATGTATCATTGTAGTATGTTGACTTTAATTCTTTAGGATAAATACTGAGGAGTGGTATAGCTGGGTCATATGGGGTTTCTATTCTTCATCTTTAAAGAACTTCCAGACTGATTTCCGTAGTGGTTGTACTAATTTACAGTCCAACCAACAGTGTAAATGTGTTCCTTTTCCCCTACATTATCTCTAGCATTTATTATTGTTTGTATTTTGGATGGTTGCTATTCTAATTGGAGTGAGATAAAATCTCTGTGTATTTTTAGTTTGCATGTTTCTAATTGCTAAAGGCTTCGAAGATTTTTTCATGTGTGCTGGCCATTTGTATTTTTTCTTTTGAGAAGTGATTGTTTAGTTCATTTTCCCACTTATTAATTGGATTATTTGGGGGGTTTTGGTGGTGAATTCATTGAATCTTTTACATATTCTGAATGTTAATCATCTGTTAGAAGAGTAGATAGCAAAGATTTTTCTCACATATTCTAGATTCTCTTTTCACATCCTTAATTGTTGGGGAGGCTCATTTATAAGGAAAACACAAGTGCAGAAGTCTTGTAATTTGATGTCATTCCATTTATTTTTTAAATATTTTTTAGATGTCAAGGGACTTTTATTTTATTCATTTACATGCGATTCTGAGAATCAAACCCAATGTTTCACACATGCTAGGAAAGCATTCTAACACTGAGCTACAACCCCAGCCAATGTCATTTTACTTATTAATCTTGGAATTATTCTCTGAGCTTGAGAAGTTCTATTTTAAAAGTTTTTACCTGTGCCTATTTGTTGGAGTATGAACCCTAGATTTTCTTCTAGGAGATGCCTAGTTTCTGATCTAATTGTTAGGCTTTCAATTCATGTTGAGTTTACTTTTATGCAGGATGAGATATAAAGATTTAATCTTATTCTTCTATATACTGACAACCAATTTTCCCAGCACTGTTTGTTAAATAGTCTGGGTTTTTCCTACATATGTTTTGGGCACCTTTGTCAAGTATCAGATGACTCTAGATCTGTGGGGTTTCTATCTCATTACAAGTTATTGGTTATTCTTCTTCTATCCCATTACAAGTTATTGGTTATTTAAATTTTCTACATCTTCTTAATTCAATTTTGGCAGTTCATTTTGTCTAGACCTGAGTCCATTTCTTCTAGGTTTTCCAATTGTTTAGAGTATAACTTTTTAAAATAGTCCCTAATGACACTCTGGATTTCCATAAAGTCTGTGTTGATTTCTCCTTTTTCATCTATAATTTTATTAATTTGACTCTACTCTGTTTATTTTGATTAATTTGGCTAAGGATTTATCTACCTTGTTTATTTTTTTAAAGGCCAACTTTCTGTTTCATTGGTCCTTTGTATTGTTTATTGATTCTCTATTTCATTGATTTTGGCTCTGATCTTAATTATTTCCTTTCCACTATTAATTTTTGAACAGGTTTGTTCTGGTTTTTCTAAGGCTTTAAGATGCATCAATTGGTAGTTTATTGGTGATCTTTCTGGTTTTCTTCTTTAGGCAATCACAGCTATGAATTTTTCTCTTACAACTGCCTTCACAGTGTCTTAGAAGGACACTGTGTTACTATTCTCATATTATTCAACAAATTTTAAATTTCTCCCTGATATTACCCATTCATTCTATTACCCATTCATCATTCAAAAGTGTATTGCTCAATCCATGTGTTAATACAGTTTTGTAGTGCTTTTTTGCATTAATTTCTAATTTCATTCCTTTATGATCAGATAAATTGCAAAGAATTTTATCGATCTTTTTTATTTGCTAAAAGTTGATGTTGTTTTAGATATGAGATGTTTCTCAAAAGCTCATATGTGCGATAATGCAAGAAAATTTAGAGGTTAAAATTTAGAGGTTATGAGAGCTTTAATATAATCAGTGCATTGATTTGCTAATAGGGATTAAATGGGTGGCAAGCATAGGTAGATGGGGTGTGGCTGGAGGAAGATGTCTATTAATTCCTGACATTTTGATATATTTCTAACATTTAATTTGGTCCTGTTTCACATTTGCTTAGCTAGTCTTCAAATGAGATTTGCCCATTAGTGAGCTCCAGAGTTTGCTTTTGATGTCTTCTGGATATAGTATTTCTTTGAGTATTGTCTTTAGTGACAGTTTAGTAGTCATGGATGATTTTAACTTCTGCTCTCCTTAGAAGGTTCTTATTTTTCCTTTGAATTTGATGTAAAGTATTTTTATAGTTTCTAGATTAATCTTGGTTGAATGTTATTTTACTTTAGGATTTGGAACATATCATTTCAAGCCTTCCTGAATTTTAGAGTTTGTGCTTGCTGAGAAATCAGAAGTAATTTCAATTGGTTTGCCTCTAAGTGTGACCTGTTTTTTTTTTTCTTTAGGCTTTTAAAATTTTATATGTGCTTTATATGTTGTGGGGAAAAGTGCATGGTGTACTGTATACATGGCATACATTAAGGGTGTCTTGAGTGGCAAACCACTCTACCATGCTAGGCATGCTTACCCCGTAGGCATGGCCCTGGGTGTGAGGCCACGTGTTGCAGTCCCTGTGCTTGCTCCACAGCCTGCTCCTCAATTGGTGGCTGCAAGGACAGTTGGCCAGAAATTGCATTGGTGGCTGCCTGTAATCTGCCTAGCTACTGCCTGGGTGTATATACATGGTAACTGTGCAGTAAAATCAGACCTGCTTCCTGTTGGTCTCCGGAGGTCTTGATTAGCAACTCCACAGCCACACTCTCCTCTACCCTGTTCCATGGACCTTCTCACTGGACAACAGAGAGCCCATGCAATATATTAGTCATTGTACTTATGTGTCATGGAGAGGTTCTTTTTTATCTTGTCTACTTGGAGTTCTCAAGGTGTCTTATATCTGGATGTCCATTACATTCCCAAGATTTGAGATGTTTCCATTAATATTGCTCTGAAGAGGTTATCCATACCATTATTCCATATCTGACAACCCTCTCATATTTCATGGATTCTTAAACTTACATTTTTAATGTTGTCCCAGAATTCACTTATATTATGGTTATGTTTACTTATTTTCTTTTCTTTAATATTCTCTGAATGTTCACAGCTGGCCACTTCGTCTTCCATCTCTGAGATTCTTATTCTGTCTGATTTTTTGTGTTAAAGAGAATTTCCACTGAATGTTTTATTTGATTTATTGTGTCTTTAATTTCCAAGATTTGGGGTTTTGCTTTTTGCAGGGGGGGGGGGGTTGTTTTTAATATGTCTACCTCTTTGTTGAACTTCTCATTCAGACTTTTACAGACATTTTTAATTCATTCAACTGTTAGAAAAATAGTGTTCTCTTGGAATTCATCGATCATTTTTATTTTTTTTATTGATTGTTCCAAACATTACAGAGCTCTTGATAAATCATCTTTCATACATTTGACTCCATTGGGTTTTGAACTCCCATTTCTACCCCAAATACAGATAGCAGAATCACATCTGATACACACTCACATTTTTACCTAATGGCATATTAGTGACTGTTGTAATCTGCTACCTTTCCTATCCCCTACTATCCCCCCTCCCCTCCCCTCCCACCTTCCCTCTCTGCCTCCTCTGCTGTTGTTCAATTCTCTCCCTTTTTCCCCCCTCCCCCTTGCCCATCATATCCTCTTATACTTTTGTGTATCATTGAAGGTCTCCTACCATTTCCATATGCTTTCCCTTCTCTCTCCCTTTCTCTCCCCCCATTTGTCTTTGTTTACTGTTAGTCTTTTCCTCATGCTCTTCCTTCCTGTTCTGTTCTTAGTTGCTCACTTTATATCAAAGAAGACATTTGGCATTTGTTTTTTAGGGCTTGGCTAGCTTCACTTAGCATAATCTGCTCTAATGCCATCCATTTCCCTGCAAATTTTATGATTTTGTCATTTCTTAGTGCTGCATAACACTCCATTGTATATAGATGCCACATTTTTTTATCCATTCATCTATTGAAGGGCATCTAGGTTGGTTCCACAGTCTAGCTATTGTGAATTGTGCCACTATAATCATTGATGTGGCCGTATCCCTATAGTGCGCTCTTTTAAGGGCCTCAGGGAATAGTCCGAGAAGGGCAATAGCTGGGTCAAATGGTGGATCCATTCCCAGCTTTCCCAGGAATCTCCATACTGCTTTCCACATTGGCCTCACCATTTTGCAGTCCCACCAGCAATGTACAAGTGTACCCTTTTCCCCACATCCTCGCCAACACTTATTGTTGTTTGACTTCATAATGACTGCCAATCTTACTGGAGTGAGACGGTATCTTAGGGTGGTTTTGATTTGCATTTCTCTGATTGCTAATGATGGTGAGCATTTTTTCATGTACTTGTTGATTGATTGTATGTCCTCCTCTGAGAAATGTCTGTTCAGGTCCTTGGCCCATTTGTTTATTGGATTATTTGTTATCTTATTGTTTAATTTTCTGAGTTCTTTATATATTCTGGATATTAGGGCTCTATCTGATGTGTGGGGGGTAAAAATTTGTTCCCAGGATGTAGGTTCTCTATTTACCTCTTTTATTGTTTCTCTTGCTGAGAAAAAACATTTAGTTTAAGTAATTCCCATTTGTTTATTCTTGTTGTTAACTCTTGGGCTATGGGAGTCCTATTAAGGAATTTGGAGCCCGACCCCACAATATGTAGATCGTAGCCAACTTTTTCTTCTATCAGACGCAGTGTCTCTGGTTTGATATCTAGCTCCTTGATCCATTTTGAGTTAACTTTTGTGCATGGCGAGAGAAAGGGATTCAATTTCATTTTGTTGCATATGGATTTCCAATTTTCCCAGCACCATTTGTTGAAGATGCTATCCTTCCTCAATTGCATGTTTTTAGCCCCTTTATCAAATATAAGATAGTTGTAATTTTGTGGATTGGTTTCTGTGTCCTCTATTCTGTACCATTGGTCCACCTGCCTGTTTTGGTACCAGTTCCACGCTGTTTTTGTTACTATTGCTTTGTAGTACAGTTTGAACTCTGGTATCACTATACCTCCAGATTCACATTCCTGCTTAGAATTTCTTTTGCTATTCTGGGTCTTTTGTTTTTCCATATGAATTTCATGATTGCTTTATCTATTTCTACAAGAAATGCCCTTGGGATTTTGATTGGCACTGCATTAAACCTGTAGAGAACTTTGGGTAATATCACCATTTTGATGATGTTAGTTCTGCCTATCCATGAACAGGGTACATTTTTCCATCTTCTGAGATATTCTTCTATCTCTCTCTTTAGGGTTCTGTAGTTTTCATTGTATAAATCTTTCACCTCTTTTGTTAGGTTGATTCCCAAGTATCTTATTTTCTTTGAGGATATTGTGAATGGAGTGGTTTTCCTTATTTCCATTTCAGAGATTTTGTTGCTGATATACAGGAATGCCTTTGATTTATGCGTGTTGATTTTATAACCTGCCACTTTGCTGAATTCATTTATTAACTCTAGCAGCTTCTTTGTAGACCCTTTTGGGTCTGTTAAGTATATTATCATGTCATCCACAAATAGCGATAATTTAACTTCTTCTATTCCTATTTTTATGCCTTTAATTTCTTTTGTCTGTCTAATTGCTCTGGCTAGTACTTCGAGAACTAAATTGAATAGAAGTGGTGATAGAGGGCACCCCTGTCTTGTACCAGATTTTAGAGGGAATGCCTTCAGTTTTTCTCCATTTAGGATGATGCTAGCCTGAGGTTTAGCATATATAGCTTTTACAATGTTGAGGTAAATTCCTGTTATCCCTAGTTTTTCTAGTGTTTTGAACATAAAGGAATGCTGTACTTTGTCGAATGCTTTTTCTGCATCTATCGAGATGATCATATGGTTCTTGTCTTTAAGTCTATTGATGTGGTGAATAGCATTTATTGATTTCCGTATATTGAACCAGCCTTGCATCCCAGGGATGAATCCTACTTGGTCATGGTGCACAAGTTTTCTGATATGTTTTTGTATTCGATTCGCCAGAATTTTATTGAGAATTTTTGCATCCAAGTTCATTAGAGATATTGGTCTGTAGTTTTCTTTCTTTGAAGTATCTTTGTCTGGTTTTGGGATCAGAGTGATGTTGGCCTCATAGAATGAATTTGGAAGAGCTCCTTCTTTTTCTATTTCTTGAAATAGCTTGAAAAGTATTGGTATTAATTCTTCTTTGAAGGCTTTGTAGAACTCCGCTGTATACCCATCCGGTCCAGGGCTTTTCTTGGTTGGTAGTCTTTTGATGGCTTCTTCAATTTCTTCCTTTGTTATTGGTCTGTTTAAATTTTGTGTGTCTTCCTGTCTCAATCTGGGCAAATCATATGCCTTAAGAAATTTATCGATATCTTCACTATCTTCTATTTTATTGGAATATAGGGTTTCAAAATACTTTCTAATTATCTTCTGTATTTCTGTAGTGTCTGTTGTGATATTGCCTTTTTCATCCCGTATGTTAGTAATTTGAGTTCCCTCTCTTCTTCTTTTCGTTAGTATGGCTAAGGGCTTGTCTATCTTATTTATTTTTTCAAAGAACCAACTTTTAGTTTTATCTATTTTTTCAATGGTTGTTTTTGTTTCAATTTCATTGATTTCTGCTCTAATTTTAATTATTTCTTTTCTTCTACTACATTTGCTGTTGTTTTGCTCTTCCTTTTCTAGATTTTTGAGGCGTAGTGTGAGTTCATTTATTTGTTCGTTTTTTCTTTTTTTTGAGGAAAGAACTCCAAGAAATGAATTTCCCTCTGAAAACTGCTTTCATTGTGTCCCATAGATTCCGGTATGTTGTGTCTGTATTATCATTTGACTCTAAGAATTTTTTCATCTCCTCCTTTATGTTTTCTGTAACCCATTGATCATTCAATAACATATTGTTCATTTTCCATGTGGTGTAGGGTTTTTCCTTCCTTCTTTTATCATTGATTTCCAATTTCATTCCATTATGGTCAGATATGGTGCATGGTATTATCTCCACACCTTTATATTTACTGAGAGTTGCCTTATGGCATAATATATGATCTATCTTTGAGTAGGATCCATGTGCTGCTGAGAAGAACATGTATCCACTTGATGATGGTTGATATATTCTATATATGTCCGTTAAGTCTATGTTGTTGATTGTGCTATGAGTTCTATAGTTTCTTTATTCAGTTTTTGTCTAGAGGATCTGTCTAATGGCGAGAGCGGTGTGTTGAAGTCACCCATAATTATTGTGTTGTGGTCTATTTGACTCTTGAACTTGAGGAGGGTTTGTTTTATGAACGTTGCAGCTCCATTGTTTGGTGCATACACATTGATAATTGTTATGTCTTGTTGGTGGACTGTTCCTTTTAACAGTATATAGTGCCCTTCTTTATCCTTCTTGATTAACTTAGGTTTGAAGTTGATTTTATTCGATATGAGTATGGCCACTCCTGCTTGCTTCTGAGGGCCATGTGAGTGGTATGATTTTTCCCAACCTTTTACCTTCAGCCTGTGTATGTCTTTTCCTATCATATGAGTCTCCTGAAGGCAGCATATTGTTGGATTTATTTTTTTGATCCAGGTTACTAGCCTATGTCTCTTGATTGGTGAGTTTAGGCCATTAACATTTAAGGTTACAATTGAGATATGATTTGTACTTCCAGTCATGTTTCTTTATTTATTTATTTTAGTTTGGCTAATTTTATTTTTTGGTTATTTTCCTCCCCCTTTACTGAGATACTTCCTGCTATTGGTTTTGGGCACTATTTTTCAATTCCTCTTCTTGTAGTACTTTGCTCAAAATGTTTTGCAGTGCTGGTTTTCTTGCTGCGAATTCTTTTAGCTTTTGTTTATCATGAAAGATTTTAATTTCGTTGTCAAATCTGAAGCTCAATTTTGCTGGATACAGTATTCTTGGTTGGAATCCATTATTTTTCAGTGTTTGAAATACATTGTTCCAGGATCTTCTCACTTTCAAAGTCTGTGATGAGAAATCAGTCATTAACCTAATTGGTTTACCCCTGAATGTAATCTGCCTCTTTTCTCTCGTAGCTTTTAATATTCTCTCCTTGTTCTGTATGTTGGCTATCTTCATTATTATGTGTCTTAGAGTTGGTCTATTATGGTTTTGAATGTTTGGGGTCCTGCAGGCTTCCAGGATTTGGCAATCCATTCTATCTTTCATCTCTTGGAAGTTTTCTACAATTATTTCATTTAATATGCTGTCCATTCCTTTGGTTTGAATCTCTGTGCCTTCTTCTATCCCGATGACTCTCAAATTTGGTTTTTTTATGACGTCCCATATCTCTTGAATAGATTGCTCGTGGGTTTTAAGCATCTTTTCTGTGTTGACTATACTCTTTTCAAGTTGATAAACCTTGTCTTCATTATCTGATGTTCTGACTTCTACTTGATCAAGTCTATTTGTAATATTCTCGTTTGAATTTTTAATTTGGTTTATAGTTTCCTGCAATTCTAGGATTATTGTTTCATTTTTTTAAGATCTCTATCTCCTGGTAGAGCTCGTTCTTTGCCATTTGAATTTGTTTGTTTAATTCATTTTCAAAATATACTTTTATTTCTTGGACTTGCTGTCTCACGTCTTCTCTAATGTTCCTTTCCATTTGAGTTAGGTATGCCTTGAGTTCTTTCCCTATCCCTGCTTCTGATGTTTCTATGTCCTCCTGTATAATTAAGTTGTCTTGCATTGTTTGTACTCCTTTTTTCCCTTGTTTTCTCATGTTGTCCACGTTACTTCCCAACTCTTTTTGATTGTCGTGTTTCTGCTCTCTTCTATAGCTTTGTTTTGGTTCTGTATTACTCTGATGTCTCTCCTTTGTGTTGTTAAACTATGCCTGCTAACTTGGATTCCGCTGGGAAGGAATTCTGATGTCCGAGCTCCAGTGACGACACTACTCTGCTATGGCGGGCCCCAGGCTCCTTGCCGGGGTGCCCTAATGGGGGGTGTGACTGGACTATCTCTGTTTGGTTTCAGTTCCCAGTCGCGGTAGGCGGGCGGTCTCCAGCCGCCCAGTATCACAGGCCATTGGCGGGTGATCTGTGGCCTGCGGGCCTGCGGTTTCCAGCCGCCCACTCGCCAGGGTCTTGCCTCTAGTCTCCTGGTTTCTCCTGCTAGTCTTGGTTTCTCCTGTTTTGTTGTTGCAATCTGTCGGAGAGTGGTGGTGGATACTTCAGCTTTCCAAGATGGTGGCCGCTGATTGCCTCGGTGGAGTGTCCGCTGTTTTGATGTTGTAATCTGTTTTGATGTTGCAATCTGTCGGAGATTAGCGGTGTATACTTCAGCTTTCCCAGATGGTGGCCGCTGACTGCCTCGGTGGAGTGTCCACTGTGGGGGATAGGACTGTACGGCTTCCTTCCCCTTCTGAAATCCCGTACTCAGCCCAAGGGTCAGTGTGGGCTTGGCTGGCGGGATTCCACCTAATGGCAGTCACTAATCTCCCTGCTTGCTAATTAATCGATTCTCTGTGGCTCCACGCCTTCTGTAGCCGCGGGGCAGGCCGCGCGAATCAGTTGGCCTGGATCTCCAGGGTCCTGCTGTTGGCTGTTTTGATCTTGCAATCTGTCAGAGAGTGGCGGTGTATTCTTCAGCTTTCCCAGATGGTGTCCGCTGACTGCCTCGGTGGAGTGTCCGCTGTGGGGGCTCATCGATCATTTTTATAATCATTTATTGTTATCTCAAACACTTCAGTATCTTTGGAGTCCGTAGCCAGTGAATTATGAACTTTAGGAGGTATTATATTACCTTGTTGTCTAATATTTCTTGTATTCCTTGTTGGGTTTTATCCATCTTACTGAGAAGGAGTACTCACATCTTGAATCCCTAGCAATAAAGAGGCAGGAAATGTGGTCTTTCTCTAATCTCTCATCTTGAATCCCACACTAATATCTTGTTCTCAGACTTTTAGCCTCCATAACTGTGAGAAAATAAATTCCTGATGTTTAAACAGAGATATATTTATTTTCTTAGTTCTTGGAAACATGTAGAAAACTCACATTGTACTGAACTCACTGTCCTGGAACAGAGCCAAGATGGTGTCTGCAATCAGCCACTTGATAGAGGAATCAGGACAGTGATTTCTGAGCAATGGAAAATAAATTATGTGAGCTCTATAATGGCTCCATTTTATGGCCTAGAGAATGTTTCTAGGCCATAATGCAGAGAGCATAGCCCAGTAGATTCCCTAAGATGAGCAAAGTTGAGAATCAAGGAGACCAAGCCTGCTAGAATCCGCAGCAACCAATACCATAAAGGAGAGAGAACTGCAGAGGTAAGTAGAAGTTCCCCAAAAACTGTTCAATAAATAACTAGACACAGGCCTATGAGGAAAATCCCTAAGGCTGGGAAAGAACCAACAAGAGGATTGGAGGAAGGAATATTCAACAAACATTAGAGGAGGGTAAAAGATGTTGTCTAACAACAGTAACACTAAAAAAGCCATGTTTTTCACAGGAGACTGGTCAGAATACACAAAAAGGTTTTGCCTTACTGGTTGGGAGTTAACATCATTCTGTGCCTGCCTAACAAATCAAACTATTTCCAAATAATTTAACTGCATTCCACAAAAATCTCATGAATAGCTATAATACAAAACTGTAATTTAAAAAAATAGTTGTAGTTGGACACAATATCTTTATTTTATTTATTTTTTTATGGTACTGAGGATCGAACCCAGGGCTTTACACATGCTAGGCAAGCACTCTGCCGCTGAGCCACAACCCCAGTCTCAAAACTGTACTTTGAAATTGAATATCCTTGCCATTCAAAAAACTGGAGGTTCAAATAATAATATCTAAACACATGTGGGACACTGTATGTGTGGTACTAATTACAATAAAAAATAATGAGGATTTCCAAAAATAAGCTGCATGAATCAATGTCAATCATGAATTCTTCAAGTTGAGGATAACCAAGAATGTCTGTAAAACAGGCATGTTTTATAATTCTTAAAATTTTCCTGCCACATTTTACATAACTACATTATTGTCGTCTTTGTAATGTTACATATGCGTGCGCACACACACACAAACATTTTCTTTCATATATCCTTTGGTTTAATAAATAGGTCAGCAATTTTCTGGGCATATATTAGAAATTACTCAATACATACACTCTGAAAAAAGTATTAGAACACATAAAATATTGCAGACTCCATCAGCCATGATTTCTGCTAGAAGTCATGCCATGGCCCTGTTTTTGATCTATGGACTTGCAGGTTTCCATTTTTTCAGCCAGCACCTTGCTTGCCACAAAACTCACACAAAAAAAGGGTTTCTCCTGCTTCTTATTTCCTCAAATTATGAATGGCCTGAAGGATAGATGATGCCAGTTGCCAAAGCAAGAGGACCAGTTCATTGATTGAATGGTCCTATTAAAATTACAACTTGTCATGCTTACAAAGAGACAATACACAGCAAATAACAAGAGAAAGGAGACCAAAGTTTACAAGGCCTTCAAGTGAACCTTGGTGCTAAGACCATGGTATTCTTTTCCATAGAGTTGCATCCTCCTCACTTGTTTACACAAGGAACAGACTAACAGCAGAAAACATATCAGGTGTGTAATAAAGGGTGTGAAGTTCGCTAGAAGGAATATAATCATATTTGAAAGGTTTGTAGTGCCCTCAATTTAATCTTCAAAATCATGTTTCCTTTATATTTATTCACTATGTGGTCTTTTCTATGTTTACCACCAAATGATCAAAAGCCCAACAACATTCAAACCATATCACTAGAATGACACTCCTCTTTAGGTGAAGAAAAATAAGGCTGAAGAAATTGAGCATATTGAACAAATAGAATGTGCTGAGGCTAGTAGCAAATGAGAGGATAAAATGGTTGGTTACTGCCCAGGAAATAAGAACAATTATTCTTATTTTCCCCTGTGTGAAGCTGGGTGAATCACAACTTTATGTTGATATTAACTTTCCCAAATCTAGCAACTCTAGAGATGACCAAAGCAGAAACCACTCAATCAGTCCAGGAGATATTTCATCTCTTGTCCAGTCTCTGCAGTTCTCCAAACTATGGAGGAAGGGCAAAATTTCCAAAACAAATTCTGCCTTTACTTGGATGGAAATTATGCTCAGTTGTAAATTTATCAAATCTGGGGTATGACAGGAGGAAGCCATTCCTAATATTTGGTTGTGATTTATAATTTCTTGACCTGAAGTTCCATCAGCAGCTATTTTATGGAATGCACAATGAAGTTCTTATTATTTTTAACATTCTGTGACCAAGCAGAAAATGATCATAGTCTGATAAAGAATGAATGCAATAGTATCATATGGAAAACAATGTTATTCCCAAAACAGCTCAAAATAACTCCTATCCATTTAATTTATGTTCTTGCCATAGCCTGCAATCTTTCATAGCTGATGTTGAATGAAAATTGAGTTCTCATTTGCTAGCATGTAAATTAAGACATATTCTCTTTCATGCTTTTGCAGATTTTGGCCTTGTCTAACCTCTACATAACATAGGTCCATCCAGTTCGACTGTCAGCCAGCAAAAATTTAAAAGCTAATACATAGAATATGCCAGAAATGCCTAAATTGATAAATGAAGTTATTACATGGATATGACCTGAGTAGTTCATTATCACTAGGATTCATTTTAACAAAACACTGGATCCATGTAAAAGGATTTGAAGAAAACAATCTCTACATTTGCCATGTTCTTCTTCGAAATTCCTTCCAGTTCCTAGGAACTCCCTGGAAAGCTTAGCCCTCCCTTCATTTGGTTGCTCATAAGTAGAACACACATACAACCTTTGTTCAAAATTCATAAACACTGACAAACACATGACACCATCACCATCCATACATTTCATTTTTTTGTCTGAAAAAATTCTAAGGAACAATAAGACATGACTCATTATCCTTTATCTTCAAAATAAAAAATAAATCTTGGAGAACTTGAAGAGATTTAAATACCCTTCTTTCACACTCAGGTTTCTTAACACATAATAAGCCTCAAGTATGCCTATCATATTGAGATATTTTACAAAGCCTTCCTCCTGACTCTATCTAATATTTAATTGTTAACTGTTTAATTCAAATATTGGGGAATTATATAGACATTCCTGAAATCCACTTTGATTTTCATAGGAATTGTATTATGTATAAGGATTTAGACCCAATAAGAATCTTCTGAAATTCTTTCTGCTCAAAAACAGTCTTCCTGCTTTAATATGATTTACTAAATATCTCAATAAAATATGGCATGTGAGGCTTTATTCCAAGCGCCTTCTAGTTTTTGTTGCTAACAAGAATCAGTACAGTTTCAAGTCATATTCTAATTATATTTTACTGGTGAATAGTTATACCTTAGTATTATATTTGATAATTTTCCTAAACTCACTTATTCTACCTGATAAGATTACCACTTATTTCCTCATAGATTACATTGAATTATCCATAGATATAACACTACATGTTGGAAAAATGAATCTGTCTTGTAATTTGCATTCAAATTTTCATGAGTTTATTTTTTGTCTTTCTCATTTCATTGGCTAATAACTCTTATACAAAGCATCTACTAACCCAGGCAGCAGTGTAAAAGACTCCACTTTTCATTTTAAGCATGTTTCTGTATTTGTTTATAGAAGTAGATTATTATCCTTTATTAGGATATTATGCTTTCTTTCTTTATATATTGGTTAAGTGAAAAATTGATCATAGAATATTTCAACATACATTAATTGTTCATATTCAAGAAGGAGAGAAACCCACACTAAAAGTTGACCAATAAATGCTTTATATAGTTTAACTATAATGGGGTGGGAAGATAATGAGGGATTGAATAGAAAGAAGTAAAGATAGTTTTACAGAATATAAAAATTGTGGATATAAATAATAGCCATTATCCCTAGAGCTAACACACAGCAAGCAACAAGGACACCCCCAATGCACATTCACACACACACACACACACACACACACACACACACACACACCAATCCAACATTAAGAGCAAGACCTGATTGAAGAAAATAAACCATGGTTCACTGAATGGAGCCTCTGGAACTTGCTGAAAATCCACTGTTAAGTGCAGGGAATGTTTCCCACAGACAGGGGTTTTGGCAGAGGTGTTCTATATAAAATTATTAGAGGTACTACTGGAAAAAAATTCCTGATAGCAAGGTGCTTTGGTCCATCACACATACAGGGTGCGTGGTATGCAGAATTTGCCTGTGCTACCCATCCAAGAACTAAAAATGTCCAATTTATTAGATTTTTCACTTTTTGATGTAAATGTATGCACATTTGCTTCGATTGGTTATGGTTACATTTCTAATGTTTTCCACATTTGCATCTTTTCTGTTTATTTATTTTTACCAAGAAATATTTTCTTTTACCTATGATAAAATGTAAGTGTTCTCTCATCAACATTTTGTTATAGTTTTCTATATGATTAATTTCTTCTTTCATTATTATACTCAGTCATCCACATCCACAGATCCAAAATCTGTAAATTAAACCAACAGGGATTTGAAAATAATTGGAAAGAGAATTTTGTTCATACTGAATTTGTTCGTGTTTTCTTAAATAGTAAAGTACAACAGTTACGTATGTAGCATTAAAATATTAATTACTATAAGTAATTTAGAAGTGATTTAAAGTATAGTTCATCCAATTACTACATCATTTTACATAAGGAAATTATGTACCCATATATTTTGTTGTGAACAAAGAGGCCAGGAACCAATCCCACAGTCAGCAAAGGTTGCCCATATATAAAGAATATGAAGTTTGAGAGTCATATTTCTTGTGCTAACATTTTGATTATTTTCCATTGATACATTTTCACCATAATAAGTATTTCATTTGCTATTTGTATTTCTCCACCAGCTTTTAGTACAAATTTCAGCTTCATGTTACAAAGTTGAATGAATTAGCAAAAAGTTTGTGCTTTAATTAGATAAAGCTTATTTATCTCTCATCTAACAAAGGTATCTAAATCTTGGTAGCTTGGAAAACAACATCCATGCCCTAAGATTGGGGTTCTATCGATAACCAAGAAGAGAAGAAAGCATACTGGAAACATCTAGCAGCCCTTAATATTTATATTCCCATATCTTTATTCACATATTTCAACCACTTTTTATTTATTTCTTTTAGGGATTATTCTTATATACAATACATAATACCTGAAATAAAATATATATAAAATTTATATTATAGAATATATGAATATGTTACTTAAAATATATGATATATAATATTGTATATAAGTATGTATAATAAATATGTGCTGATCTAAAATCTGAGTATCTCTACTTTTTTAGTAACTAAAGTAATTCGTTAATGAATTCCTGATAACTTGGACTCTGACTAGCCATGGTTTCTCTTTTCTTCACTAATTTTTTCTGTTTTGTCTTAGACAGAATTGCTATTATTCTTTTTTCAAAACTATATATTTAGCAGTTTACTTTCAATTTTTTTTTTACTTTTTATTAGGTAATACACAGTTGTTAATATTGGTAAAACTTTTTCTTATAATGTCTGAATTACATCACTGCTTCCTTTCAATCCAAGTAGAGGACTTGACATGCTTTTAAATCCCCTGGTGCTAGTCACACCTTCCAATATATAAATGTAAATACTTTAATAAAGAACTTTATTAAGGAAGAATTTATGCAGAATAAAATTGAATAGGCTTGAATGTGCAGTTCATTTCATGCAGAATCTTAACAATAACTTGCTTTAAACAAAAAATTTCAATTTTATCATAACATATACGAACTCACTGCTTATTTCTCAGCATACTTAGCATTTCATTTCCTGAACATCTCACCTTCCTTCTTAAATTATTTTCCTTGAATTACTTTGCTTAGATTTCCATGACAATATACTGCAGAGGATTGCTTAAACAATGGAAATTTATTTCCACATAGGTCTGAAGCCTGGAAGTCCAAGATCAAGGGGCCAGCAGGGCTAAATTCTGGTGAGGCCTCTTTTGCTGGCTTTAGGCAAGCCACCTTCTCACAGTGACCTTTATTCTGTGACCCCTCTTCTGTGACCTCAGTGGTCTTCCTCTGTGCACAGGGACTCCTGATATCTCCCCTCTTCTCATAAGGGCACCAGCCTTATTGGATTAGGGTCTCGCCCTCATTAATGACCTCATTTAACTTTAATGAGATCTATAAATGCCCTATCTCCAAATATAGGCAAATTGGGGATCTGGGTTTCAACATTTGGATTTTAGAGCCTAACAAATCAGTCCATAAACATCTGTTTCTTGTATGTCCATTTGTAGCATTTATAATGAGGTATGTGTAGAAAATAGTCCCAGACTTTTTATATGAAATAATATTAATTACTTAAATCTCTTAGGATAGACTTTATGCCAGGATTTGCAATTATAGTTGCACTCCTCAGTACTGTGAAATATGAATCAATTGCCTTTTAGCATATGATTTTTTGAAAAGATTTCTCATGTAATTCAAATAAGTTACTTCCCCCTTTGGATATTATCTGTCATTACTTTGTAGATAATTTCTGAAATTCAATTTAACTCTGATGGTTAAAAATCACAATGCATGCAAAAGTGAACATTTATGTGACGTTTCATAAACATAACACACACTATAAAGTTAACCATTGTTTTGACACAACTTTTAACATTCATCATTATTTTAATTGGTCACAGAAAAGAGAAATATAATCATCTTCATAATTAAAACAGCCAATTTAGCACCTCTTAACACAGGTATATCAAAAAAGATAAAAAGAGAATGATTCTTTCTGAAGACAAGGAAAAAAAATATTATTTCAGAGTAAAAGGATTATGCTTACTGGCAAAACAGTAGAAAATTGTCCATTTACAAAGAAATGTGCCAGCCATAACAATTACTTGATGTTTTAAATGTTGAAACCATTTTATTATATAACAAACACACATACAAATAAGGATGACAAATAACTAGAAGGAAGAACTAAAATTATCATTATAAAAAATTATATGCAGATCATGTGATTTTTCTATCTGCAAAAGACAAGAGAATGAGTTTAAAACACAAAGCACATATGACAGCTCAGTAAGGCAGCTGACTTTGATAAGCAAACAAACCAACGAACCAAAAAAAAAAAAAAACTCTACTTTTGTGTGTACACATAATCCAGGTGCTAAATTTCTGTTCCTATGAAAATATTATTGGTTTCCACCTAAGTGGAACATAATAGCATAATAGGTACATAATAGCATAAAGTATAATATAAACAATAATGTCCATTAAAAGACCATCATGGTTGTGATTTGCTACTCTATTGCACTAAAATAAAAATGGGGCTGGGGTTGTGGCTCAGTGGTGAGCAATTGCCTAGCATGTGTGAGGCACTGGGTTCAATCCCCAGGGCAACATTTAAAAAAAAAAACAACAACTTTATAAACAAAACAAAGATTTTGTGTTCATCTACAACTAAAAGTATTTTTTTTTAAAAAAATGGACTGTGGGGCATACTTTAAAACTATTTGGAAGAATACGATGTACTTCAAAATGAGAATTTTACATTCTTAATAATGATAAAATGAACAAAGAATTCTTAAACTTAAAAATAATAAAACAGATAGGAAATGAGGGTTAAAGCAGACCAAAAATTTTGAGGAATTTTTTATTTAATTCACAAATTGGATCCTATACTTTAAAGGATGAATTAAGCCTATTTGGTTTCCAACCATCTGTATTTTATTCTTCATTTCTTGTTTGATATACAAACTTGTTTATGTACTCCTAATGTAGTAAAATGTTTGGGTAGTACTTATTCAAAATTTAATTTTGTAAAATTTACAAAGATGAAAACAAAAAAAAGTAACATTGATGAAGTATCAATTTATAATATACAAAAAATGTCTTGTGAGCTGATTTTCCTGTGGAATATGCAAGATGATCCCAAAATGGCCTATGGACTTGATTCAGGTCTGACATCTTTGGACCTGCACCTCAGCCAACACAGCACTGAAAGAAAGGCCTGTCTCAGCTTACAATTGCCAAGAATCAGAACATAGGAGTGGCCTGCAGGAAAAGCAATTTTAGTCACCCAGAAAAACAAGATGATTGGACTTTTCTCCTTCAAATCGGAAATCCAAATTTGTGGAAGAAATGAAAGAAAGAAAGTGGCGTACAGTAGCAGGAAGGCGATCACAGATTGCAAGGCTTTCACGTGGGCCGTGGTGCTGGCATCTCTGGACCCTTTGGCATTGTGCTGCATCTTCTTCAGATGTTTCCTCAAGGAGATGATTAGCAGAATAAATGTTGCCAGGGACACAGAGAAGGGTACAAGCATGAACATAGAATTGGTGAATAAAACAACTTTGTAAAATGGTGCATAATTCCTTGAACTGGAGTTATAAGACGTGTTTCTTTTAGATCCATCAATCCAGACATCAATATATGTGTTCATCAGTGCCAGATTTATAAGCAAGAGGACCAGGGACACCAGCAATGTTACTGAAACTACCTTTTTAACTCTCCGCTTTAGGTAAAGAAAAACAGAGTTAGAAAAATTGGCTATCTTCAAAAAATAAAAGATACCTAGGCATGTAGCAAACCAGGCACCAAAATGATTGCATACTCTCAAGAATATATAAAAAATCCTAAATATTTTCCCAGGCACTGATAAAGCTGGGTAAAGCACAGATATCCACCAATTTAGCAATATAAACCAGAGCACACCAATTCTCGAAATTGCCAGAGGAATGAGGATTTGCTCAACTGAAGATATCTTTCTTCTCCTGACCCAGTCCATGCAGTTCACCACTGCTATGAATCCATTTCCTAAATTTCCAATAATTAATTCCACAGTTAAAATGACTGTAAGTATACTCTGTATGACAAAACCCATTGTAAGAGAATGTCCTAACTTCTAATATTACTGCTGAAGACTTCTTCATGCATTCATCAAAAACGTTATATACATCTGACTCTCAAAAGAGTAATGATATTGTCCATGTTAACTCACCTATATGCCAAACCAGCAAACACCAATATTTACTGATGGTTCAGTTCAGAGATTTCTTCATGAAAATCCTGAATTTGTCCAGTCAGCCCAACTGACCTTCATCTAGATACTGTGTAAGTTTGCACAAGGTAGCATGGAAGATTTTTCAGATGATGAAGAAAACACTGAACTCTCATTTGCTAACATGCAAATAAACAACTTATTTGCATTGTTTTGCTTTATCCAAAGAATTTAATCTGGCTATTTGAGTTCTGGCAAGAATCATTACAAAATATATATATATATATATATATATATATATATATATATATATATATATATATATATATCAGAATAGAAAGAATCAAATCTGGTTTATGGAATTTCCTAAGCACTGAGGTTTTATAAACACTTCAAAATTAGGTCTAAATAATGACCTATACATATGCTATTCAAAGCTCTTCCTATGGACTCTGAGTTGTATCGTAATTGTGCATTATTTCTTAAAAGTTCAGTACTAAGGCTGAGCATGGTGGCACACACCTGTAATCCCAGCATCTCAGAAGACTGAGGCTGAGGTTTAAAGCCAAATTCAGAAATTCAGCGAGGCTATAACAAATCTAGTGTGATTCTGTCTAAAAATAAAAAGGGCTGAGGATGTTGCTTAGTAAAGCACTCTTGGGTTCAATCCCTGGCACCAAAAAAAAAAATTTAATACTAATAATACTTATTTGTCATCTACATTTTTTTTTGGTACCTGGGATTGAACTCAAGGGCACTCAGCCACTGAGCCATGGGATTAATGATAATCCCATGGCTATATTTGTACCAATACCTATTCTGCTATTTAATCCCTAGCCCTGTTTTGTATTTTATTTAGAGACAGGTCTCACTGAGTTGCTTAGCACCTCACTTTGACTGAGGCTGGCTTTGCACCCAGGATCTTCCTATCTCAACCTCCAAAGCCACTGGGATTACAGGCTTCTCCTTTACTTTTTACAAAGGCACACCTACATACACAGACACAAACACACTCACCCTAAAACACACATTTATTTGGATCACAATTCCCTTTTTTCCTATCTCAATAATTCTGATTATTCACTTAATCAAAATTTATTATGCATTTACCTCATGCTTAGAACTGTGATAGTTGTTAACACATTGTTTAAAAAATGCTTTTGAGGGCTGGGGATGTGGCTCAAGCGGTAGCGCGCTCGCCTGGCCTGTGTGCGGCCCGGGTTGGATCCACAGCACCACATACCAACAAAGATGTTGTGTCCGCCGATAACTAAAAGAAATAAATATTAAAAATCAATCTCTCTTTCTCTCTCTCTCTCTCTCTCTCTCTCTCTCTCTCTCTCTCTCTCTCTCTTTCTCTCTCTCTCTCTCCTCTCTCTAAAAAAAAATGCTTTTGAGTATATATCATAGAGTATTAAGTGTAAATGTTCAGTAAACTTGAACTATTTCACCAGTGGATGTGAAAACAAGTGGAAATCTTTCTGCTGTCCTATGAAGCAGACACTGAGGTGAATGAATTCATCTACACACAGAGAATCCTGTTCATGCTCTGCCTTTCTTTGGCCCAGCAGGGTCTATTCCTCCATCAACACCAGAGACCTCCAGATTTTATCCACTTCCCCTCACCTTCTACTAACATCTGCTCAATGAACATCACTACAGACACCCAGGTAGATAATAAAGGATAATGCATTGCCTGGTCAAAATGGGGAGTAGCAGCATGATAAAATTGATCATCTTCAATGGCTAATGAAAAAGTAATGGATTTTTGTAACAAATTCAGGAAAAATTACTTAGAAATCAGAAGAAAAAATGCTTCGTGTACTACTGAGATTGCACATAAAAACATGGAGTATACAGGGCTGACCCCACTCTTGGCACCCTGAAAAGAATACTGAACAAAAAGAGTGAATTCAATATCTGGAAAATTCTCACAATTGCCCTACCTTTAGAGAAGAGATACATGGAGAAGGAAAACTAGGACAGCATGGGACGATTTTTATGAAAAACTCCTAAGAATAGTAACATAAATATATAACATAAACATAAATATAGCACTTAGTAACATAAATGGCAGGAAAGGCACCTCTGGCTTGGCTCCTTCCAGGAAGCAAAGCGTATAGGAAAAAAAGTGCAATGCAGTCAACTCAACAGGTGGGGTTCATTAGAGTGGGTGGTGCTACTGGAACTTCATGGGCTTTTAAAAAGGGGGCAAAACTTGGGTTCCAGTGAGGGCTGCACTCACCCTGAGCAGCTCTCCATGAAGCCCCAACTCTGTACCTTTCACCTTGGAAAAGATTTAGGTTTACACTTAAATAACAGCTCCTAGGGAAGACAGGCTTTCCTAGACAGGGTGAGAATGACATCAAAGGTATTTCCCACACATCTCATCCACAAAGCAGAATAACGAGTCAGTCCCTCAGAGTAGAGCAGTGTCTTCATCTCAGAGTCAATATTGTATGTGTGTATATTTGGGAGTTAGTACATTTCATTTTAATTTTTTCACTTGCAACAAGTTTTAAATACTGACCATACCAAATGGAAGAAGTCAAACAAGTGTTAATCAACTATAATTTTATCTATGTTTCTACTTAGAGTATTTTATCTATAATGATAATCCCATGGCTATATTTGTACCAATATCTATTCTGCTATTTAGTAAACTAAATTTATTCTAGATAAATTTAGTTCTAGATTATCATCATTCTAATTTAGTAGAAATTAAAGTAAAAACATTATTGAATCTCCTTCCTTCCCCTAGATTTTGAGCAGTGATACATTTAAAGGTAATTTTGACATTTGTAGAAAATAAAAAATATGTTTTCTAATGTGAGATACATGTTTTACATCATCAGAAAATTCATACTGAAAAAAATACCTTCTATGTTTAAATGAATGTGCAGAGCCTTTAGGTTTCATTTAAGGCTTAGTAACCTTGAGTGAGTCCATAATGGAGAAGAATCTTAGCAATATATTGTATGTGATCAGGCTTTAAGGTAAAATTCTGACATTAGGTTTTGCCACTAGGTTCATGACATAAAAAATATCTTACAAATATGCCAAGAATTGCAATTATTTTAGTGTGAACTCAGACCTCACTACACAGCAATCAAGATACCCTGGAGAGAAATATTTCAGATTTAATAACTGCAAATCCTATTTGTAAAATTATTTAACCAATTCTCATGCTATTCTCTATAGCATTTATATGAAGAACAAATAAGTCTTTACTTCTCCAAGATTAACTTTTGGTCTTACATACTACATTCAAGCTATGGTCAAATATGTTAAAACTCATGACATATCAAAGGTACTAGTACATTTGAAAATTTCCAACTATCTTCAACTTATAAACCTTTTTTGAGATTTCTTGCAAAGTCTACCTCACTATTTTTTGAGTTTTATATCTTCCTTACAAGCCTTTCATAGTGGTGTCCAGAAAGGAAACCATAAGAGAAAAGGCATTACTTCATGCAATGAGAATCAGCACAGTCCATGTTTCTGAACAAGGAAAACACTGTCTTAGTATTTAATGTCTATGCCAAAGAGCATATGGAAGAGACTGAGCATGATGTAAAATTACACTGTGAGTCATCCTGCCTACTGTGTTTCACACACTCTGGTCCTCACAGTCCTCACCATGTTATGTAGGTAAGGAATGTTCTACCAACTGAATGAAGAGCAGGCAAGACCATTAGGACCTGGGGTTTGTATTGGAGGAGAGGAATGTGTTCCTAGAGACTGAATGTATTTTAGAAAAAATGCAGGGGAAAAGGTGGCCATCTGCTGCATTGAATGGCCGCAGCTGCTGTGTAGCATGATTGATGATTAGTCTTATTCTTGTAATTAAAGAGGGAAAAATTATCAGAGCGGAGAGATCAACCAAAAGAATCACAATAGCATGCTGTTGATGAGAAATCATATTCTAGAATCTAATGTAAATCACTTAGTGCTTTCTGATAATTTGGGACTCATTTTGAATGACTTCTTCATGGTTGTTGTCAATCATATTTTGTTATTTTCTAACTTTCACCATCTGCTTTGTATTGGGCTAATGAGAATTGTAACTTCTCAGCTATCTATTTAGCAATTTATTATTTTATTGTTCTATGACATAACTGTTAGTATATATAATACTTCTCTTTCTCATAAGATCTGAATTATATCAGTGTCTCATTTCAATCCAAGCTTTAAATGATTTTTTACATGTCACTTGCTCCAACAGGTTATGCAGATATTTTTGTTTATTAATCAACTCTATTTAAGCAAAATTTATGTGAAATAAAATGAAAGAATTTTGAATTGCAGTTTATTCTACAACATATGGAATCTTTTAACAATCATATGTTTCAAACTGAGAAATATCATTTAGTTACATCTTAGGCACAATTCTTTTTTCTCCATAAATTTAATTTTTCATTTGCTTAACATCACTCTTAAACTTCTGTCTTTGTATTAGTGTGCCTGGCCAGTCACAAAATACCACATGTTCAGTAGCTTAAACATAGAGATTTATTTCCTCACAGTTTTGGAGTTTGGAAGTTGTAGATCAAGTGACCAGCAGAGTTGGCCTCAAATAAGGCTGCAGCCAATTTTGCTGATTTGTAGGCAGGTCACTTCTCACAGGACCTGTCCTCACATGGCCTTCTCTGTGCATAAAAATTCCTAGTATCTCTCCTCCTCTTATAAGGACACCAGTCTTGCTGGCTTGAGGACCCCTCATGAATTTATCTGATGTTAATTTCTTATTTATTTCCTAAGACCTTTCATCTAACTCAGTCAGAAAATGGGCTAAAGATTCAATACATGGATTGACAGAGTTTGCAGGGAGCAAATGATATAGTCCATAATTTTTTTTTGAAGAAAACGCATAAGCAGGATTTTTAGTGAAGAAGTGTATGTTGGAAATAGCACTACTCGTTTTTATTTGGAAAGGATAGTAAATAATTTAATTCCTAGGACATATTTTTTAGCTAAATATTTGGGATTACCATCATGTTTCATAGGACTTTGAAAATACATATCAGTCAGCTTCTGGTATATCGTTTTTTCAGACTTTTCTGATTAAATTTGGTTTTTCCTCTTTTGAGATTACTGCCCCAAACTTTGTAGATACTTTCTGAATTTCTATTTGCCTCTGATGGTGCCATTATAGAATAATATATACAGGTATGAAAACATCACATATGATATTTCAATAATTATGGAACATATACTAGAAAAGATGCATGTACCACTATTAACATGTACTTTAGTTGATCCAAGGAAAAGGAAATTTATTATCACCTTAATAAATAACACTTGAGGCTAGGGTTGTGACTCAGTGGCAGAGCACTTTCCTAGCATGTGTGATGCACTAGGTTCAATTCTTAGCACCACATAAAAATGAACAGATAAAATAAAGGCATTCTGACAATCTACAACTACAAAAAAAAATTTTAAATAAATAAATAACACTTGGCCCTTTGTTTATAGCAACTTTGTTCATTTATACTAGAAACAAACCAAACATACTTCCAGGGGTGAATGCAAATAAACTGTTGTATATACATACATGAATTACCACTCATGTACTAGACATCCATGTGGATGAATCTCAAACACCTATGCTGAGTGAAAGAAGGCAACCTCGGATACATCCTTTATGATCTATTTATGTCACCTTCTGAGAAAAGCAAGACTATAGGGAGAGAAAACAGATGAGTATTTGTAGGAATTGGGGTTCAGGGAGGATTTGACCACAAAAGGGAAGTGTACGAGATTGTTGGGGGTATTGCAAACGTCCCATTTCTAGTGGCATATACATGAATTTATTAAAACTCACACAACTGTACACATTTGATACTTTTAACACAGGCTTTATTTATGTATCACAGGCAATAAGGAAGAGAAAGATCTCTGTAGGAGGACTTTAAAAAGTATTTTATCAAAGGTAAAGTCAGTACTAACATTTACTGGTGCGACACTAGCAAGTTCTAAATTCACAAGCAGAGATGCCAGTTGTCACCACAAACATTCATTTTGACTATTCAAGAATTTTCATTATGTAGCAAATATATATATATATATATATACATATATATATATAAATTATTACAAGGATGAAGTAAATAATTATAAATAATTACATGCAAATAATACACTTGTAACTGCAAAGGATAATATTCAGATTAAACCAAAGCACTTGTGACACCTTAGTGGAATAGCTGTCTTCCAATTCAACAAATAAACAAGGAAAAACAATATGCTATCTTTTGTGGACATATTAACCAGGAGCAAATATCATAGAAAAAAAATAAGAACATTTCACATACGCACCAAAATTGCATATTCTTTTACATCTTTTTCCACCACATTCATGACATGGGGGAACAGCCTCCTGTGGATGCTTCATAACAACATGGGGCAGGGGTGCAGTTCTGCAGGGGATTATTATCCTACCTCTCTGCTACACCTTCACACAGTATTAGATGAGTATGAATATCTCAGAACCTCAGTTTCTTCACAGGAAATATAGTACCTCAAATTTATGAATTATACTGCTAATTGGCCACATAAAAGTTGCAATGTCCTCTTTTTAGTGGCTATTTTTGCAGATATCCACTTTGTATTTTATAGTATATGTTTCCCATTAAAATGTCTCCAAAAGACACATAGGTGTTCAGCATAGATTTTTTTTCAATTAATATATGAATGAATGACAATAGGAAAATGAGAAATCCTTTCCAAATACGATCCCTACAATTTGAAGGAATGTGTTTGGGAAAACCAATCATGAATAAAGAATTTATCAACTTAAAAAATATACAGAATTCTGTCACTAAAGATTTGACAACATTGATCACAGGTCACATAACATTGTTTCCCTGTCCTTTAACTACCTATCAGCCTAATTTCTTATAAAACTTTTACCTGTTTTATTAGCTCACCTTTTGATTTGCTACCTAATCAATATTAATATCATACAAATAACAAAAATTCTTGGTAATGATATGGTTGTAAGTATTTCTAATTTTCTGTTTCTATGACAAACTGATCTTTTTCCTGTTTGTTAAATACAAGTACATGATGAAATAAAGTTAACATAAGCACTAATTTTTCAGAGTAATATTCATTAAAAGACTATTATCAATCAAGATTCAGTTGTCCTATGCATTAAAATTGAAATGTTTTATGAGACACATTTGAAAACCATTGAACATTATTTAATATATTGCAAAATGCATTGTAGTCTCCCATGGATTTCCAATGCAAATTGTATATTTTTAATAATGATTAATACCTTCCAAGAATCTGAAACTGATGAAAGAGGATACTCAGAACAAGTCAGCCTCATGATTATGAGGAAATTTTTATAAACATTTGTAAATTAGGTCTTGTATTTGAAAGAATGGATTTAGTGTATAGATGTCTAATAGTTATATTTCATTTTTCATTTCTTATCTGCTATTTTAGGCACTTATTCTAAATTAAATAATTAATTTATGAATATAATTATAGTTTTATTTTTAGTGATCATGTTTCATATGCAAAGATACATTCATAAATATTCTATATTTTACATTCCTCATTTTAAAATCTAAAAAGTTAATGACTGACAGAAAATTCATATTATTTATTACTATAAGGCTTATTATCTTTAATGACTTTGCATTGATATCCTTGCATGTATAAAACATGCTAATATACAAATTTGCATATGTACTGCTAAAGTTGCAATATATATAGTTACTATATTTTTCAAACATAATTTTATAAAATTCACAAAGCTATATTTCATATAAGAATATTTGGAAAGTACAAACTTGCAAGAATTTTGTGTTAAATTACTTCTTTCTAGAATATGCAAAATGATCCCAAAATGGTCTATGGACCTGATGGCTCAGAATCTTGGGACTTGCACCTCAGCCTCCACAGCACTGACTGAGAGGCCTGTCTCAGCTTCCCATTCCCTAGAATCAGGACAAATGAGTGGCCTGTAGGGAAAGCTGCCCCAGCAGCCTTAGTCAAAAACACAATCAGATAACCGTTCAGGAACCCAGAGGTCAAAAACTGAACAAGAAAGGACAGAAAGTAAATGGCATATAGTAGCAGGAAGGCGATCACAGTTTGCAAGGCTTTCACATGGGCCGTGGTGCTGGTGTCTCTGGACCCTTTGGCACTGTGCTGCATCCTCTTCAGATGTTTCCACAGAGAGAAGATTAGTAGGAGAAAAGTGACCAGGGACACTGTGAAGGGTACGAATGTGAACACAGAAATGGTGAATGATAAAAGTATGAAAAAATGTACATCTGTACTCAGACCGGAGCTGTCAGACAGGTTTCCTCTGTATTCATCAACACAGGAATCAATGTGTAGATTTATAACCATAATGTTTAAAAACAAGATGACTAGAGACACCATCAGTGTCCCTGAAATAACTATTTTAATTCTCCACCTTAAGTACTGAAAAACAGAGTTAGAAAATGTGGCTATCTTGAGAAAGTAAAAGATGCTGAGGCTTGTAGCAAACCAGATGCTGAAATGATTGATTACTGTATAGGTAGAATAAATGATTCTGATAATCATTACAGTTGCCCATAAATTTGAATACAGCACAGGTACCCACCAATCTAGGAAAAAAATCCAAACCGTACCAATTCTGAAGAGTGCCAAAGCAGTGAGGATTTGATCAATTGAAGAGATCTTTCTTCTTTTGACCCAGTCCATGCAGTTCACCAGTACTATGAATCCATTTCCTAAATTTCCCATTATGAATTCCACACATAAGATAATTGAAAACATGCTCTGTTCAACAACAACCATTGTCTGTTAGAAAAGCTCCAATGACTAAAATCACTGAAGATTTGCTAATGCATCCATCTAAAAGACTGTGTATAATTAATTCATGATAAAACTCCCATCTTCAAGGTCAAACCAGCAAACATCAAGATTTGCTCATGAGTTGGTTCACAGCTTTCTTAATGAAAATCTTGTGATTTCCCAGACAGCACAGCTAAGCATCATCCTGATATTGTGCTCTTACACACAGTTGCTTTTTGTAGTTGACGCTGAAGGAAATGCTGAAATCTCAGGTACTCAAATGCAAATAAAGATTCATTTATTTGCATTGATTTGCTATTTTTCCCTTAACTAAATATTTTAGTCAGACTACTTAAGTCATGGGCAAGTAACCTTATAAAATACGAACACATATAGGATATAATTAGATTCTAAACTGGCATGCAGGACTTCCTTATCACTGAGGTTTTAAACACTTCAAAATTAGGTCCTATGTAGACATTTTTCCAATGATGTTCAAAGCATGATAGTTATCCTATAATCATATATATTATATATATTTATATCTCAAATGCTTGGCACATCAAAATGTACATATCTATCATTTTACCTTTCACAAGGTCATGCATGCACACACACAAACTCAGAAACACACATTTATTTGAATCCAGATACCAACTCATTTTTTCTAATCCCAAAATTCAGGTTTTTACTTATTCATCATTTCATAGGAATCTTTCTCTTGCTTAGTACTGTGATAGTCATAAAGATATGGCTTCAAAATACTTTCAAGTATCATTGATGCAGTATTAGGACTATTCTATCTGAAAAGAAGTGAGAACCCTCCTGTTGAGCTGTAAGCAGCCACTGAAGCAAATGAGTTCATCCACTCATGGAGAATCCTCCTCATTCACTGCCTGCCCCTTGCCTAGTAGGGATCACTTCTTCAACTGCACCACAGGGCTTCAGATTTTATCCAACCTCCACTCACATCCATGATCATCACCAAGGGAACAAGATAGATGGAGGATGATATGCTGCCTGAAAGACGAGGGGAATAGGCAGCATGACAAAATTGTTCAGTAAAATTAAAGAGTAAACAAAGGACCAACAATGACTTCCAAAATCAGCAGAAAAATGTATCATAAACCTTAAAGATGGCAGAGGAAGACAGGCTATTTCAGTGTGTAGGGCTGAACCCACACACAAGCCCCTGAAACGATACTGAGCAAAGAAATGAAACCAATATGATGGAAATATTCATGAATGCCCAACATTTAAGAAAGAGACATACTGACAGAACGTACATTAGCCCAGCATGAGAGACTTTTAAGGAAAAACTCCAAAGAACAGAAGTGCAAACATACCATCAGTGTAGAGGCAGGAAGGCCTCCTGGTTCATCTCTTTCCACATAGAAAAGAAGAGCTCTCCAAACAGACAAAGAGAAAAGGAAGCAGGCCCAGGGGCTGGGCTATGTGAAGGGAGTTCTGGTAGTGGAGCTTTGTGGGCTTTCAGAAAAGAGACAGAACTTGGGTCCCAGCAAGGGCCGCACTCATCCCTGAGCAGTTCTCTCTATGGCCCCACTGTTCTGGATGGGAACAGTTTCACTTTCCACCTGAAAAATAGCTGTTAGAAAGATAAAGACAATCTTTTTCAATCAAGGTGACACTAGAAACAAGGATAATTCTCAAACTTCTCATCCATACAGCAAAATGATAAGTCATCCCTGAGAGATAAACAGCAACTGCATTCATTCCCATCAATGTTGTATGGGGTATATTTATTATTTTTATGGGGTATATTTAAACAAGGTTAAAGTGTCTTTTTTAATTTTTTATTTGTGACAAGTTTTGCAGGCTGACTGTACCAAATGCAAGTCATTGAAAGGAGTTAACCATAATTTTACACACACACACAAACACATTTCTACTTAGGTTCTCAAGTACTGAAAATACCATAGTACTTTAAGACAAGAAAATTCTTGTAAGAAAATAAATAAAACTGAGAAGACTCAGAGACCCCAACATCAGTGACATCTTGAGACTTTCAATGGTCCAGTCCACCTGTTGTAACATCCTTTCTAAAATAAACATTGTTGCCCTATCCTTATTTCCTATCACTGAGAAAAGAAGCAACATATGCCACCTTTGTGGACATTGCACTGGGCCATTTATAGAATTTCCCTAAAGGCTGATGGTTTCAAGTGGACCCAGAGCAAGAGAGGACTCTACCAGTGGTGCAGACTGCAATCCAAGATGCTCTGCCCATTGAGTATGATGATTTAGCAGATCAAACCTGATGGAGGGATTTGTGGTGATCAAGGCCACTGTGTGTCTCTAAAGCACTCACAGGGAAAGAGGAGATACACTCCTACTGAATTGCTGCAAGGCCATCCCCTCTTCAGCACAGGAGTACCCTGCATCTGAGAACAAAAATGCAAGAGCAGAGCATTAAAACAAGCATAGGTCCCCCTCAGTATGTCCCTCTTGTGACTATACAAGTCATAACATTTATAAAGCCAGCCACTATTGCAGGGCACGATCTCACTGAGTGGCACAAGGGGTGAACTGTTTTGAAGACAAAATTGTGTGGTTTCTCAGATTCCCTAATTATACTTAATATCTTGGTTGGCATCCTGTGTGATCCAGATTATTATCCCCTTATGCATTTGAAAGTGATCTCCATACTCTCAGCATCAGATCTTGGTTTACAAACGGTCCTCAGAGGGCTGGATGATTTAAGGCAAAAAAACAGAGATGATGATACTGGTAAGATAAACTCTGGCCTATGGAAAATAGAAGAGAGCTGAGAAAAATCAATAACTGTTCCTCTCTCTTTTCCTTTGATAAGGATAAATCTGGTTCCCCTTGAACTCCCCTGGAAAAGTCCTGGGGGCCAAGTGCTCACATGTGCTGACCATCATGCTGCCTCTCAGCTCCTGGTGAAGAAGCCACCAGCAGAGTCACACACCAAGTCACATGGCTTCACTCCTTCTTGTGGCTCAGTTTCCACGTGTCCTCCACATTGCTGCACCGGCCTTCCTTCTCAGATAAATGACACTGCCTTAATTCCATTCACTAAGGTTTTGGAATCCCCAAGCTAGGCTATTCATTGAGTTGTTTAATTTTTGTTTGTTCCCTTGGTGAGTTTACAACATGGTAGTATTTATTTAAAAAAAAAACACTTGTTTAGAAAGGATATTGTATATTAAATTATTATTTTAGGTCAGAACCAGGATGCTAAATATGCTTTAAAACTGAAGTGTTGTTTTTGTGGAAAAATAGCTTACTAGAAAACATCATCATGATAGTATATCCTTCACAATAAAAGTATACATATATACTTATAGTGAACTTCTATGTGTTTTTTAAAACTTCCATTTTGTGATAAGAACCATTTAACTTGATTTTCAAGCTTATCTTCACAAACCTAACATAGCTTCATCAAGGGCAAATTCTGCAATATTTTCCCTATTATACAATAGGGAATTGTACAATAGTTATGTTTTTACTATCAGCATATCTCAGATAAGCAATTTGGGTAATCCTGTAACCAAAACATAAAGCCAGGATCAAAAAACCAAGCAACCCCTGATTTTGTTTTCATTGTTATTTAATCCTGATAAAATTCATTCATTCATTAATTTCTTCAGCTGAATGCCATTTTTGATGAATTATTCTATGCGCTGACTTGTAGGTCCTAGAAATCAACAGCAAACAACATAGATCTCATCTCTGCTCCCATGGTACCTGCATTGCACCAGGGAAATGAATGATAACGAAATAAATAGATTATGGAGAATGGTGACTTGATGAACCATGGTCTTTGACTGCCTTGGCTGTGCTTTAGCCTGGGAATTTTCTGTGCAAAGGTGCATAATGAGATTTCCCAGGAGCTATGGTAATGTCCTACCTGAGGAAATTCTATGTAAAGATACCATACAATAATAGTCTTGACCTTGAGCCCAGACACCAACCACTGGGGATAGAATCTTGAGCATAAGAAGATAACAACAATAACTTGCAAGCTCTGTAAACTTCAAGCCTGACTGATTTGAAGAAAATTTCCCACAAATAACTTTTCAATGATAAAACTTACGTAATAAACATATTGTGCTATCTCTGGGTCACTGCTCCTCCATCAGAGGTCAGTGTCCCACTGACCCCAGATTTCTCTTTGTAAATGTTTGTGTGACTTTCCTGGTCCCCCGTCACCCCTAGCCAGTTTCTAGGGTTCAGCTGTGCAGGTCATGGCAAACAGATAAACAGATGTGGACATGATCTATCGGAAGGTTTAACCACTTTGTTAAATTTTTATTACACTTAAAATTAGCATAGTCACATAGAACTCAGTTGTTAAATAAGGTTATACATTTCCTAATAATAGAACTTGCTATTAATAAAATTGTCAACATATTCTTGTTTCTGCATTTTACACAAGCTTATAAGAAACTAGATCTTAAAGTAAACCCCTATAATTATTATATGGATTTCATAGGTGATATTTTAATATTTTCAGAAAAATTCACTGAGTTATTACTACAATAACTTTATGCCATTATTTAAATGAGTACTTTTATGATATTAAAGATTATAATATTCTCATAATAAATTGAAACGCATTTTAAGAATGAAGGATAGTGGTATAATGAATTCTATTACATGTAATTATATAACACCAATAAAAAATAATTTATAGTGGCCGAAAAGTACCTTAAACAAAAACTGACATTTAAAATCAAATCTTGGTCTCAAGAAGGTCTTCCTTTACTGAGGAACTGAAAGAAATGCCTTTCTAATGGCAAATGAAAATGTGAGACTGCTTTGAAACCAGGTCATGATCAAGGTCTTTTCTTCTTAATTCCCATTATAGAAATAATCTTTTTCTGAGCTTTTCTTGTGTTTGTATTAAAACTAATATTCTTCAGTACTGTATTTGGTATACATAACAAAAATTGACTCAGAATATATTCACCACTCTTCATTTATTATATTCATATTTTTACAGTGATTTTACTATCTACTAAGAATAAATTCATAATCTTTTATATTTTTAATAAGAATTTATGATTAAATAAATCTATCTCAAAAAAGCTAAAATATGCTTTAAATGTGATAGTTTTTGCATCCAATAAAGTAGGAGATTCAAACAGAGGAATCTAAACTCACTCTAATACATAAGTGTGGTTCATGTTGCAAGAAAAAATGCTGTGATTGCCCTACAAGTGATGACATTACATAATGCAGAAAATAAATCATAAATTCTTCCAGTGGAGGATAACCCAATGCATGTATGTTAAACAGACATAATCTCATGATTCTAAAAAATTCTCCTATCATTTTTTGCCTAACTATGTTACCTTCTAAAAAATTTTAAAGGTATGTTATTGTGAATCTTTCCTGTATGCCATAGACACAGAGAACATACACATTCATGTATCCTTTTATTTAATAATCTTAGATAAAATTTTGGGCATATGTTTTTATAAATTATTCAAAAACATTGTATTGTTCAATTTTTTATTGCTATGATCAAAATACTTGACATTAACAACTTAAAAGAGGAACGCTATATTTTGGTCAATAGTTTCAGAAGTTTCAGTTCATGGTCAGCTAGCTCCAAGTCAGAAACATCCTGTGGAAGGATGTGCTGAAGAAAAGATGCTCATTTCATGGCAGCAGGGAAACAGAGAAAGAGGAACAGCCAAGGAGATGAACTCTTCCAGGGCACATCCCCAGTGACAGATCTCTTCCCACAAGGTCCCACCTCCCAGTAGTCCATTTCATTATCAACAGATTAATCCACTGATGAGGTCAGAGCTTTCATGATCTAATCACTTCCCCAAATCCCTGCCTCTGAACATTACTTAATTGGGGACCAAGCTTCAATACAGGATACATTGGGAACTTTCTAGGTCCAAACCATAATACTCTATCCTTTTACCCAAAGGCTCATACACATCTCACAAAACAAAACGCTTTCAGTCCATCTCCAAGTGTTCCCAGAGTCTTATCATTTCCAGTATTGTTCAAAAGTTTGAGCCCAATGTTTCCAAGAGACTCAAAGGAGACTCTTAGCTTGAGTCCCTATAAAAATAAAAAAATAAAGTCAGATACTTACAACATGTAGTGGTACAGAGCAAACATTCCCATTCCAAAAAAACAGGAGTAGACGTCTAGAAAGAAGAGATAGCATGAAAACACAGCAGGAAAAACATTAAATTCTGTGGCTCCACATCTAGCATCTGGGGCACATGGTAGCAAGATGTGCATCCCAAAGAGTGGTCAGTTTTGTCCCCTGTGATCTTGTTGGTTTCAGCCCACATGGCCTCTGTCCTGAGCTAGTTCTGCTTACTGCTTGTAGCTTTCCTTGGCATCTCTAACTTCTTGGAAGTATCTCTAACTTCTTGGCATCTCCATTGTAGCTTCAGCTTCATCATCAAAACTGTACACATTGTCCTCTCCACAGAGTGCGGCCTGCAGGAACACAGACCCTGCCATACATTGCCTTTTCCCCAAGGCCTTCTGGTGGAATTTTCCATATCCCCATAACTCTTGTATTCTTTATTCCTGCAAAACCAGCACTGTGTGAAGGGTGCCAAGTTCTGCTGAGACTGTAGTTTTCAGTCCCCATTTGACCATGGCTGCAGTGGCTCTGATTGCCTTTTTGGCTGAACATGGTCAAATGAATCCTGAGAAACAACATCCTGGACAGCCCGGTAGGACCAGTGCTCCTTAGGCCTTCCTTCGCAAAGGATTGTCTTTCAAAGGAGTTTTTCATTTTTACTCATTGAACCTGTGGTGGGCAGGGTCTTGGTGATGTCTGAGAGGCCCTCAAGACAACTTTTGTATTGTTTCCATGCAAAGTATTTGGCTTCTCTTTAATAGAGTTCATCTCTGCAGCAACCCTATCTTCCTTGGCCCCAATTTTGCATATGCTTTTCTAACCAAAGATTTTCAAATCTTTCTGCCCTGTCTTTACTTCCAGTTCTTACAGTAAATCTGGTTAAATGAACTGGGGGAACAAGTGCATGGAGTAATGCATACATGGCACACGTTAAGGGCATCTGAGTGGCAGGCCACTCCCCTCATGCTAGGTGCCCGAGCAGCAGGTTGCTTACCCCATAGGCACAGCCCTGGGCATGAGACCATGTGTTGCAGTACCATGGCCCACTCCTCAATTGGTCACTGCAAGGACAATTAGCAGAAACTGCATTGGTGGCTGCCTGTAATCTGCTTAGCTACTGCCTCAGTATATATACATGGTAACTGCGCAATAAAATCAGACCTGCTTCTTGCTTGGTCTCCAGAGGTCTTGATTAGTGACTCCGCAGCCACACTCCTCTACCCTGTTCTGTAAACCTCCTCTCTGGATGAGAGACAGCCCACACAATCAACCAGTATCACCACGCCAACGCCTGAATGTCATGACCTTGAAATTTTCTCCACCAGATTAATCAGTGTTACCCCAAATCTAAGGGCACGGGCAAAATGTCAACAAGTTGTTAGCCAGAAGGTAACATTTTACCTCTAATCCAATTCCCAGTACAGTCCTCATTCCCACCTGAAACCTCAGATGCACAGCCTTTTGGTCTGCAGACCTGTCAGCATTCAAGTCTTCTGAGTTCACACCAGAATTGCCCATTAACCTCTGCTTATAGCATGCTAGGGCTTTCCTACCTCCATCACCAAATATTTCCAAACTTCTCCCACAAACCAATACCAAAGGATTTTGAACCACATGGTCAGGTATAGCCACAGAAATGACCCCACTCCTGCCACCAACTATTTGTGTTAGTTTGTCATCATTATGATCAAAATATCTGACAGAAACAACTCAAAGAAAGAAAGGTTATTGTTGTCTCATGGTTTCACAGGTTTCAGTCAGCTGGCTCCAAGGCGGACACACCAGAGTGCAAGGGATTGACAGAAGTAAGCTGTTAGATCAGGGCAGCTGGGAAGCAAAAAAAGAGGGAGAGGAAGAGGCTGGAGAGAAGATAACCCCTTCCAAAGCAAGTCCCCAGTGCCCTACTTTGTTCAACTGGGTCCCACCTCCCAGTAGTCCATCTAGCTCTCAGTGAATTAATTAACCCCTCAAAATCTAATTACTCCCCAAATCCCCATCTCTGAATATGTTTGTACTGGGGACCAAGCTTTAAATGTATGAGACTTTGGAAGACATTTCAGATCCAAACCATTACAGACCCACATGCTGTAAAAGAGGGTAGCAAGCATAATGTTACAGACTCCATCAATTTGTTTTTTGCTAGATTTCACCACATGTACTTATTGTTGATCTGTGGATTGGAAAGTTTCTGTGCTTTCAACAAGCCCCTTGCCTGCCACAGAACCAAGAGAAAGCCCTGTTTCAACTTCTTGTTTCTACCACTAACAACGAATGAAAAGTTTGAAGGAAAAAAAAAAAGAAGAAGAAAGAAAAGTTTGAAGGATAGATGATGCTAGTAACCTGGATGAGCAAGAGAATGGATTTAGTCCACAATGTTGGAATTCCAAAATGATATGTTTACAGAAAGTCACATGTCAAATGCCAAGAGGAAGAACACCACAGTTTGCAAGGCCTCCATGTGGACCTAGGTGCTGGGATCTTGGTATCATATGGCTTGGAACTACATCTTCCTGAGATGTTTGCAGTGTTTAGATTAATAGCAAAAAAAAATCAGTTAAGTAATAAGGGGTGTAAAGTTTCTAGGGTGAATATGGTCATATTTGAAAGGGTTGCATTGTTCCTCATTTCTTTTATAGTCATTCATCTACATGGTCTCTTCAATGCTTACAAATGTAAGATTTTTTTTAAGCCAACATTCTCAAAATAATCTCTGGAATGACTCTCTTATTTCTTCTTTTTAGGTTAAGAAAAATTATGTTGGAGAAACTGGCCATATCAACTAAATAAAATATGAAATACGCTGAGGCTATTAGTAAGCCAGTTGCCAAAATGGCTGATTATCACACTGACAACCACAACAATAATTCTTACTTGTCCATCGTATGTTCCTAGGTTGATCACAAGTTTTGCTTTTTGATGTCATAGGTTTATTTTATTTTATTTATTTTTAATGTTCTTATGAATGCATTATAGTTATACATAATAATATGTATAATTTTGACATAATCAAAAATGCATGGAATATATTTTTTTTCCTTTTCAGTCTCTTGTACTTCCTGTTTCCCCCCTTTCCTCCCTCCCCCTATTCCATTTCTTCTACTACACTGGTTCCTTCTATTTATTTACTTTTTTAATTGGCCCTTTATACATAGACATAAAGGCAGAATTGACTGTGGTATACTGACATATATACATAGCATAATTTGGTCAATTCCATTCCATAGTTACTCCCTTTACCCATACGTTCTCTCTCCCCTCAATCCCTGTCCTCTACTCCACTTATCTCCCTTCTATTTTCATGAGATTCTTACGTCTTTTTTTCCTGTATTTCACTCTAGCCTCTACACATTATAGAAAATATTTGACCCTTGATTTTCTGAGTCTGGCTTATGTCACTTAACATTATGTTCTCCGTTTTTATACATTTACTAGCAAATGACATAATTTCAATCTTCTTTATGGTTGAGTATATCAATATGGCAAGAGCAGAGAGAATTAGCTCAGCTCCTTGAGAAAAATTTAGTCATCCAACCCAGTAACTGAAGTTAATTGTACTATGAAAATATAGACAAAAGTTCCAACAACTTCTTCCATTAATTGGATGGAAATGATGCTCAGTAGAAAATGTATTAAGTGCGGTGGCTGAAAGTCACAACTAATACACTTATTGTTTTGAAGCAGGATGGGATGCTAAAGGATGAGTCAGTGGTGTTTTCATGGAAAATGTTGTTAGACCCATAACAGTTCAAAATAACTCCTATCTATTTAATTTATTTCCTTGACACAGGCTGGAATCTTTCATAGCATGCATTGAGGAAAAGCTGAGTTCTCATTTGCTAGCTTGCAAATGAAGACTTATTCTCTTTCATGATTTTGCAGCTTTCTCCCTTGTCTATCTTTACATAATTCGGGTTCATCCAATTTGAATGTCAGCTAGTAAAATTTTGAATTTTAATTTTAAAACCTAACACATAGAATATGCCAGAAATGCCTAAATTGATAAGTAAACCTTAGCCATGTGAGATAATTTGAATAGTTCATTATCACTAAGGGTTTATTTTAAAACATTGGATCTACATAGGAAAGTTTAAAACTTCCCTAGCTTTTACTCAGAGCCCCAATGAAAGCGAGTCCTCCCTCCAACTAAGTACTAAGAACTAGTACTGACACATAGCATTAGTGTTCACAAGTCGTAAACATAGCCACATACATTGACCACCACCACCCACACCTTTCATTTGGTTTCTAAACAAGTTCTAAGAAAATAAAACACATGGATCATTATCCTGTAATTTTCAAAATAGGTCTCAGAGATTTAAATCCTCTTCCCTCACTGTCAGGCTTCTTAGACCATAATCTTTATCAAGCATGCCTCTCACACTTATGCCTTTTATACAAGTGCTTACTCCTGACACTATTTAATATTTTAATGTTCCATAACTAAAATATTAAGGTATATTATAGACATTCCTGATACCCACTTTGACTTTCCTTGGAATTATCTTGCACACAAATATTGGGACACAATAGCTACCTTGGGGAAACTGATTCTATCCCCCCAAGTACATGCTATCTATCTACTTTTATTCAGTTATTTTAGTTGTTTTTTTTAGTTCAAGTTAATAAATGTCTCAATAAAATATGGTGGATGAGACTTATTTATAGGCACCTTTCTTTTTCTTTCTTTCTTTTGCTTGTTGTTGTTGTTGTTGTTGTTGTTGTTGTTATCATGAAAAAGTCCAGTTTCAAATATCATATTCTACTTATGTAGTACTGGTGCATGGTTATACCTTAATATTATGATTGGTCATTTTCCTATGCTTACTTATTATGCTCAATAAAGTTACTGATTATTTCTTTGTGGATTATGTTGGATTATTCATAGGAAAACACAATGTATTTGTTTGGGAAATAAATCTGCTTTGTCATTTGCATTCAAATTGTCATGAGGTTTTTTATATATTTTCTCATTTTATTCTCTAATAATTGTAGCATAAAACAACTCTTAATTCTGGAATCAGTAAAAGATTATACATTTCACTATTAAGCATAATGTTTGTGTAAAGATGTAGTATGATTCATTTATTGTGTTATGACTTCCTTCCACTTATGGCTCAATTGAAATTTTGCTTATATAACATTTCAAAATCTATTAGGGGTCAGGTGCAAATAGAAGCCAGATCACATTCAAATTTGAGCAGGAAAGTTTAACATAAAGAATGATTAACTACAACAGCATGATGGAGAGTAACAAGAGATTGACAAGAAAGAAGATGACTCCACAGAATATAAAAACTTCTGACTGAAAGAATAAGCACCCCTAGGGCAAACATGTGGCAACCCACAAGGAGCCTACAGTGTTCCTATGTGTGTGTGGGTGTGTGTGTGTGCACACGTGCGCGCACACACACACACCATCCCAAGGTTAAGAGCAAGACTCCAATCAGGACAACGCAGCCATGGTCCACCCAGCAGAGCCACCATAAATGGTTGGAAATGTGCTTTCTAGACCTTTCCAGCATTCTACCTTGTGGGTGCTAGAAAAGCTGCTCTTAGATAGATGTCTTGCCAGTGTTACTGTCTGTGAAAACATTTGAGGGGCTACTAGGAAAAGCTGCTGACAGTTGGGTTCTATGGTCCACCATCCACCCCGGGACAAGTGTGGTGAAGCTGTCCATGCTTTGAATCCAAGAAAGAAATATTTACATTTTTTCTGAATATTATACTTTTGGCAAGTAAGTATCCCTAATTTTTGTTTTTCTCTGGGCTAAAATTGGGTTTCTAATACTGTATATACTTATTGTCCATTAATTGGTTTTTCAAAAGAGTCCTTTGGTATATAATACATGTACATTTTATTTTAGTTTTCTGTGTCATTGATTTCTTCTTTAGCTATTACAGTCTTCTGTATCAGATCTGTGTATTCAAACAACTGGGGATTGTTAATAATCATTAAAAACAATCTTATCACTACTGATTATGTACAGATATTTTTCTTATCATTATTTCCTAAATGAGTCAGTATAACAACTATTTACATAGCATTTACATTGTTTTAGGGATTATGAACAATTTAGAGATAATCGGCTATGTGTAGGAGGATTGTGGAGTTTAAATGCAAATACTATTCCAACTTTCATAAAGGAGTGAGCATCCACTTATCTCAGTGGCCATGAGGCATGCTAGAACCAATCCCCTGCAGATGCTAAAAGGTGCCTGTATATGTAGATTGTGACATATTTAAAAATGCAGCCTGAGGAATCATATTGCTTGTGCCAACACTTCATTTTTTATTTACTACTTGTGCAACCTTAGGATAAGTCTTTAATCTCTTCATTATGGAGAGCCATCCATGGGCTGTATGTGGACCACATTAGCACCAAAGTCAGTGAGGGGATAGGTTTGGCATTGGAAACTTCGTGTGGCACCCCCACAGGGATTGACCACCTGATGCAGGTGAACATGGCCCTCAGCTCTAACAAAGGTCCCACACAGCATGGGAGATGGGGTAACCTGCTGAAGCCGCTCAGCCCCTCTGAGATGGGCATAACCTGCTAACATGCCAATCAACCTGCTGACTGCAAGACATCAGGAAGCAAGACTCACCCCTGAAACCTTATCCCTGCCTTTGATTTATCCCCTTAAATAAACCAGGGAACCATATTCTAATTGTCTAGCTTCAGCTTCTATGTGGACTGGACCTATCAGGCGCTCCAAGTTCTCTTTAAAACTATTCTTTCTGACTCTTTGTCTTTTGTTCTTCACTAATTATTCTAGACTTATTTCTTAGATGGCTTCTTGCTTGGCAGGAAGAAGAACACCCTGTTGAGGCACCAGACACCTCCACGTACTTTGTCCTTAAATTTCCTTATACTTCAAAGAGCAATCAGTATTCTCAGCATTCAACACCATAATACGTGTGTGTGGAGCACTGAGCGTAGTTGTCTGTTCAAAATAAAGCTAAGTAAATATTAGTCTACTTCCTCCTCATTTCTTTCTACATTTCTACATCATTCTACCCATTCATCTTTTCAACATTGTTTCTACTAAATAAATTTATATTTATGAATTTTCCAGATTTATCTGAAACTTTCAAACTTCAGTCTAGGTGTTGCTGTCCTTATCATTCACATGTAAATTTGTGAATGATACTAATGAGTTGTTTTTTGAGTTCACAGAATTAGAGTATAATGTCCTTTCCAATTTATATAATAATATTGCTTATTAAAATATTATTATAAGTGTTACTGTTCATAATAATATTGTTTATTATTGAAAGTAGTACTAAGAAAATATATTCTGTGTAAGCGTCACTCTGAAATATTTTGAGGTTTTTTTTTTTTTCTTTTTGGTTCTATTAAGATCTATGTTGGCAAAAGTTAAAGATTTTTTGGCATGTTGTGTATTCTTTGTAGGTAAGGAATTCTGCATTTATTTATTAGATTAATCATAGTTGAATTATTTGCATCCTCTTTTTATTTTACTTTTTGTTATCAATGGATATTTATTTATTTACTTATTTGTTTATATGCAATGCTGAGATTCAAACCAGTGCCTCACACATGCTAAGCAAGAGCTTTACCACTGAGCTACAGCCACAACCCTGCATTCTCTTTATAATTACTAATTCTGCTTGACCCATCAGCTTATGAAATGTTTACATAGATTCAGTTTTCTCTATTTTTAAAATTTTGATACACTTTTCTTGGTGGTATATATTTAAAGCACCCATGACCCTAATTATTATCTTATTAATTATTCTTCCCTTTATTATGTAAAGAGCTCTCCTTAAATATTGATACATTCCACCAAAATAACTATTTCATTTGATAAAGTATTGCTCCAACAACTTTTATTTGTTTGGGGTGTTAGTACACAAATCAGCCTCATATTATGAAGCTAAATAAATTGTAAAAACTTTGTGTTTTAATTAGATAAAAGTTTATCTTCCATTAACAAAGTTGTTCAGAAATTAGGTTTTGGACACGAACATTCACAGCATAACACTGGGTCTCAGTCAATAACCAAAAATTGAAAAATAGATATTGGAAAGCATCTAATAATACTCTGACCATTTATTTTTCTATATGTTTAGAAAATAATTTCAACCACTTTTTATTTATATATTTTAGGTATAAGTCTTGCATACAAGATCCACTAATGAAATAGAAACATAAAATTTATAAATGTAGAAAAATAAGATATTGTATTATATAAAATATAATTGTATTATATAAAGTATGTAATGATGAGCACATAGTTATGATAAAATATATGTGTCAAAATAATTGTAGTATTTCTTCTTTTTAATGATTAACATAATTCATTTAGGGATTTCTGATAATATAGGACTCATTTCTAATCTAATAATCATTGTTTGTCTTGCTTTTTCTTTTCTTTTCTAACTCTCCTTGTCTGCTTTGTCTTATATTGATGGCAAGCTTTTTTTTATAGTTATCTATTTAGCAATTTACTTAGAATTTTTAATATTTTTAATTAGTATATACTTGTTAATATACACAACACTTTTCTTTCTAATCATGTCTGAATTAGATAATTATCCCTTTTCGATCTTGGCAAAGGCCTCTCCTTGTATTAAAATTCCCATGCACTAGTCCCCTCTTCCAAGACATGTCATGTAGATATCTTTGTTTTTAAAACAACTTTACTAAAAAATAAGTTATGAAGGAAATAACTGAATATAATTGCATATGCAAATCATTTCCTATAGAATCTTAATAATTTAATATTTGCTTTAAATTAAAAGATCCAACAATTGTTTTCTCTGTATATTTAGCATTGCATTTGTACAACATGACTCATTTTTCCCTCCTTTTTTAAATTTTTGTAATTAAAATTATTTAAATGATAAAATTAAACAAAATACCACAACAAAATACCAAAGACTGGGTGGCTTAAACAACAGAAATGTATTTCTTCACAGTCTGGAGGCTGGGTTTCCAATATTTACAAGCCAGCAGTGGTTCTGGTGAAGCCTCTCTTGCTGGCTGGTTGGCAGGCCACCTTCTCACATGTCTTGTTCTCTGTAAGTTCATTGCCCTCTGTTCCTCATATCTCTTCTTTTCCCAGAAAGTCACCAGACTTAGTGAATTTGGGTTACCTTTATAACCCCCTTTCCCTTAATGATGCCCATAAATGCCCTGTCTAAAAACAGGGCTTCAACAGTGGATTTGGGACCTAACAAACCAGTTCATCACACTCCTTCTGATGTACATCCATTAGGAGAGCATTTTCACTGAGGAGGTGCTTTTTAATATGAAATTATGTTAATAATGCCTGAGGACATACATTAAGCCAAGAATTTATAATTTTAATTACATTCCTATCCACTTTGAAAATGTGAATCACTTGTCTTCTAGCATGTGATTTTTTTAAAAAGATTTATCATGTGATTCACATTAGTTATGTTCTGCTTTATGCATTACCTGTCATTACTATGTAAATATTCTGAATTTCATTTTGTCTCTAATATTCTGAATTTCACTTTGCAAATTTATTAATGATACCTAGAAATGTAACTATTTACATGAGATTCCATTGCATACAGAATTAACATACTAGAAGTCAAGCCACTTTTTTTGGTCAGAGGAAAGGGAAACGAATGATGATCTTAATAAAATAAAACACATTTGATGCTTTTAGCACAGGTTTTATCAGAAAATATAAGAAGAGAAAGCTTCTCTCTGAAGATGATTTTAAAAGGCATTTATCTCAAAGTTTAAGTCAGTTTTTCACTTTTAAGTAAAACAATAGGAAACTCTATTTATAGAAATGTCAGTTATCACCACAACTATTTAATATTCTGAATGTTTGAGCCATTTCATGATGCAGACAGCACCAAAGGAAAAAAATTATAAAATATTGGAGAGAAGAAGTAAAATAGTCATTATAAGTAATTATATGCAGATGATATGATAGTCTATTTGCAGACACCAGGAGAATGATATTAAAACACAAAGCACATCTGACAGTTCAGAAAGGCAGCTGGGTTCTAATTAGCAGACATACAAAAACTAGTACTCTACATTTGGTGTACATGTTAACAGGGAACAAATATCATAGAAAAAATTAAGAACATTTAATATGGGCACAAAATTTCACATTATTTTACAAGATTTTTTTTCCACCAAATTCCATATGTGACTATGAACATCTCTTGCTATTGATGCTTCATCTAAATTTGGGGTGAGCTCCCTCTGCTGGAGTTATAAACACTCTGCTACCATCTTCACACACTACTGGACTAGTCTTTTAACATCTTGGAACCTCAGTTATCTCAAATGAAAAATAATATTACATATGTGTTCGTCCTAATAGATAAAAGATATTCATGTTACCGGCTATATAAATATTACAATATCCTCTTTTTACTAGCTATTACAGAAGCCCACTTTTTATTTCATAGCATGTTTCTCATTAGAATGTTTCCAAAAGATACATCAAAAGGATATTCACGGTATAATTTTTCCACAAATAAATAAATGAATTAACTATATTAGAAAGATTTAAAACAATCCCACACACAAAACCAGGAGTGTTAAAAGATTTCTTTATGAGAATAAACCAGAGTAAGGAATTCTTCATTCCTAACTGTAACCAAGATTATATCCTACTAAAGATTAAACAACACTTGAAACAGTGTATATGACCACCTTTCCCTCTTTTTATCTCCACTCTTGTAACTAATTTATCCCAAATTTTTCGTATATTTTATAAATTTCTTCAGTTTTCTTGTTTATCTTTCATTTCTGGCATATAATAAGTACTAATAGCATGTAAATATAACAAAAAAATTATGGTAATTATAATTGTGTTGGCCACCCTAAAGTAACTCTAAATTTCTATTCCTATGACAATATGGTTGTTTTCTACCCCCCCCCCAAAAAAATAAACAGCTACATAATGACATGAAGTATAATAAAAACATCAACTTTCCAATGTGATATTTGGTTAAACAATTACCAGGAGCCATGATATAGAATCTTTGTGCATTAAAATTTAAATAGCCAACGTTGGAGAATACAACACATTTCCAAATGTGAATTGTACATTCCTAATAATGATAAATATATCCCAAAAATTCTCAAACTTGATAATGTAGATAGAAAATAGGAAGAGAGAAGCCTAATATGTCTCAGGAATTGTTTTTTAAATTTGTCAATTGGGTCTTACATTTAAAATGATAGATCTAGTGCATCTGATTTACAAAAGGCCATATTTTATATTTTTTCTGATATTTTAGACATACTCTTACACTAGAAATATTTCTATGTGTACAAATTATAAAGTTCAATTTTTAGTAGTGTTGTCTCACATGTATACATACATATCTTTTTATTTTCCTTTTTTATACTCAGAAAAAGGTTAGTAGTATACAATATTCATATTTTGTTACTATAAATATCTCATGTTTTAAGTTGTCTGCATTGATAGATATCTGTGTACATGTCTATTTAGATACGTGTATGAATATATGCCTATATATAATGTATATGGCAAAGATTAAAATGTGTTAGAACAGTACTTATTCCAAACATACTTTCATAAAATTCACAAGGTTACATATTACAGAAGATATTTGAAAGTATAAGTTCATAAATACAGGAATTTCTTGTGCTCTGATTTTTCTCTGGAATATACAAGATGATCCTTGACGTGGTCTAGGGACCCCGTGGCTCCACATCTTTGAACCGGCACCTCAGCCACCACAGCACCGAAAGACAGGCCTTTTTCAATTTCCTGTTTCCCACAATCAGGACATATGAGTGGCCTGAAGGAAAAGCAATTCCAGCAGTTTGGCAAAATGAAATGATCAGACTTTTGTCCAGCAACTCAGAGCTCCAAACTTTTACAAGAAATGACAGGAAATATGTGGTATAAAGTAGCAAGAAGGCGATCACATTTTTTAAGGCTTTCACGTGGATCGTGGTGCTGGTGTCCCTGAGCTCCCTGGCATTGTGCTGCATCTTCTTCAGATGTTTCCAGAGAGAGAAAATTAGCAGGAGAAAGGTTGTCACAGACACAGTAAATGGTATGAATGTGAACATAGTGTTGGTGAATAAAAAAAGTGGGGAAAATACTGAAGGATTCCGTGAACTATAATGAAAAGTCCTATTTCCTTTATATCTGTCAATCCAGACATCAAGGTATGTGTTCAACAGCACAATATTTAAAAACAAGAGGAACAAAGATATCAGCAGTGTCACTGAAACCACCTTTTCAATTCTCCACTTCAGATAGAGAAAAATTGAGTTAGAAAAATTGGCTATCTTAAGAAAATAAAAAATGCAAAGGCTTGTAGCAAGCCAGATGCTGAAATGATTCATTGTTGTCCAGGTAAAATAAATACTTTTTAAACTTTCTCCAGTCCTTGATTGAACTGGGTAAAGCACAGATACCCACCAATTTAAGAATGCTAAACAGAGTACACCAATTCTGGAGAGTGCCAAAGCAGTGAGGATTTGATCAGCTAAAGAGATCTTTCTTCTCTTGACCCAGTCCACACAGTTCACCAGTACTATGAATCCATTTCCTAAATTCCCAATTATGAATTCCACACTTAAGATGACTGACAATGTGTTCTGGGTGACACTACTCATTGTCTGAAATGCCCCCAATGTCTAATATCACTGCTGAAGAATACTTATTGAATTCTTCTGAAATGTCATGTACACTTGATTCTCAAAAACTCAGTAATATTCTCCCTGTTAAGAACTCACCTAGATAATGTCAAATCAGGAAATGACTGTTTTCATGATTTTCTTCATGAAAATCTTGCATTTTCTCTTACAATCCAACTGAGTGTATCCAGATACTGTGCTTCACATAGAGTGGCCCAGAGGCTTTTCTGTTTCATGATGAAGGAAACTCTGAACTCCTGTATGCTAACAGATAATTATTTGCATTGTTTTGATTTTTTTCCTTGTCTACATATTTTAATTTGGCTATTTGAGTTCTGAACAAGTAACATTGCAAAATTCTAATCTCTGTATATGGAAGGCATCAAGCATCTGAAATTCTATAAGGTGCTTACTAAGCCCTGAAGTTCTTTAAATGCTAAAATGAGGTCTGTACCGTGAGCTATTTACACTTGTCCAAAACTCTTCCTACAAACTCTACTACCTACTAATCTCACATTATTTCTCCAAAATTCAGTATGGACAATAATATTTATCATTTTAATTTTTACCAAGGCAGGTGTGCACTCACAGACACACATACTCTTGCATAAACACACATTTATTTAGACCTAAATCTCCTTTATTTTGTTATCATTAAAACTTCATCCCGGGGTTTCATAAATTGACTTCCAGACCACTCATGTAAAATCGAATCAAGCCTTTATTGAAACACACCAGTGGTGACTGACCAGAACATAAAGTTGTTCCCCTGATCAGCCCCAAACAATTGCAAGGGTGCTTCTTATAAGCCTGAAAAATTCAAAAGGGATGTTTGGGGGTCCAGCCAATGCAACTAAGCCAAGTTACAAAAGCAGGAGAGTGCAGTCAGGCGGAGGGACACTTAGCCAATCACAATTAACCAAGTCACCCCAGTTCCAGAAACAGAGTCCTGTAACGCTAGTTACAGAAACAGTGCCCCATTAGGTAGTTCCATATTCTTAAAGGTTTCTATAGCAAAAGGAAAGGGACATCTTGCCCTGACCATGACCTTTCTACTTGGCATGGTTTATTTTTACAAAATGGAGTTACTAAACAAAATGGAATCACTTTGTGTCACGGGGGGGGGGGGGGCAAAATTGTGATGTATGCAGTCGAGGGGAGAAATAAAGGATGTCCAGTGCTTCTGCCCCTTTCAGTGTTTTATTCACTCAAATTACTCAATTACTCAATACAGTTTCACTCTACAGGTTCTTAATCAAAAAAAAAATGACAATCCTTAATGCTAGGCACTGCAATAGACATAATTAATTCACAGCAAACAATTCTAGATGAATTCTAAACACTGAAAAACACACTTAATCATGACAGTCTAATGACAGACATTCCCTCTGCAGGCTAAGTTCCAAAGTCTTAAGCCTTAGGCTTTATGTCCAGCAGATGCACCCTCACTCAGACCTTGGTGACCAGGTCCAGAACCAAGGCAGCTTTTCCTGGTGTGGAGTGGATGACCATTGAGGGTCGTAGGGAGAAGTTGCGGCTCTCACCAAGGCCCAGATGAGGTGGTAGAGTTTGAGAGCGTTGAGGATCATGCAGAGGCTCAGGAAATGATGACAAGTGACGGGATGTCAGGTCCTCATCAGGCTCTCCAGCTAGAGTGCATCCTTGTTTCGGCTGGCTGAATCCCTGTTCATTTGCTCTATTATTTATACTAAATTTGGGGGCTTTTTGACTCCCCTTTCAATCCTTATCAGCTACCACCAGATATCTCAGTGATATCATTTACCCTGGGGTCAGAAACATCTGGTCTGATGGTCTCCACCCTGATCTTCTCACCTTTCCCTCTTATCAGGGGAGGACAGCCTGCCAGGGGCTTCACTCTATTTGAGTGAGGGGAAGTAACTTGTTTGAGGTTGTACTGGAGAGCTGTGTGGTTGTGCCTGGTGAAACTGCAGGTTTCAAACTGGAGTTTTTAAAATGGAGTTGCTTAGGCTCAGGACTAAGGCCATCCTAACACTTTGGCTTGACTATCACAATTTCACTTCAGTAACTTAGATTACTCAATCAACATTACTATGAATCTCTCTCTTGCTTAGTACTATAACAGTGCTTAAAATCTCTAAAAGTGTTTACATTCCTGAATGTTTAAAATGCTTTTTAGTATATTTTACAGAGCATTAAGAGTGAATATTTAGTAAACTTGAACTGTTTCATCTGTGCATATGAAAATAGGTAGTAATCTTCCTGTGGTCCCATGAAGCAAGCAGTCACTAAGGCAAAGGAGTTCATCCACATAGCTAGAATCCTCATTCTCTGTTTCTCCTTTGCCCCGTAAGGACCATTCCTCTACCAGCTCCAGAGACCTCTTTCGGGTTTTATCTACCCGCCCTCACCTCCCACCAGTGGCTCTCCCAGAGACTCCAACCCTGCACCTTTCACTCTGGGTTGAAAATGCTTTAGATTTCCACCTGAACAACAGCCTCTAGGGAGTACAGTCTTTTCCAGACACGGTGAGAATGGTGCCCGGAGTAATTCCCACACAATTTCATTTGTATAGTAAAAATGACAAGTCAGTCCTGAGAAACTGTGTCTCCATCCATTTAAAAATATTGAGCAGTTTGTACATTGCATTTAATTCTTTCATTCCTGAAAAGTTTTATGTAGTGTCTGTATCCAGGGCATGATATCCAAAAGAGGTGAATCTATCATAATCTTATGTTTCTGTCTACTTAAATCACAGTATTTACAATGATACTTGCATGTCATAAAGATTTATATCAATACCTAAGATTAAATTAATTTAAAATATATTTTAATTAATATTAAAACTATATAAAATAGAGTTTTATAGTTTTATTAAAACTATGTTTTTTTAAAAGTACATTAAGCTCTAGGTCACCATCGTTCTGATTTAGCAAGTGTTCAAACACAAACATTACTGAAGCTTCCTTCTCAATAGTTTTTCAGTTGTGTTACTTCTGATGTATTTTTGACATCTGAAGGAAGTACAATTTCCAATAAGAGACCATGGATAGGCAGAAAAAGAGATTTGGGCAATCAGCCTTATTCATCTCTAAGGAATTGTGTAATTATACTCTCAGCAAGGAGATTCTGTGAGATCACCTGCAATTTGAAAAATAGAGCCTTTGGTTAATGTGATTTTAATCTTTAGAGAGAAGAGGAATTACTTGCAAGAGACTGAAAGTGATACTCAATGAACAAGGGTATAACCAAGGAGAGGGAGGTGTCCTGGGAAGCAAGGAAGTTCCTTCCAAGGCTGCTCACAGGTCATGCAGGGTGAAGCCTGAGCCCTGGCAGCACAGACTCACTAGAGACCCTGCAAGGTCAGGTTCAAAGAAGTCCTGATAGCAGCACCCTATGGAGCAAATTCAGAAGATAGCAGTTGAGGGAGCTTTGTAGTCTGCTAAATACTATAAACCAAGAGGAGAAGAGAGCTAAAAAGTTGATTACTGAGCTTAGCCTTTGAGGAAGAAAGTCAAAGGCCCTCACCCACCTCCGAGCACTGAGCCAAGACAGAGAATCAGAGTCCGATGACTGAGGGGATCTAAGTACCCGGAAAAAAGATACTGAGATGCACCACAAGAATAGCGAGGATGTGTTCATATGGTACTTTCTCAAAGATCTATAGCCATGTACCCGAAAATGTGTTCAGAGAAAGGACAAGTATCAAAATTCTGAGACTTTCAAGCATGGAACCTAAAATGACTCCAGTATCTGGGGACCAAACCAATGAAGTGGGGGTTCCTGAATATCAGATGCTCCTTAGAGTTTTGACTTATGTCCACCCCAAGGTTTGAAGTTATTTACCTATTCCTGAAGATATTATTGAAATGCTCAGATTTGGCAGGTGGTAAAACTCACATTGCTTCCTGATTTGTAGAGTAAGTGACATTATCTTCAGCAGGAGCAAGGGGGAGTCTCCGAAACTTACCAGTTCTAGCAGACAATGACTTAAATAACCACATTCTTAAAGGAATGGAATAAATTATAACGACCACAAAAGTTTGAAAGTTATAGTGAGCAGTATTCCTCCTCATATTCCAATTAAATTAAAGTATCTGGACTCTGCCAAAACCAGCTGAGGTATAGAATGAATGCAGATTATTTTGCAAAACATCAAATTCCATCTATTAATGGCATTATATTAATTGGTATCTGTAAGCAGAAAATATAAAATTCCTGAAATATCATAAAATACCATAATATTAAACAAGAACAAAATGTCAAAGGAAAATTAAACTTGAAAAAATTAAGAACATGTATAACGTGAGTGATGTTTTGGGATGTCCAATGGTCTCATCTACATGTGCAAACATCTTTTCTAAAGAAAATAACGCACTAGAGAGGTGCCAGTGTTTGTTGGGCTTCTTTTGATTTTTGAAGCCAACATAAGCCACATTTAAGGATATTGTTCAGATCCATTTATGGAGTTTTCCAAGAGGTTTCTGGCTTCAAGTGGACCCCAAAACAAAAAAAGGGCTCTAAAACTGGTGCACAGTGGCGTCCTAGCTGCTCTGCTCATCATGCTAGTTCAGCCATGAAGCTTGGTGATGCATGTGCACAGCATCATTTCTTTCTCTCCTCATTACTTACAATCACTTTTCCCCAAGCCTTAGACAACCCTACTTAGAAAAAGGATTTGAAATCAATCTTTTGTCTCCACACGCATAGGCACCCCATATATAAACTTTTTTTTCAAACTTGTTGCTTCAATGACTGGAATTCCACAGTGTGAGTAAAATGCACCTGGTTTGGAAAAGGGGACACTGGGCATGTCTCTAACATGATCCATAGGACAAGGGGAGACCAAAATCCTTTGGAATTAGTACAAAGCATACTTTCTGCAGCACAGGAGTGCCCTGTGTCTGTAAGACAAAACAATAAGAGCAGAGCATTAAACCAGGCTAAGGTCCCTTGAGCACAAAGTCCCATGAACTTGTACAAGTCATGCCCTCAGAAAGTCAGCCACTCTCGGAAGGCATGGATACCCCTGAGTGACAGAAGGGGCAAACTATCAGAAACAAATTTGTGTGATTCCTCCCATTCCTTGACCATCTCCTAGTCTCTTGGTCAGCACGTTGGTTCATCTGGATTTTTTTTCCATCTTTAACTTGAGTGGAAGTCCACTCTGTAAGCATTAGACCTTATCTTCAGAGTGGCCCCCATACAGCTGGATGATGGAAGGCAGCAAAGCAGAAATGCTGGTTTTCTTTGAGTCAACCCCAGCCAGTGGGAAATAGAAGACAGAGAGATCTAGGAAGATAAATTGCTTATCATCTCTCTCCTCCATGGACTAATGCCAGATCTGGTTCACCCTGAACCTCTCAAAAAAGCCCTTAGGGCCAAATATGCACAGTGCTAAGCAACTTGCTATCTCTCAGCTGAATGCCAAGTGGCTCCCAGCAAAATCATATACCACAACACATTGTTTCACATCTTTTCTTAACTTAATTTTTATATATCCTCCCCGTTTCTATATAGGACTTGCTTTTGAAAAGAAATGTCACCATTTGAATCCCTGACATTGACTCAGGTTTTAGAAGCTCCAGGATAAACTATTATTTGAATTGCACTGGTTCCCTTCTCTGTGAGTTTACAATATGGTAATTAAAAATTGAGAAAGAATATTGGGAAAATATTATATTAAAATAGCATTTTAAGAAGGAAGTTGGTTATTAATTATATTGCAAAAAGTCAAATGCCATTTTTGGTGTAAAATAGGCAGCTAGAATTATCATAATAATAATATATCAATATATCATCACAACAGAAACAGAAACAGACTTAAATTTAACAATTCTTTTATATGCTTTTAATAATTATTGTTTGGTGATGTGTCATCTACTTATAGCTGTTCACCCCCCTCACACACACTTTCTATTCCTGGTATAGTTGCATCAGAGCTATATTCTAGTGATATTTTCCCTAGAACTGTGGACTAGCCAGTTTTTTGCTCTGAGGCATACTTGAATTTGAATAAGCCTGTACCCTCAACATTAAGCTAGAACCAGGAAATCTGTGCATCTTGCACATTGGTTATAAGTTGCATTTTCATTGATTCATTTGTCCTCATATAGTTTATGCACTCATTACTTTATTGATTAAAATATCACTTTTTATCAAATATTCATGTCAGCTTTGGCATTTTTCAGAGTAAAAAACTAGCTAGTCCACAATTCTAGAGAAAATATCACTAGAATACAGCCCTGATGCAACTTGATCAGAAATATGAGGTAGGGAGAGATGGAGTGCTAAAAGTGGATGACCCTTAAGACACATCATATTATAATAATTTTAAAAGCAAATAAAAGATTTTGGTAAATTTATGTCTCTTTATGCCTGGAAGTCAATATAAAAGAAGACAGATATGCTCTCATCCTATATGGTCTTTACACAATATATAAATAAATCAGATGTGGAGATGATCTAAAAATTTATACAATAATGCTAAGATTTCATAATGAAAGAATACATGTAATAATGTACAATTCAGTTATTGTATAAGGCTATATATTTTATTCTTGGATTTGAACTTTCTATTAATAATTATGTCCATACTTTCTTTTATTTCAATAACTTACACAATTATAATAAAAGATATTTATAATAAATTCCCTATTATTATCATATGGATTTCATAGATATCTTAATGGTTGTAAAAAGGATCACTGAATTGTGTAATGATTTCTATACTACGTTCATTTGATTTTTCTTAAAATAGGGAGATTGGAATCTGCTCATTTTAACTTTAAAATGAATTTTTAAATGGAGATTTTCAGCAATTCAAATGCCAAGAGGTGGTTGAGGAGAAAACAGAAATATTAAAAATGAGATCTCAACTTCAAAAAAGTGTTCCTCAAGACAAGAATAGAAGAAACAACCTTCCTAACTGCATTGATATTGGGACGTGATCATGTTCCTATCTTCTTCATCCCGATTATGGAGATGTTGTTTTTCTAGGCCTTGCACCTGCTTGTATTAAATCCAATGTTTTTAGTACAGTTTAGGGACTCATTTGTTAACTTTACTCTAAATATATTTGTCAATCTTGAATTTTATTGTGTGTATATTTTAATAACAATTCTGTCTACTCTCCATTAAGCCTGAAGTAAGTCTTCATGATGAAGCAAAATCAATCTCTAACATACATCCTTGATATGTGATTTAGAATTGAGTATTCCTGCCATCCAAAACAGTTACAAGTACAAAGCATGAAATCTAATATACTGTGGCCTATATGTGTGTTATAAACTACAATGGAAGAGAGCAATAATTCCTAAGACAACAAAACCACCAGTTCTACACAATGCATAAATGCAAATCATAAATGCTTTAAATGGAGGATAAAACAGAATATGTAGGTGAAAGACACATGACTTTATAATATTGAAATATTTCCTACCATATTTAGTAAAACTTAGTTGCTTACAAAAAAAATTAAAGATGTGTTATGACTAATCTTTCTTATATTTTTCATACCTACTCAAACATATAAACCTTGTATCCCTTTACTTAATAAACATAAGAAAAGACTTCTGTAATATCTTTAGATATTACTCAAATTTAGACAATATGAAAAAAGTGGTGGGAAGCATGAACTGTTACAGACTCTAGCAGTTTGATTTCTGCTAGAAGTCACCATGTGCCTGTTACTGATCTGTCTACTGACTTGAAGGTTTCCGTTCTTTCAGACAACATCTCACCTGCTACAGAACCAACAGGAAGACCTGTTTCTGCTTCCAGTTTCCCCAAATCAGGATGAATAAATGGCCTTAGGGACAGACAGTGACAGAGGCCTGGCAGAGCAAGGGGACTGGCTCATCCAACAGTCTATTAAAACTCCTACCATGAATGGTTACAGACATAAAGTATGTGGCAATAGCAAGAGAGAGGAGACCACAGTTTGCCAGGTTTTCATGTAAAGCCTGGTGCTGGATCGTGGATCCCTTGCCTGGAACTGTGTCATCCTGTGTGTTTACACAGGGAGTACATTAGCAACACAAAACAGATCAAGGATTTTATAAAGAGGATGAAGTTTACTAGAGTGAATATGGTCAGATTTGAAAGGCTTATGACTCCCTCAGTTTGGTCTTCACGCTCCCGTTTCCTTCTTACTAATTCACCCACATGGTCTCCTCTGTGGTGGCCTCTGCAGGATGAAAAACAAAACCACCATCATCCGGAACAACATCACCAGAATGACTCTCTTCTCCCTTATCTTTAAGTGAAGAAATATAAAGTTGGAGAAACTGACAATCTTGAGCAAATAAAATATGCTGAGGTTTGTAGCAAGTGAGATGCTAAAATAGTTGATTACTGCCCCAGTAATAAGAACAATTCTTACTTGTCACCTTGTTTTATATCATAGTGTTTTATTTTATATTGTTTATATTGCTTGATTTCCTCCTGGTAAACCAATTCTGGAGATGACTGAGGCAGAAACAATTCAATTACCTGAGGGGATCCTTTGTCTCTTGACCCAGCCATGGCAGTTCACCAGTGCTATGAAGACCATTGCAAAATTTCCAAAAACAAACTTTGTCATTACTTAAATGGAAATGATGCTCAGTAGTGAAACTGAAATCTGGAAAAGAAATAAAAATAAAATATTTCTGTTGTTTTTCATATTCTTAAATAATATCAAGCAGGAAAGCACCAAAATGTGCTAAATGATGAGCTTGTTCCTGTTTTTATGGAAAACACTCTTATTCCCCAAATAGATGAAAATAACTTTTATTTATGTACTTTATGATCTTGCACAGGCTCCATTCTTTCATAGCAGATGTTGGATCGAAAGCTGAATTCTCATTTGCTAGGATACAAATGAAGACATATTCTCTTTCATAGTTTGGCAGCTTTTTTACCTTCTCTAACCTATGCATAATTTGGCGTATCAAGGTTAAATGTCAGCTAAAAAAAATTTAAGCCCTAATAAATTAACCATGAAGGAAATGTCTAAACTGATAGATAGCCCTTGGTTATCTGGTAATGACTTGAATGGTTTATTGCCACTAAGGGTTTATTTTAACACAATCACTAAAACCATATAGAAGGGTCAAAAGACATCAATATGGAGGCTTTCCAAGGTTTTCCTATCAAAAGTTTCTTTCTTCCAGTAGAAACCTACAAAAATTGGATCCTGATAACCAATACTTACATTCATCTTATAGTTTTCAAGCCATAAATGTAAACACATGCACTCATCACAACTACCCATACAATTCATTTGATCTCTGAAAAATTAAAAAACTATAAGATGTAAATTATTATCATATAATTTCCAAAATGAGTCTCAGAAAACTTATTGAGATTTAAATCACCTTATTTTGCCTCAGGCTTCTTAAAAGACAATATTTACCACGTATATCTTTCACACTAAGGTCTTTTACAAAGGGTTCTGTACTAAGTATATTTAATTTATATTTAATTATATGTAATAAAAATATTCAGAAAATTTACAGTATTCCTGAAATCCATTGGGATTTTCCTTGGATCCTAGAATTTGGACACAACAGCTACCACAAGAAATTGATCCTGTCTTCTCAAAAGCCACATATTTGTCTACATTCATTCTGATCTTCTTTTATATCTACATTTATTCAGATCTTCTTTTATATCTATGTTTATTTATATCTTTTTTTTAATAACTGCCTCAATAAAATCTGAAATGTGAGACTTATTTTCAGGCCCTGTCTCATTTTTGTTGCTACTGTGAAAAAGTATAATTTCAAATTCCATATTCTAAATAGTCTTTACTGATGAATAGTTGTGTCTTTATATATTTGGCAATATTGCTAAGAATATTTTATTCTATTTAATAATCTACTAGCAATTTCTTTATGGATTACATTGGATTATTCATAGGTAAAACACTGTCCAAAAAAAAAAAAACAACTATTTTGTCATTTTCATTCAAATTTTCATAAGTTTTTCTTTATTATCTCTCCTAATTGTACAGGCAAATAACTAATACACAGCTCTTCTTAATATTGGAATTAGTATAAAATATTTTACTTCTGACCATTAAGTATAATATTCTTGTATTTGGTTAATACACACCAATTTGGGGTTCTTATTTATTTTCTTCCATGCATACTAGTTTAGTGAAAATTTAATCAAATGATACTTTAACATCTTTTAATTGTCAGAGTTCAATCAGAAGACAAATCATGAAGAAATTTGACCATTAAACTTTAACATGAATAATTTTTTATTATACTAGGGGGTAGAATAATGAGGGATTGATTGGAACCAAGTAAAGATGACTCTACAGAATGCAGAAATAGCAAAGAACAACCATTATACTTAAGGCTAAGACATGGCACCCAAAAGAAGACTTACTTTCTCTCTCTCTCTCTCTCTCTCTCTCTCTCTCTCTCTCTCTCTCTCTCTCTCTCTCTTTCTCTCCCCCCCCCCCGGCCATCCACGTGTAAGAACAAGAGTCCCATGAAGACCAAAAACAGCTAGAAATCTTCTGTGTAGGCCTGGCCACAAATCCTCCTCTCCAAGGTTGTGAAAGCAGGTCGTAGATGTCTTGGCAGAGGTGCTCCAGGTGAAACGAACTGCTTGAGGGCCTTCTGGGAAAAGTTACCCACAGCTGGGTGTGGTGAGCCGTTTCTGTGAACTGTGGCCGCCATTACAAGATGGCGCTGGTTTCCCCTGTAGTCTGTGACAAACAACTCCTTATCAGAATGAGTTGGCATGCTGTGACTTGGCACCCTATGAGAAAAGTCCACGTGGCAGCTTCGCATTGGGGCTTGAGGTGCTTTATTAAGGCTGGGAGGGGCATCCAGGGGATAGAAGAAAAAGTATCAAGGACCTGAATAAACTGCTGAGAGAAGATTCCCGAGTTGCGTCTTCCTTGCGGGCAAGGGGTCGCGACAGCTGGGTGCTGTGGTCCACCACACACCTCTAGAGCCTGGCAAGGAAAAGCTACCCACACTATCAATCCAGACACCCAAACTGTCCAATTAATCTGTATTGTACTTGAGTTGAAAAACTATGCTTATACACTTTTTTTGTTTGTTTTACAATGGATTATTATTATGTTTCCAATATCATCTATATTTGTTTTCTGTTTATCGAATTTTTAGAAAGAAACTTTTGATTTCTTATTTTCTGTATTTTATTTTGGCCTTCAATATCATTAATTTCTTCTATTATTACAGTTGTCCCTCTGTAGCCACAGATTCCATATCTACAGTTTCAAGCAACCACAAATCAAAAATAATCAAAAATTTTTTTCTTCACTACTGAACATGTATAATTTTTTTTATTGTCTCTAGTCCCTAAGTAATGTATAACAACTACATATATATCCATACACACACACATATGCATAGTATATATATTGTATTTATAAATACACTATATATTTATACTATGCATATATGCTATATATGTATAATATATAGATAGTATTTATATTATATTAGGTATTACAAGTGATCTACAGATAATTTTAAATGGGCTGAAGGATGTGCTCTAGCTATATTCAAATAAAATCTAGTTTTACATATGTTGCTTATGCATCCACAAATTTGTAACCTTTGTAGTTTACTGTAATCAATCTTTGTGGATTATTATGTAGTTAGCAATGCAAACTTAGGAATCAGATTTCTTGGGCAAACACTATGAATTTTTTCCTTTTCTGGTTGAGGTTCTTAACCTCTTTTACCTTTCATTTCCTTATGTCCAATAATTGGTGTCATCATTTTCAGGATTATAAAATGATAATACATGTAGAGCACTGAGTATAGTTGTCTATATACAAAAAAAACTAAGTAAACTTTTTTTTACTCATACTTAAAATTTTTTGTCTCATTAATGGTCCACATATGCAAAAACTTAATGTTTCTTTGAAAAGATTATAGAGTGTCTGTTGGTGAAATACTCTATACTTATCTATTAGAATAAACTTATTGGAGAGTAGGGGTTGTAGCTCAGGGGTGGAGCACTTGCCTTGCACATATGAGGCACTGGATTTGATCCTCAGCACCACATAAAAAAATAAATAAAAATAAAACAAAGGTATTGTGTCCATCTAGAACTAAAAATATTTTTTAAAAAGAATAAATTTATTGGGTGTGCTATTCACATTATCTTTAAATTTACTCATTCTGCTTGATCCATCAGATTGTACAATATTTAAAATTTTTAGAGTATATGTATTCAATATGTAGTTCATTTTTAAATGTTGGTGCATTTATTTCAGTACTACATTTTTAAAAGACCTCATGGACTTAATTGCTGGATCATGCTTATTGCAGCTTCCTTTTTTAGTTGAAATATCTTTTTAAGTATTAATGCATTTCACTTTAATATATATTTCATCTGATATTAGGTTTGCTCCTCTGGCCTTTGTCTACTTGATATGTTAGTTCAGAATTTAGCTTCATATTGCAAAGCTAAAGAAGGCAGCAAAAGCTTAGTGATGTAATGAGACATAAAATTTTATCTACCTCTCATCTAACAAAACTAGTGGTTTGTACACCAAGATGCACATGATAACCTTAGGGTCTGTCACTAACCAAGAAGGAAAGAGAAGAAAATATTGGAAAACACTTAATAGTCCATTTGTATCCTTACAACTTTATTCCCACATTTTCAACCCTTCTTTATTTATTTTAAATTTCACTTTTATATACAAGATAAAAACATAAAATATATAAATGTGCAAAATATGATTGTATTTTATAAAATTTATGTAATATTGCATATATATAGACAAAAAATGAGTTAATCTTAAATTTGAGTATTTTGCCTTTTAGTGACTGACTTAATTCACTTAGGAATTTCTGGTAACTTTGGCCTCATTAGAATGTCCCTAACTGGTGGTCATGAGTCATGCTTTCTCTTTTCTTGTCTGCTTTTTATTGGATCAATGAAATTGTTATTATTCCTTTTCCCCAGCTCTCTATTCGTCACATTACTTGTTATATTTTTATTAAGTAAGACAGATCTGTATATATGCAACACATCTCCTTCTAACCATTTCGGAATTACATCACTCTCTCTTCTAATCCAAAGATTGGCTTGTTTCAAGACCCTTTTATACTAACTAAACCTTCTAGCATTTGTTATGTATATTTTTGCTTTAGTAGCTAGCTTTATTAAATAATGATTTTTGTAGAGTAAGTATGAACAATTTTAAGTGTATAGTTCATTTTTGTAGAATCTTTGTAATTACTTTCTTTTAACCACAAAGTATCAAATGGTTACTTCTTATTCACACCCATTCCTTTTCTTCAAATACTTAGCATATTATTTGCTCAGCATCAATCTTTTCCTCTTATTTTCTATCTTTGTAATATTGTGCTTGGGCCTCCATAACAAAATATCACAGACTTGCTGCTTAAGGAACAGAGATGTATGTCCTCACAATTCTGGTGGATTCTGGCAAGTCCTGTCTTGATGACTGGTCTGCCAGCCCCCTTCTCAAGGACTAGCCCTCTGTGAGCTCATATGATCTTCTCTGGGTACTCCTGTTTCTCCCTTGTTTTCACCACTTCTATTGAATAAGGGTTTCTCACTTTGGACTTTGCTTAATCTTAAACTTAATGACATCTACAAAGGTCCTGTCACCAGACACAGTCACATCAGAGTTTGAGGCTTCAACATGTAGACTTGAGGGCACATAATTCAGTCTATAACAGTCTTTTTAATGGATATGCACTGGTTACATTTTTCAATGAGGAGATGTACACAGGAAATACTTTAGTCTTTTTAGTTATGAAATGATATTTATTCAATCCCTTGGACATATTTTTAGCCAAGAATTCAAGAATGTGAAGCTAAATTTAAGCACTGTAAAATATGAATTGGTCCTCTTGTGCCATATAATTTTCAATAAGATTTCCCATGTGATTCAAATTACTTATTTTGTTCTTTGGAGATTACCTCTCAGGCCTTTGTAAGTACTCTCTGAATTTCAGTTTGGCTCTGATCATTGCATTTTTTTATGATTGGTGCAAATGTGAATATGTATATGATATTTCACTCTCTGAAATGTACGGACTAGGAGGTATACTGTTATTTTAAGTACAACTGTTTAAGTACCACTGTTAGTACAGCCTTATTTTAATTGGTCAGAGAAGAGTGAAATACATGATCAACATGATAATGGCAAAACCTATTTGATGCTTTGTTTGTTTACAGCAACTTATTCATAACTGCCAAACTCTAGGAACAACAAAAGTATCTTTCTACAAGTGAATGGAAAGCAAACTTTGGTGCACCATACATGAAATACTACTCAACCATGAAAAGCAATAGTTATGTATGATTCTCAAAGACACTACAGTGAGTGAAAGAATACAATCTCCAGGAACGTGCTGTACGGTCCTATTTCTATAACATTCTGAAGCAGACAAATCTGTATGTACTGAGAACAGATGAGTATTTGAAGGAATTGGGGTGAGGTGAAGGTTTGACTACAATCATTATAAATAATTATACAGGGATGACATAATTTATTTTTCTATGTGCAAACAATAAGAGAGAAACCCATGGGCCACCCTTAGATGATGGATCTACTCTATGCCCTAAGAGTGGTAGATACTTGAATTGACAGGTGTTGAAACTCACAGAACTATGAAACATTTGATACTTTTAGCAAGTTTTATTGAAATATGACCTGCAAATAAAAAAGAATATTCTCTTTAAGATAATATGAAAATTATTTATCTCAAAGTTAAAATCAGTATTATGCTTATCTATGAAACATTAGCAAATTATCCATTTACAAAAACTCTGGTTATCACAGAAGTTACTAGTTATCACAGCTATCACTTAACATCATAATTTTTTGAGCCATTTCATTATATAAACCAACTCAAACAAAAAAAGAAGTATAATTAAAATAATCTGGGAACAGTGGAGCACGCCTGTAATCCCAGCAGTTTAGGAGGCTGAGGCAGGAGGATCACGAGTTCAAAGCCAGCCTCAGAAAAAGTGAGGCACTAAACAACTCAGTGAGACCCTGTCTCTAAACAAAATACAAAACTAGGGTTGGGGATGTGGCTCAGTGTTTGAGTGCCCCTTCAATCCCCAGTACACCCTAAAATTAAAATAATTAAAAGAAGTGGCAGAATTATTATAAATAATTATACAGGGATGACATAATTTATTTTTCTATGTGCAAACAATAAGAGAATAGGATTCAAACACAAAGCACATGTGATAGTTTAGCATGTGACTTCTAATTAAGCAAATGAACAAGAACAATGATTCTGTCTAGTTGTACACAACAACCAGTCATCAAATATCATCAAATGCCATAAAAATTAAGAACTCTTAATTTGAGTACCAAAATAAGTATTGTTTTTTGTATTTTTTTTCCAGCAGATTCCAGATGTGGCTATGAGCAGCCTCTTTCTGTTGGCATTTCATCTGAATTTGAGGGAGAGTCTCCCTCTGTAGGTCTTTGCTGATATTTTCAAACATAATTGATAAAACCTGTAACATTTCAAATCCTCAATCTCTTATCTTAGATATAGTATTAAATATATGTAAATATAAAAATGCTATGGAGAATATATATAATCCACCACAGAAATATTACATCTTCCATTTCAGATGTCCACTTTTTACTTGATAAAATCTGTTACATATTAAAGTGTGCAAAAGACACAGAGAAAAGGACCCCAACATATATTTCTTCCCTGAATATATGAGACATTTTGAGAATAATAAAATCTATTCCAAACACAAACCCCAAAGCTTGAAGGATCTTCTTTGTGAAAATAAGCCATGAGCAAAGAATGATTCATTCCTAAAAATATGTAGGATACTATCTTGCTGAAAATTTGACATCAAACAAAGGGCAAATGGCCAAGTTTTCCTCTGTGCATCCCAACTCTTGAATCTAATTATTTCAAAATTTTCCACCAACCTTATTAAACAACTTACTTAAATCATTTCTTTTACACAACCAATATTAATAACATACTCACATAACCAAAATTCATTTAATTTTTATATCAGTCACCTATAAGTTTCTTTAACTTTCTGGTTGTATAACAACCTAGTTGTTATCCACCCAAGTGAAATACAGGCACATGACATATAATGATTTAAAAAAAAATATCTCAGTATGATATTCAATTAAAAGACAATCATCAAGATTGCTATGGAAGGTAGAAGATGGCAGGTTATAGGTACTCAGCACTAACCTGCTACTGAAAACATTGAACCAAATCAGGTGTGCTGCTGAATATTAAGGGGATGAGGGTCATGGGAAAGCACTGGGGAGCAACCTATCAGTGACCAGGTGAAACCAGATATATTGGTTTTTAGAGTGGTAGGAGGAATGGAGCATACCAACACCAAATGCTCAAGGGACCACACAGGGGAGGGGAACTGTTCCTTCAGCAGGCTGAAGGGCAAATGTGCACAGGGCAAATGTGCAGGCTAAGTAGACAGGAGACTTATATAGGCTGTATTCTGCATGAGGAGTTGTTTTCCATGCTTCGTAGCATGTTCATACTATGCTACCAGGGAAGATAACTTAAGAAGGTCTCCTTGTCTGAACTTTCTGTGTGAAAGAAAAAAAACTAATTTTTTTTTATATGTCCAAGACTCAACCTTCTCTTTACTGGCTCAGCAGGTGCCAGCTGGAGAGTCAGTTTGGGCCCAGGAAAGTGACTGTGACACAATCTGCTGAGAACTCTGTACAGTGGGATGTGCTATCTGCACTGTGGATAGAAGAGAACCATACACCAACAAGACACAACAATCATAAATATATATGCCCCCCAAAATGGTGCAGCTATGTTCATCAAACAAACTCTTCTCAAGTTCAAGAGTCAAATTGACCACAACACAATAATTGTGGATGACTTTAACACACCTCTCTCACCACTGGATAGATCTTCCCAAAAAAAGTTGAATAAAGAAACTATAGAACTCAATAAAACAATCAATAACTTAGACTTAACTGACATGTATAGAATATTTCACTGGCATCAAGTGGATAAACTTTCTTCTCAGCAGCACATGGATCCTTCTCTAAAATAAATCATATACTATTCCACAAAGCAACTCTTAGAAAATACAAAAAAAGTAGAAATAATACCATGCATTTTATCAGATCATAATGGAATGAAATTGGAAATTAATGACAAAATACAAAATAAAAATTTCTCCATCACCTGGAGACTAAACAATATGCTATTTAATGAACAATGAGTCACAGAAGACATCAAGGAAGATATTTAAAAATTCTTAGAGGTACATGAGAATAGAAACACAACATATCAAATTCTCTGGGACACTATGAAAGCAGTACTAAGAGGAAAATTCATTGCATGGAGTTCTTTCCTTAAAAGAAGAAAAAGTCAACAAATAAATGACCTCAGACTACATCTCGAAGTCCTAGAAAAAGAGGAACAAACCAGCAGCAAAAGTAGTAGAAGACAAGAAATAATTAAAATTAGAGCTGAAATCAATGAAATAAAAACAAAAGAAACAATTAAAAATTGACAAAACAAAAAGTAGGACATTTGAAAAAATAAATAAAATTGACAGACCCTTAGCCACACAACAAAGAGAAGGAGAGAGAGAAATCAAATTACCAGCATACATGATGAAAAAGGAAATATCACAATAGACACTACAGAAATAAAGAGGATAATTAGAAATTATTTTGAAATCTTATACTCCAATAAAATAGAAGACATTGAAATCATTGACAAATTTCTTAAGTCATACAATTTGCCCAGATTGAGACAGGAAGATATACACAATTTAAACAGACCAACATCAAGTGAGGAAATATAAGAAGCCAACAAATGCTTACCAACCGAGAAAAGCCTAGGACCAGATGGATACACAGCCGAGTTCTACAAGATCTTTAAAGAAGAACTAATACCAATACTCCTTAATTTATTTCAGGAAATAGAAAAAGAGGCAGTAATTCCAGACTCATTGAACTCAAAGCCAGGCAAAGACACATCAATGAAAGAAAACTTCAGACCAATATCTCTAATAAACATAGATGCAAAAATTCTCAATAAAATTCTGGCAAATCAAATACAAAAACATATCAAAAAGATTGTGTACCATAATCAAGTGGGATTCATTCCAGGAATGCAAGGTTGGTTCAACATATGGAAATCAATAAATGTAATTCATTACATAAATAGACTTAAAATAAGAATCATATTATATTCTTAATAGAGCAGAAAAAGCATTTGACAAAATACATCACACCTTTGTGTTCAAAACACTAGAAAAACTAGGGATAACAGGAACATATCTCAACATTGTAAAGGCTATCTACGCTAAGCCTCAGGCCAACATCATCCTAAATGGAAAAAAATTGAAGGCATTCCCTCTAAAAACTGGAACAAGACAGGGATACCCTCTTTCCCCACTTCTATTTAACATAGTTCTTGAAACACTGGCTAGAGCAATTAGACATACAAAAGGAATCAAAGGGATATGTATAGGAAAAGAAGAACTTAAATTAGCACTATTTGCTGACTATATGATTCTATACCTAGAACACCCAAAAAACTCCACCAGAAAACTTCAAGAACTAGTAAATGAATTCAGCAAAGTAGCAGGATATAAAATCAACACCCATAAGTCAAAGGCAAAGGCATTTTTATATATCAGTAACAAATCCTCTGAGAAGGAAATGAGGAAAACTACCCCATTCACAATAACCTCAAAAAAAATTAGACTCTTGGGAATCAACTTAAGGAAGGAGGTGAAAGATCTATACAATGAAAACTACAGAACCATAAAGAGAGAAATCAAAGCATACCTTAGAAGATGGAAAGATCTACCTTGCTCTTGGATAGGCAAATTTAATATTATCAAAATGACCATACTACCAAAAGCACTATACAGATTTAATGCAATTTCAATCAAAATCCCAATGACATTCCTCATAGAAATATAAAAAGCAATCATGAAATTCATCTGAAAAAATAAGAGACCCAGAATAGCTAAAACAGTCCTTAGCAGGAGGAGCAAAGCAGATGGCATCACTCTACCAGGCCTTAAAATATACTACAGAGCATTAGTAACAAAAACAGCATGGTATTGGGACCAAAAAAGACTGGTAGACCAATAGTACAGAATAGAGGACACAGAGACTAACCCACAAAATTACAATTATCTTATATTAGACAAAGGTGCCACAAACATGCACTGGAGAAAAGATAGCATCTTCAACAAATGTTGTTGGGAAAACTGGAAATCCATACGCAACAAAATGAAATTAAACCCATATCTCTCACCATGCACAAAACTTAACTCAAAATGGATCAAGGACCTAGGAATTAAACCAGAGATGCTGCGTCTCATAGAAGAAAAAGTAGGCCCTAATCTCCATCATGTGGGATTATGCCCCAACCTCCTTAATAAGACTTCTATAGCACAAGAATTAAAACCAAGAATCAATAAATGGAATGGAATCAAACTAAAAAGTTTCTTCTCAGCAAAAGAAACAATCTGTGAGGTGAACAGAGAGCCTACATCCTGGGAGCAATCTTTACCCCTCACACGTCAGACAGAGCATTAATCTCTAGGGTATATAAAGAACTCAAAAAGCTAAGTACAAAAAAAATAAATAGCCCAATCAACAAATGGGCCAAGGACCTGAACAGACACTTCTCAAAAGAGGATATACAATCAATCAACAAATATATGAAAAAATGCTCATCATCTCTAGCAATCAGAGAAATGCAAATCAAAACTACTCTAAGATACCATCTCACTTCAGTCAGAATGGCAGCCATTATGAAAACAACAACAATAATGTTGGAGAGGATGTGGGGGATAAAGGTACACTCATACATTGCTGGTGGGACTGCAAATTGGTGCAGCCAACATGGAAAGCAGTATGGAGATTCCTTGGAAAGCTGGGAATGGAACCACCATTTGACCCAGCTATCTCTCTCCTTGGACTATACCCAAAGGATTTAAAAATAGCATACTACAGGGACACAGCCATATCAATGTTTATAGCAGCACAATTCATAATAGCTAAACTGTGGAGCCAACCTAGATGCTCTTTAGTGGATGAATGGATACAAAAAATGTGGTATGTATACACAATGGAATATTACTTAGCAATAAAAGAGAATAAAATCATGGCATTTGCAGGTAAATGAATGGCATTGGAGAAAATAATGCTAAGTGAAGTTAGCCAATCCCCCCCAAAAAAAAGGTGCTGAATGTTTTCTTTGATATAAGGAGGCTGATTCATAGTGGGATAGGAAGAGGGAGCATGGGAGGAATAGATGAATTCTAGATAGGGAAGAGGGAAGGCAGAGTAAGGGAGGAGGCAGGAGATTAGCAAGGATGGTGGAATGTGATGGACATCATTATCCAAAGTACATGTATGAAGACACGAATTGAGTGTCAACCTACTTTGTATACAACCAGAGATATGAAAAACTGTACTCTATATGTGTAATAAGAATTGTAATGCATTCCGCTGTCATGTATTTTAAAAAATAATATCAATTAAAAAATCAGAAAAAAGTTAACACCAGAAACAGAAACAAAAAAGGCAACATGACTCCTCCAAAAGCTTGTAACTCACCAATAACTGAATCTATACATGTAGAAGAGGATGAAATGCAGGACAAAAAATTCAAAAATTTGATTGTTAAAATGATCAATTAACTCAAAGAAGATTCAAATAAATAGCTGAGGAAGACAACACAAGATATCAAAAATCAATTCAATAAGAAGGTGAACATTCTGAAAAAGAGTCAGACAGAAATCTTGGAAATGAAACTCAGGAAGTCAAATGAAACACTCAGTTGAAAGCTTCATCAATAGTCTAGATCCAAGGAAGAAAGAACATCAGGGCTTGAAGGTAATGTCTATGAACTGGCAAATGGACTTTATTATTTAGATGATAATAAATACTTAAATAAAAAAGAATGAACAGAACATAAAAGACCAATGGGACAATAAACAATCAACCAAAGAATTATGGGTGTAGATGAAGGAGAGAGTTGCAGGCTAACTCACAGAAAATTGACTCAGAAGCTTAGCTGAAAATATCCCAAATCTTGGGAACATGAATATTCAGGTACTGGGGATATTTAGAACCTAAAATAGAAATGATGAGAAAAAAAACTTTCCATTACACCTTGACATATTATACTATCAAAAATAAAACAAAGAATATTGAAAACTACAAAGTACTGCTTACACCAAGTCACATGTAAAAGCAAGCCCATCATATTAACAGTAGATTTCTCAATGGGAAATCTAAAGGATAGGAGGACTTGGAGTGATATGTTCCAAATCCTGAAAGAAATTCACTGCAATGTAGATTACTATATCTAGCAGTTACCTTTCAGAATATATATATATATATATATATATATATATATATACCTTTCAAAACAAGAATAAACAAAAAGGATTCATGGCCACTAAATTAGTATTATAGAAAATAATCAAAGAAATCCTACATGCAGATGAAGTAGCAAGATAAGCACAACAAAAGCATTGGAAAGAATAAATCTCAATAAAAGAGTAGCTAAGTAAATAAGAAAAAGGAGAGAATAAAAATGACTATTTCAATAAGCCATCAAACCTCTATGATGAGTAAGAAAGATATAAACATAAAATTTTCAAAATGAACAAAGAAAACAAAATAACAGAAATTAGTACATTTCCTCCAATAAGAAAACTTTGAATGTAAATGGTCTGAATTTTCCAATTGAAAGATGCAGGCTAGCTGACTGAATTAGAAAACAAGAACCAACCATTTGCTGTTTGCAAGAAACTCACCTCATCAGCAAAGATATACACAGACTGAAAATGAAATAAAGAAGAATGATATGTCAATCAAATAGAATCCAAAAGCAAGCAGATATAGCAACACTCATATCTGACAAAATAGACTTTGAGCCAAATCAGAAGAGAAAGAAAGTCACTACACTTAAATAAATGAGGGAAAACATCAAGAAAATATAATGATTATAAATATACATGCACTGACATCAGAGGATCTAATTATGTAAAACAAATTCTACAGGACATAGAAAGATAGGCCCCCACTTGCCATTCTTACCAATAAAACAATCATCTAGGCAAAAAAAAGTAAACAAATATCAAGTTAAGTTACCCTATAGACCAAATAGACTTAACAGATATCTGCAGAATATTTCATCCAAAAGCTATAGAATACATATTGTTTTCATTAGCATATGAATCTTTCTTTAAAATATGTCACATTTTAGGCCATAAAGCAAATTTTAATACATACCAAAAAAAGCTGAAATATTTTCTTGTATCTTAATAGATTGTAATGGAATGAAATTAGAAATCAACAGCAAGAGAAACTACTGAAGTTATACAAACACGTGAAAATTGAGTCATATTTTTGAATAAGCAGTAGGACACAAAAGAAATAAGAGGGAAATTTTTTAATTATTAGAATTAAGTGAAAATGGAAACACAACTAATCAGAATCTATGGGACACAATGACAGCATTTATAAAAGGTAAGTTTGTAGCAGTAAGTGCCTACATTGGAAAAATAGAAATCTCAAATAAATAACCCAATGATGAATCTCAAGGCTTCAGAGAAACAAGAACAAACCAAACCCAAAATCAGTAGAAGAAAAGAAAGTATAAAGATCAGAGCTGAAATAGGGAATAAAACAGCAAGTTAAAGGATCAGTAAAACAAAGAGTTTGTTCTTTGCAAAGAAAAACAAAATTGACAAATACTGAAACAAAGTAACCCAAAGAGGAGAGGGAAAAAGAGAAAAAGCAAACAAATAAATTAAGAGACAAAGGACAGTATAACACCACTGAAATTCAGAGAACTGTTAGGGAATATTTTGAAAATTCTCAAAATAATAAATCAGAAAATCTAGAGAAAAACAATGGAAAAATTTCTGAAATATCTGACCTAATATTGAATCAAAAGGAAATGAAAAGCCTAAAACCTAAACAGATCAGTAGCAAACAATGAGATTAGACCAGTAATAAAAAGTCCCCAATGCGTAGGCTCTCTCTCGTTCAGCGAGGAGGTCCACGGAACAAGTTAGAGGAGAATGTGGCTGCAGAGTCAAGAACTCTGAAGACCAAGCTAGAAGGAGTTCTGATTTTATTGCACAGTTACCATGTATATATACTAGGGCAGTAGCTAGGCAGATTATAGGCAGCCACCAATACAATGTCTTGCCAACTGTCCTTATAGCGACCAATCAATGAACCCTGGAGCAAGTACCTGGACTGCAACGCATGACCTCACGCCAAGGGCTGTGCATACAGGGTAGGCAGTTTGCCACTCCTGCACCTAGCACCAGGGAAGTGATTTGCCACTCAGATGCCCTTAACATATGCCATGTATGCAGGACTCCATGCATTAGTTCCCACTTCCCAATAAAGAAATCACAAGGACTGAACAGATTCACAACTGAATTTTACCAGGTCTCTAAAGAAAAGCTAATACAAATGCTCCTCAAACTATTCCATAAAATAGAAAGGAAAGTAATTTTTCCAAATTCATTCTATGAAAACAGAATTACTCTGATACCAAAACTTAATAAGGACACAAGAAATAAAATATATACTTGAAAATTGAGTTCAACATCATATTAAAAACTCATACACCATGATCAAGTTGGTTTCATTCCAGTGATGCAAGATTGGTTCAACATATGCAAATCAATACCTGAAATGCACAATATAAATAGAATCGAAGATACAATCACACAATTATCTCAACAAATGCAGAAAACTCTTCAATAAAATTCATCATCCCTTTATGGTAAAAGTCATGAATAAACTAGATATAGAAGGATCCTAACTCAACCTAATAAATGCTATGTGTGGCAAATCCATTGTTCACATCATACTAAAGAGGAAAACCTGAAAGTGTTTCTTCTAAAATCAGTAATGAGACAAGGGTGTCCACTCTCACCACTCTTACTCAATAGCACTGGAAACTTTAGCCAAAGCAATTGGTTAAGAGAAAGAAGTAAAAGGCATAAACTTAGGAAAAAAGGAAAATAGATTATCTTTGTTTATATGATTCTGTACCTAGAAAACTGTAAAGATTCCACCAAAAATCTCTTAGAAGTGATAAGCAAATTCAGCAGGATACAAATTGAACAGAAAATGGCAGCTTTCCTGTGCACCAACAATAAACTCACTGAGAAAGAAATCAGGAAAACATTCTCATTCACAATAACCTTTCTTAAATACCCAGGAATAAACCTAACTGAGGAGGTCAACAATTTAAATTATAAAATATTGAAGAGGATGCTAGAAGACAGAAAAGAATCCTATGTTCACAGATTGGAAATGTAAATATTGTTGAAAAGGTCCTACCACCAAAAGTGACCTACAGATTCAATGCAGTCACCATCAAAATACCAATAACATTCTTTACAAAACCTAGGAAAAACTATCCTAAAATTCATATGGAAGCACTAAGAACCCAAATTGCCAAAGCAATCCTGAGCAAAAAGAACAATGTCAGAGGACATCTCAATACCCAATTTCAAAATATACTACAGAGCCATAGTAACACAAATAGCATGGTATTGGCATAAAAATAGACAAAAAGACCAAGGAATAGAATAGAGGACCCAGGAATAAACTCACAAAGCTGTAGCCATCTTATTATTTTTTTAAAAAAAATATTTTTTTATTAGTTATTGATGGACCTTTATTTATTTATTTGTTTATATGTGGTGCTGAGAATCAAACCCAGTGCCTCACACATGCTAGGCAAGCACTCTACCAAGCACTCCACAACCCCAGCCCCTCCAGCCATCTTATTCTTAACAAGAAAGTCAAATGCATAGATTGGAGAAAAACTGCCTTTTCAATAAGTGGTGCTGAGAAAGTTGAACTTCCACCAGTAGAAGATCGAAATCATCTGATTTCTCTCTCATCTTATGGAAAAATCAACTGAAAATCTATCAAAGACCTTAATGTAAGGCCTGAAACTTTGAAACTATGAGGAAAAACAGGGGAAGTACTTCAAGATAGAGTAGAGATAATTTCCTTAACAGATGCCAGTAGCTCAGGGAATAAAAACCAGAACTGACATATAGGATTACATCAAATTAGAAAACTTCTGCACAGCAAAGGAATCAATCAACAGAGACAGAGTCTACAGAATGGGAGAAAATGTTTGCCAGCTATTTACCTGGCAGATTAATATCCGAGATACATAATGAACTAAAAAAATTAACAATAAAATCACAAGTAATCCAATTAATAAATGGACAAAAAAGTTGAATAGATACTTCTGAATATAAGTATAAATGGCCCGTAGTTACACCAAAAACAAAAACAAACAAAAACAATGTTCCACATTTTTAGCCACAAGGGAAATGAAAATCAAAACTACATTAAATTTCCATCTCATCCAAGTCAGGATGGCTATTATCAAAAAAATAAAATAAAAAGTAAAATAACAAATACTGGTGAATATGCAGAGGGAAAGGAAAATTTATACACTGCTGGAGAAAATGTAAATTAGTCCAGCCATTATGGAAAACAGTATTGAGTTTTCTCAAAAAAACTCAAAATAAATCAACCAAATAATCTAGCTATACCACTAGATGTGTGCATACACACATACATCTTCTGTGTTATAGGTTTCTCACTTTAAAATCTCCACAAGGTTAAAGATCAGCAAAAACTTCATAGTATTTATAACTATAAAGACTTCTTATCTTTATAGTCTGTATTGATATTCTCCTGTGTGAAGTATATTAACATATATACATGTAAATGGACTGCTAAGGTTGTAATATGTTTGGTTAGTGTTTATTCCAAACATATATTTGTAAAATTCAAAATTTTACATACAATAGAAGAACATTGGGAGAGTACAAATTTATAACACACAGACTTTGTCCCTCAAGAATACTCTCCATGATCCCTGAAATGAATTAGAGTCCTCACATCCTTGGACCTGCACCTCAACCACCTCAGCACTGAACAAGAGGCCTGCTTCAGCTTATGGGTTCGCAGAATAAGGACAAATGAGTGGCCTGAAGGAAAAGCTGTTCCAGTAACCAGGCCAATAAAAAGATAAGATTGGGCTGGGGATGTGGTTCAATCGGTAGGGTGCTTGCCTGGCATGAGCGGTGCACTGGGTTTGATCCTCAGCACCACATACAAATAAATATTTTTTAAAAATTCTCTCTCTCTCTCTCTCTCTCTCTCTCTCTCTCTCTCTCTCTCAAAAGATAAGATTACTCCCCATTAATTCAGAGCTAGAAATTTGTATGACATGAGAAATAAGAACAAGGTATGTAACAGGAGAAAGGCAGTCACAGTTTGTAAGGCTTTCACGTGGGCCATGGGCAGGCATCTCTGAACCCTCTGACATTGTGCTGCCTCTCTTCAGATGTTTCCACAGGTGTGGGACGCCATTCTCACACGTGATCGGGTGCCTCCCGTTGAGGGTCTGAGGCACTTTGGCAAATGTCGAAGTTTTTCCCGTCCCTCTCCTGATGAGAGAGCCCATCCGTGTGGGGGTGTGCCTGACCACTGACCCCGGGGACCCAATCGCTGACCCTGACCTTGGAGTGCAGCCCCCCCTCAACCTTCATTGGATGGAATTCTCCCCTGAATCTCTGGTTCCCTAATAAAAGGCTACTCCCGGCGTGCTCGCTCTCTCTCTCCTGCTAGCCCTGAGTAATCCTTGCTGCCCTGCTGGGCGGCTAGAGGAGCGAACCAGAGAGGGGAGCCGTCTCGGACCTAGCAATAGAATTAAGGTAATTGAGTCTTGTGTTTTTATTTCGATCTCGTCTAACTAACTTTATGCCTAGAACCTCATTAATGAAACCACTGCGCAGGCCGCGTGGTAGATTTGGCGCCCAACGTGGGGCATTCTAGATTAGTTAGATTGAGTGGGAGCGCGCTATAAAGATAAGGAAAAAAGATATAAGGACAAGGAAAAAGGAAATAAAGAAATAAAGGAAAAAGATAAAGATAAAGGAAGAAGTGACATTGGGTCACAAAAGTACCTGGAGTTATTGAAGGAAAGAGACATTAAATTAATTAAAATGGGAAATTCAACTTCTTCTGATAAGGAAATGTACCTGACTATTTTAGACAGTATAATTAATCAGAAAGGGAAACAGATTAAGAAAACTCAGTTATTACAATTTTTAAAGATTGTAGGTGAATATTGTCCTTGGTTTTGTGAACAGGAATCTCCAAATTTACTTACTTGGGAGAAATTAGGAAGGAAGTTACAGAGAGTTTGTATTTCTAATGAATTACCTGGAGGCATTGAAAATATACAGAAAACATGGACAGCTCTAGAAGTTTGTCTTTTTGAATATATGGGCCAAAGTTCGTGGCCCCCTGAGGACCTTTTAAAAGGCATTCAAGGAGCTGTTAGGTCTATTCAAATGGAGAATCAGCCTGAGGCTAAGTTAATTCCCTTTCCCTTAAGCCCTTTAAAAACAAAGGCACTAAGGGCCAAGCCAAAGGTTCAAAATGTGAACTTAAACTTGTAGCCCCATGTGGAGGATTCAGATGGCGCGGATGAGCCCGCCTTCTCGCCGCCATCATTCCCTCCTAGCGGGAGCCAAGCAACAATATGGGGAATTCCAGGGAAGATCACACAGTATGACGTCACTGGCGCCGACCAGAGCAGTCCGCAATTTTTACCGGGACAGGGACAGAAATCACAGACAGTTTTCTTAGGACCTTCAAGGATAGTTGAATTAAATCCTGAAACGGGGCCGAAACAAATTCCTACTGGGATTTTCGGGCCGCTTCCTGATAATACTGTAGGTTTAATTTTGGGACGGAATAATTTGAAGGGAGCCATTGAGGTAATACCTGGTGTGATAGATTCAGGATTTAAAGAACAGCTATATGTTACTGTAAAAGCCAATTATCCCCTAAGACTCACCCCAAAGGATACCTTTGTCCAATTAATATTATTGCCTTGTGTCTCTGAAAGGCACCTGCCGGCAGATTCAGTTTCTAAGCAGCCAGACAGAGTATATTGGTCACAGTTAGTAAGACAAGAACGCCCTTTATTAAAACTTAGAATTAATAATAAAAATTTTCTAGGAATAATCGACACAGGAGCCGATATTTCGGTATTGTCTAGTCGGTTTTGGCCTAGAAACTGGCCTTTGCATGTAGCACCAGCTAACCTAGAGGGAATAGGACAGGTTTCACAGCCTGCTCAAAGTGCCAACTATCTCCATTGGGAAGATTCTGATGGGAACAGTGGAGTATTTAAGCCTTATGTGTTAGAGTCTTTACCAGCTAACCTATGGGGAAGAGATATTTTAACCAAAATGGGATTATTATTAGTTACTCCAAATTCTATAAGGTCAGTTGAGGAAGTTAATCAGAGGTATTTTCCTAGAGATGATAGGGAGACCTTTCAGGAAGAGTATCTGTTTACAAGCCAGTCTCCACGACAAAGATTAGTAAATGCTCCAAACCAAAATTTTTACTAGGGGCCCTGAGCACTTCCCCGATCCCTAAGACAGCTGAAAAAATCACGTGGCTCACAGAGGAGCCTATATGGATTTCTCAGTGGCCCATCTCAGGGGAAAAACTTAAAATAATTCATAGATTAGTTGAGGAACAATTTCAGGCTGGTCATATTGAACCAACGCTTAGTCCTTGGAACACACCTATTTTTGTTATTAGGAAAAAGTCAGGAAATTGGAGATTACTACAGGATTTAAGGGCAACAAATCATGCAATTCAGCCTATGGGATCATTACAGCCAGGACTTCCCTCCCCCACAGCCATTCCCTTAGATTATAGCTTGATGGTAATAGATTTAAAAGACTGCTTTTTCTCTATAAGGTTGCATCCTGAAGATTGTGAAAGGTTTGCTTTCACTGTCCCAGCAATTAATTTTAAGGAACCTGTTAAGAGATATTGCTGGAAGGTTCTTCCTCAGGGAATGCATAATAGTCCTACACTGTGTCAAAAGTACGTTGATCAGGCAATAGATCCCATAAGAAATAGCTTTCCTGATGCATATATTATTCATTTTATGGATGATATATTATTGGCTCATGCTAATCCAGAGACACTTTCAGAAATTTTTACTCAGTTAGAGGCTTCGCTTACAGCAATGGGTTTATGTATAGCTCCTCAAAAAATTCAAAAGGTGTCTCCTTTTCAATATTTAGGCCAGATAATTCAAGGACGTACAATCCGTCCTCAAAATCTTCAGATAAGAGTTAAGGAGTTACGTACCCTTAATGATTTTCAAAAATTATTGGGAGATATTAATTGGCTAAGGCCATCCTTAAAACTAACTACTTCTGAGTTAAGTCCTTTATTTCAGATATTACAAGGGAATCCTTCTCCAACCTCTCCACGTCAGCTAACTTTGGAAGCTAAGGCAGCCTTGAAAAAGGTTGAAGTTACAATTAAAAATGCACAGCTTACTAGAATAGATCCTAAAGAAATAGTGTATTTATTAATATTTCCAACTGAGCATACCCCAACAGGAGCCATATGGCAAAGATTAGGAGTTATTGAGTGGATTTATTTATCCCACTCTCCTCAAAAAACATTAATTCCTTTTCATGATTCTATAGCTCAATTAGTAATTAAAGGTAGAACTAGGATTTTACAATTAATTGGATCTGAGCCTGATATCATAATTATTCCATTTTCTGCTCAACAAACTAACTGGCTTTTTCAAACTTCTAACTATTGGCAAATAGCTTTTGCTGATTTCCCTGGACAGATAGATAGCCATTATCCTCGTGATAAGATTGTACAATTTGCATCATTAACATCACTAATTTTTCCAAAAATTGTACGAGCTCATCCAATAGAGGGAGCTTTATCGGTGTTCACAGATGGTTCCAACTCCGGTAAGGCAGGTTTTTTCAGTCGTGTTCACACAGAGGTGATACAAACTTCTTATACTTCTGCCCAAAGAGCAGAGCTTCAAGCTCTGATCTGTGCCTTAGATTACTTTTCAAATGAGCCTATTAATATTTATTCTGACAGCTTATATGCAGTCGGAGTTACCAAAAATATTGAAACTTCAATGATTGGGTTTACTTCATCACAGGAGTTATTTGAATTATTTCATAATTTACAAAAGACAGTGCTAATGCGAAAGTACCCATGTTTCATAGGACACATTCGAGCCCATACTAATCTTCCTGGACCTCTAGTTTCAGGTAATGACAAAATTGATAAGTTAGTAGCTTTTTGTCAACAGATGTCTTCATATGACTGTGCACTAGCTTCCCATTCCTTACACCATCAAAATGCTTCTAGCTTACGTAAAAAATTTAGTATTACCAGAGAACAAGCTCATCAGATTGTAAGCCAATGCCCAAAGTGTGTTATTCACACTCCATCTCTGCCATCAGGGGTAAATCCCCGTGGATTAAAACCAAATCAGATATGGCAGATGGATGTAACTCATATTCCTCAATTTGGTAAGCAATGTTATGTGCATGTCATAGTGGACACTTATTCTAGATTTATTTTTGCCACAGCACATACTAAGGAAAATGCTCAACATGTAATTTCTCATTGCTTAGCAGCTTTTTCCGTTTTAGGGTGCCCTATACAGATTAAAACAGATAATGCTCCAGCTTACGTAAGCTCTTCTTTTCAACAATTCTGTCAAGAGTTTAAAATTAATCATAAAACAGGAATTCCTTACAACCCCCAAGGTCAAGCCATTGTGGAACGAGCTCATTTATCTATTAAGCTTCAATTACAAAAATTAAAAGGGGGGAATAGGATTGTCACTCCCCAAAATAGCCTTAATCATGCCTTGTTTGTTTTAAATTTTTTAAACTGTGATGCAAAAGGTCACACTGCTGCTGAGAGACAAATGTCTCCGTCAATAACAGGCCCCTTAGGCAGAGTTCTGTGGAAAGACTTACAGACTGGTCAGTGGAAGGGTCCAGATCCGGTAATAATGTGGGGAAAAGGCCATGCTTGTATCTTCCCAGAAGGTGCTTTCCGTCCTATTTGGGTGCCTGAACGTTCTATCAGACATGGAGGAGATAGAACCCAGATTCAAGCGACTGAGGATCGACCCAGAGGAGCCACTACCCAGAAGGAGGAGATTTCGGAAAAGGATGAAGAAAGACCAGATTGAACCAGCTGAAAAGCTGATTTCGTGGAAAGACATAAAGAAGCTAACAACCCAGGCTTCCCAAATACTTCGACGCCTAGGAAAGAACAGGACCCCAGTCTTGATGGTAGCGACAGTAATTGCCCTACTGGGCTGTCAGGTAAAAGGGAATCAAGTAGACACTTATTGGACATATTTCCCAGATCCACCCCTGGTACACCCAGCTGTGTGGACTGGAGAATCTATTCCAGTATTTACTAATGACTCATTCATGATGGGAGGATTTACAGATACTCATATTACTCCCAATCATGTGACTAGATTTAATTATTCTAGCTACAGTGCCCAATTACCTTTGTGTTGGTCACATGATAAACATGCTGGCTGTCTGAAAGTATCATTTGAAGAAAAGACAGCGATTGGTAAACCTAGATTGACAAATAATTCTATTTATGGGGACTTAAAACCTAACACTAGATCAGTAATTAAAATGGGACTTTCCCATAACAAGCCAGTCATTTCTGCAAAACCTCCACAGATATCCCACTGTCCAAATAGTTCTATAATTGAGATCGGCACCTTTCCTAAATGGATGGATTGTGTAAATGCCTTTCCTGTACAACATAAGGTGTCTAAAGATAGTGGGTATATTTTAGACTGGTCTCCAAAGATTGATAAAAGACAATTACGAAGAAATTCTGCTATGACACCTGCAGGATTTGTCAGTAATATTTTGACTTATAGTGAAGGAGGTATTCAAAAAGATATTTGGTGCTTAATTGCTGCCTCAGAGTATTTACATTTTACAGATAAGCCTTTACCAAAATTTGTCGGCAAGAACTGTAAAGAGGGATCTTGCTATGGCTTAAGAGCTTGTGTCCAATCTCCTTATGTTTTAATTATTGGTAATGTAAAAGTTAAATGGATAGATGACAGATATGTTATTACTTGTAATAAGTGCAACCTAACCAACTGTATTACTAGGTATAATGGAGGAAAAGGAGTGCTGATACTTCATCAGCCCTCTTTTGTTTTATTACCTGCTAATATTTCAGAGCCATGGTATGCTGATGCTGGTTTACAAGTCTTGCAGCAAATTCATGCTCAGCTAACAAGACCTAAACGTGCTATTGGAGTCATAATTGTTGGTGTGTTAGCACTGGTCTCATTTATTGCCTCAACTGTCTCTGTGTCTCTGACGTTGTCTCAAAATATTCAGCATGCAAAATTTCTTAATAATTTAGCTCAAAATACTTCCAAGGCTCTGCGTAATCAAGTAAATATTGATGAAAGGATTGAAACTAAATTAAATGCCTTAGAGGCAACTGTTATAGACATAGGTAATGAACTTTCAGCCTTAAAATTTAAGGAGAGGCTTAAATGCCATGCTAATTATAAGTATGTATGTGTTACAGCTGCCAAGTACAATGCTTCTCTCTGGGATTGGGAGAAGGTTAAAAACCATTTATTAGGTATTTGGCAAAATATTAATAATAGCTTGGATATTCTGGAACTTCATCACCATATCCAAGACATTCAAAATAATAAAGCTGATTTTTCAGATCCTTCTTCTTTGGCTAACCAAATATTGAAGGAGTTAAATGGATTCAACCCTGGAAATATTCTTAAACACTCCGCTTGGTACATTATTGGATTATTCTCTTTGCTGTTAATTCTCTTTTGTATTGTAACTATAGGATGGCGAGTCTTCCAATCAAGAATCCAGAAACTCCAGAGAATGAACCGCCGCCTCATTTTTAAGACAAAAAAGGGGGAATATGTGGGACGCCATTCTCACACGTGATCGGGTGCCTCCCGTTGAGGGTCTGAGGCACTTTGGCAAATGTCGAAGTTTTTCCCGTCCCTCTCCTGATGAGAGAGCCCATCCGTGTGGGGGTGTGCCTGACCACTGACCCCGGGGACCCAATCGCTGACCCTGACCTTGGAGTGCAGCCCCCCCTCAACCTTCATTGGATGGAATTCTCCCCTGAATCTCTGGTTCCCTAATAAAAGGCTACTCCCGGCGTGCTCGCTCTCTCTCTCCTGCTAGCCCTGAGTAATCCTTGCTGCCCTGCTGGGCGGCTAGAGGAGCGAACCAGAGAGGGGAGCCGTCTCGGACCTAGCAATAGAATTAAGGTAATTGAGTCTTGTGTTTTTATTTCGATCTCGTCTAACTAACTTTATGCCTAGAACCTCATTAATGAAACCACTGCGCAGGCCGCGTGGTAGACACAGGGACATGATTAGCAGGTGAAAAGCCAGCAAGGACACAGAAAAGGTGATGAACATGAACATAGAGTTGATGAGAAAAAGAAGTTTGGTAGTTTGTACAGAGTTTCTAAAAATGGAACTGCGAGATAGGTTTCTTTCATATTCATCCCAGCCATCAATATGTGTGTTTGTAAGTATAATATTTAAAAACAAGAACATCAGAGACACCAGCAGCATCACTGAAACCACTTTTTTAACTCTCCACCTTAAGTAGAGAAAAATAGACTAAGAAAAACTAGCTATCTTAAGAAAATAAAAGATGCCAAGGCTTGTTGACAGACAGAGGTTGAAAGGATGGATCACTGTCCAGATCAAAACAGTCATTTTCATCATTTTTGCAGTCAGCAACGAACCTAGACAAAGCACAGGTACAAGGATATTGATTGGTATTGATGAGAGCACATCAATTCTGGAGATTGCCAGAGCTATGAGGATTCATTCAACTGAAGAGATCTTCTCTTGACCCATCCACACAGTTCACCAGTGCTATGAATCCATTTCCTAAACTCCCAGTTATTAATTCCACACTTTAAATAATTGTAAATATGTTGTATATGACACCACCCACCATCCTAAAAGAATGTCCCAAGGTTTAATATCACTGCTGAAGACTAGTTTATACATTCATTTAAAATGCAATGGATGATGGATTATTGAAAATACAGAAATATTCTCCCTTCAAAAACCAAAAAACATCCAGATTTTCTCATGACTGGATTAAGTTTTCTGCATGAAAATCTTGTATTTTCCAGACAGCCCTACTAGGCTCCTCAAAATATTGCATACCTTACACATAGTAGTCTGGAGTCTTTTGAAGTTGATGATGGATATGTTGAATTCTTTTGCGCTAACATTTGCATTGCTTTGATTTTTTTTTGCCCTATCTACATATTTCAGTCTGGCAGCATGAGTTCTGAGTAAGTAATATTACAAAATCCTAACATAACACACATAGCAGGTACCAAAAATATGAGCTGGATCCTCAGCATCACAAAAAAAATAATGAGGGGGGAGCTGAGCTGGTAAATGGAACTCCCAAAGCATTGAGGATTTAAAACTAAAGTTAAGCATATATGGAAACCTATGCAGATGTTTACCAGAGCTCTTCCTACAAAGTGTCAGCATGGAGCTCATTATTCCTACAATGCTGAAGATTGAAATGTCATTTTAGTTTTTATAAATACATGGGTAGACAACATACACAACCAAACCATAAAAACACATTTACTCAAATCCAAATCTCCTTCTCTTTTCACTCTAATAATTGAGGTTTTTTTTTAGATTTGCATTCAATATACCTCTACCTAATACTGAGTACAGTGATAATTATTCTGTCATTCTTTTAAAAATGTTTCCAGGTATATATATATATATTATTAAATGTGAATATTCAGTAAACTTTATTTTTCTGTGCATATAAAAAGTGGTGGGAATCTCTCTGTGGTCCCCTGAAGCAGTCACTGCAGCAAAAAAGTTCATCCACACAAGAATCCTCCTCATTCTCCACCTGCTCCTTGCCCAGTAGGGACCATTCCTCCATGAGCACCAGAGACTTTCACATTTTATCCACCTGCTCTCACTTCCCACCAACATCTGCTCCATGACCCTCACTACAGGCACCCAGGTAATGAAAGATAAAGGAAAAGGCAGATAAAGGTAAAGGTAAAGGCACCCAGATAAAGGCAGCCTGAGCAAGATGGAAACTAAGCAGCCTGGTGACATTGTTTCTCCTCAATAGCTAAGAAGTAAGCAGGGAACAAATAAGAGGAATACAACAACAGCTACCAGAAGCAAAAGAAAAACATGTATTCTAAACTTTAGGCATGACAGGGATATTGCATGGTGAACATGTGACACACCCTCCATCCTAAAACAATACTGAACCAAGCAAGTGAATCCAACATATCTTGAAATTTCTCACAGATGCCCAACAATTAGGGAAGAGAAATACTGAATAAAGGTAGACCTTCCTGGGCAAAATACAATGAATACTCCTCAGAACAGAAGAAAGGCATACCATTAGTATGCAGCTGGAAGGTCCCTTGGCTTTACTGCACACATCAAAGATGAGCTCAAGAAAGACAACCTAGGGATAGGGCTATGTGGAGGGGGAACTGGGACTGCAACTTCTTAGGCTTTTTGAAAAGATCCAGAACTGGGTCCCACAAAGGCCACACTCACCTTTGAGCAGCTCTCCCTGAAGCTTCACCTGTGCACCTTTCCCCTGGATGGGAACAATTTAGGTTTCCACCTGAACAATAGTCCCAAAAGAAAAATAACACCTTAGTTCCTCAAGGAGAAACAGTTTCTTTATTCATTTTATAGTTAATGTTATATTTAGGCAATGTTGTATTTAGACAAGGTTGAGAAATTTCTTTTTAACATTTTCATTGTGATTACAGTATCAAGTGCAAACAAAATGAAATGGACTCATGGAACATAATTCTATGTAGCTCTCTGCTAGCTCACTATATCCATAATAACAATATCTGTTCATAAACCAAGTGATAAACATATTGTTATCTTAAGTAAAACTATATTAAGTTTTTGGTCATCATCACTCTAATTTAGCAAAAATTCAGGCAAAATATTATTGGAGCTCCCCTCTCCTTGTTCAATTTCTGGTAGTGTTACTTCTAAATATATCTTTCATATTTGAAGAGAAAAGTATGTTTTCTTATGTGAGATAGATGATGCGTGGATGGATGGATGATATATTAGAAGTATGGATGGATGGATAGGTAGGTAAGTAGATAGATAGATAGATAGATAGAGTAAAACACTCAGTTTTATTCACCTCTATGGAGCTGCTTAACTAAAGACTAGTAAAAGATTATATAAGCTGATCATGAGGTTAGCATAACTCCAGTATCTGTGGAACCAAAGAGACCTTGTGGTACACTGCATGGAGTAGGAGCTCCTAAATATGACATGAAACTGAAGTCCATCCCTATGTGTTTCTAAATGTGTAGTTAACATAAACAGATTTGGCCATTGGAAAAACTCTCACATTGCTTCCTGATCTGTACAGTAAGGGACATGGTTGTGAGCAGGACCAAGGGGCACTCTGAAACTCTCTCTTCCTGAAAGACAATGAATAAAAATTAAAAATCACACTTTTGAAGGAATGGGATAGATTACTGCCAGCACAGAAACCTTAATGTTGCAGGGGATCATGTTCCTTTTCATATCCTCGTTGAATTCAAGTATCTGGACTCTGCCAAAAACAGCTAGGATACAGGATATAAGTTCAGATTACCATAAATTTACATTTCACTGGTTCATCTTTCCAAGAAGTGGTATCATCAGTGAGTAGGACACACCCTCTGGCCCTTTGTATGTGGCTATTGATTTGGTGAGTGTATTTTTAATCTATAGCCATGAAGAGAGAAGGTCAAAATAATTTAATTTTATTTTTTAAATACAATAGTATACCTTCACTGTTTTATGTCAGCGCTATGTCACTTTTTCAGTTCTGTTTCTTTGATATTTTGCAAAACATTTGTTTATCAAATGGTTCATATCAATAACACTATATTAATTGATATCCATAATCAGGGAATGGCAAGTTTCTTAATTATTATAAAGTACCATAACTTTAAAAACACAAATGAAATACTGAAAGAAGGTACATAAACCTGATAAGATTTAGAGACTTCAAAAATCAATGTCATTTTTAGGAGTTAATGGTTCAATTTTTATGTTCCAATATATTTCCTAAGGTGAATATTATGTTGTCATATTTTCCCTAAAGGCTGCTGGTTTCAAGTGGACCCAGAGCAAGAGAGGGCTCTGCAGCTGGTACAGGCTGTTGTGCAAGCTGCTCTTCCCATTGTGCCAGATGAGTCAGCAAATTCAAATTTGAGAGAGGTCTTTTCCAGTAGAGTTCAAGAGGCAACCATATCTAACATTAATGTGGTAAGGACATGATTGTAGGAAAGACACTGCACAAGTCTCTGACAAGACTCACAGGCAAAGAGGTAAAGCCAAGGTCCTGCTGACTCAGTACAAGGCAATACCCTCTTCAGGAGGAACACCCTGTGTCTGAGAACCAAGTGGTAAGAACAGACGTTTAAACCAAGCATAGGTCTATTCTCAGCACCACACCTTCTGTGAATGCACAAGTCATACATTTATAAGGCAAGTCACTATTGCAGGCACAAACTCAAATGAATGGTACAAGGGATGGACTGTTCGAACACAAAATTGTCTGGTTCCTGAAATTCCCTGATGATATCCTATTATCTTAGTCAACACTTTGATGATCTGAATTATCCTTCTTTTATGAACTTGAGAGTAGTCACAACAGTCTCAGCATCAGGTCTTATTTTACAAATGAGAATGAATAATGTAACACAGAAAAGTAGAGATGTTGGCTTGGGGTAAACACTGACCAATGAGAAATAGAAGAGAGAAGAAAGCTGAGAACATAAATTTCTGATACTTCTGTCAGTGATGGATTGATGGTTCCCTCTTGGACCTCCTAGAAAAATTCTTAGGACCAAGTGCTCACCTGTGCTGACCACCTTGCTGCCTCTCAGCTCCTGGTGAGGAGGCCACCAGCAGAGAGTCACACAGCACATCACAGTGTTCCACCCATTCTCATGGCTCAGTTTCCATATGTCCTCTGCATTTCTGCCTGGGACTTGCCCTCTTAAACAAGTATCATCACATTAATCCCAGATACCTGCTCAGGTTTTTGAAGTCTCAGGCTAGGATATTCCTTGAGTTGTACATTTTCTATTTGTCCCCTCTCTGTGAGTTTACAACATAGAAATAATAAAAAGAACATCTATCTAGATAAGATATTGAAAAAAATATGTCAAATATTTTTTAGTCAGAAGCTTGTTACTAACCATATTTTTTTAATCAAATGCCACTTTGTGTAAAAAATAGTCCCTGAGAAAATATCAAAAAAATAACACATCACTCACAATAGAAAATTTATATAAATTTATCCAAACCTTCTGTATTTTTTAAACTATCGAACTGTGAAAACTGTCATTGAACTTTGATGTTCCAACTCATCTCCACATTCCTAACATAGCTACGTAAAGACTCAATTTTACTGATGGCTTCCCTAGAATCATGGGATAGCCACGATTTCAACAGCTTGAAACTTACTGAAATAACTATAACATGAAACCAGGAACAAAACCCCATGCAGTGTGCAGATTTTATGATGGGTTTTAATTTTATTGGCTTATCATTTCTAATCTAGTTCATTCATTCACTAATTTCTTCTGTAAAATGTATTTTTTGGCCACCTTATCCATGCACTGGCTCTCAGGTCCTGGATATCAACAGTCAACAACATGGACGTTGTCTCTGCTCTCTTGATGTTTATACTGCACTAGGGAGAAGAATGATGAAGTCAACAGATGAAGCAGATTAGGACATGATTTATCTGAAATTTCAATAATAATGTTATTGAATAATGTTAAAATTTCGTGACAGCCCAAATAAATAAAGTCAGTAGAACTCAATTGTTGAACAGGTTATACATTTCCTTCTTGTAATAGAATTTGCCATTAATGAATACTCAACACACTTTCTCTCATTTACACGTTTTACACGACATTATTAGAAATAGGATCTTCCTTGTAATTATTACATGAATTTCATAGTTTCTATTTTTATGTTTGCAGAAAAGTTCATTGAATTATACATAATAATTTTATATACTGAGCATTTTGTCATAATAAGAAAGATCATTTTCTTTTTTTTTTTTTTTTTTTTTTATTGGTCGTTCATAACACTACATGGTTCTTAATACATCATATTACACGGTTTGATTCAAGTGGATTATGAACTCCCGCTTTTACCCCATATACAGATTGCTGTATCACACCAGTTTCCCTTCCATTAATTGACATATTGCCTTTCTAGTGTCTGATGTATTCTGCTGTCTGTCCTATTCTCTACTATCCCCCCTCCCCTCCCCTCCCCTCCCCTTTTCTCTCTCTACCCCTTCTACTGTACATCCTTTCTTCCATTTGTATTATCTTGTCTTACCCCTCCTTTCCTCTTATATGACATTTTGTATAACCCTGAGGATCGCCTTCCATTTCCATGCAATTTCCCTTCTCACTCCCTTTCCCTCCCACCTCTTATCCCTGTTTAATGTAAATCTTCTTCTCAAGCTCTTCGTCCTTACCCTGTCCTTGTTTACTCCCCTTATATCAAAGGAGTCATTTGGTATTTGTTTTTTAAAGATTGACTAGCTTCACTTAGCATAATCTGCTCTAATGCCATCCATTTCCCTCCAAACTCTATGATTTTGTCATTTTTTAATGCAGAATAATACTCCATAGTATATAAATGCCACATTTTTTTTATCCATTCATCTATTGAAGGGCATCTAGGCTGGTTCCACAGTCTTGCTATCGTGAATTGAGCTGCTATGAACATCGATGTAGCAGTGTCCCTGTAGCATGCTCTTGTTAGGGCTTTAGGGAATAGACCGAGAAGGGGAATAGCTGGGTCGAATGGCGGTTCCATTCCCAGCTTTCCGAGAAATCTCCATACTGCTTTCCAAATTGGCTGCACCAATTTGCAGTCCCACCAGCAATGAACAAGAGTGCCCTTTTCCCCGCATCCTCTCCAGCACTTACTGTTGTTTGACTTCCTAATGGCTGCCAGTCTTACTGGAGTGAGATGGTATCTTAGGGTAGTTTTGATTTGCATTTCTCTGACTGCTAGTGATGGTGAGCATTTTTTCATGTACTTGTTGATTGATTGTATGTCCTCCTCTGAGAAGTGTCTGTTCAGGTCCTTGGCCCATTTATTGATTGGGTTATTTGTTATCTTATTGTCTAATTTTTTGAGTTCTTTGTATATTCTGGTAATTAGGGCTCTATCTGAAGTGTGTGGAGTAAAGATTTGTTCCCAGGATGTAGGCTCCCTGTTTATCTCTCTTATTGTTTCTTTTGCTGAGAAAAAACTTTTTAGTTTGAGTAAGTCCCATTTGTTGATTCTGTTTGTTAACTCTAGCGCTATGGGTGTCCTATTGAGGAATTTGGAGCCCGATCCCACAGCGTGCAGATCATAACCAACTTTTTCTTCTATCAGATGCCATGTCTCTGGTTTAATATCAAGCTCCTTGATCCATTTTGAGTTAACTTTTGTGCATGGCGAGAGATAGGGATTCAGATTCTTTTTGGTGCAAATGGATTTCCAGTTTTCCCAGCACCATTTGTTGAAGATGCTATCCTTCCTCCATTGCATGCTTTTAGCCCCTTTATCAAAAATAAGATAGTTGTAGTTTTGTGGATTGGTTACTGTGTCCTCTATTCTGTACCATTGGTCCACCCGCCTGTTTTGGTACCAGTACCATGCTGTTTTAGTTACTATTGCTCTGTAGTATAGTTTGAAGTCTGGTATCGCTATACCGCCTGATTCACACTTCCTGCTTAGTATTGTTTTTGCTATTCTGGGTCTTTTATTATTCCATATGAATTTCCTGATTCTTTTATCGATTTCTACAAGATATGCTGTTGGGATTTTGATTGGCATTGCATTGAACTTATATAGGACTTTTGGTAATATCGCCATTTTGATGATGTTGGTTCTGCCTATCCATGAGCAGGGTATATTTTTCCATCTTCTAAGGTCTTCTTCTATGTCTTTCTTTAGGGTTCTGTAATTTTCATTGTATAAATCTTTTACCTCTTTTGTTAGGCTGATTCCCAAGTATTTTATTTTTTGGGGGGATATTGTGAATGGAGTAGTTGTCCTCATTTCCGTTTCAGAGGATTTGTCGCTGATATACAGGAATGCCTTTGATTTATGCGTGTTGATCTTATATCCTGCCACTTTGCTGAATTCATTTATTAGCTCTAATAGCTTCTTTGTAGACCCTTTTGGGTCTGCTAGGTATAGAATCATATCATCTGCAAATAGTGATAATTTAAGTTCTTCTTTTCCTATTTTTATGCCTTTAATTTCTTTCGTCTGCCTAATTGCTCTGGCCAGTGTCTCGAGGACTATGTTGAACAGAAGTGGTGAGAGAGGGCATCCCTGTCTTGTACCAGATCTTAGAGGGAATGCCTTCAATTTTTCTCCATTCAGAATGATGCTGGCCTGTGGCTTATCATAGATTGCTTTTACAATGTTGAGGTATGATCCAGTTATCCCTAATTTTTCCAGAGTTTTGAACATAAAGGGATGCTGTACTTTGTCGAATGCTTTTTCTGCATCTATCGAGATGATCATATGGTTCTTAATTTTAAGTCTATTGATGTGGTGGATAACATTTATTGATTTCCGTATATTGAACCAACCTTGCATACCAGGGATGAATCCTACTTGATCATGGTGTATAATTTTTTTGATATGTATTTGAATCCGATTCGCCAGAATTTTATTGAGGATTTTTGCGTCAAGGTTCATTAGAGATATTGGTCTGTAGTTTTCTTTCTTTGAAGTATCTTTGTCTGGTTTCGGAATCAGGGTGATGTTGGCCTCGTAGAATGAATTTGGAAGTTCTCCCTCTTTTTCTATTTCCTGAAATAGCTTGAAAAGTATTGGTGTTAGTTCCTCTTTAAAGGTTTTGTAAAACTCTGCTGTATACCCATCCGGTCCTGGGCTTTTCTTAGTTGGTAGTCTTTTGATGGTTTCTTCTATTTCCTCTATTGTTATTGGTCTGTTTAGGTTGTCTATATCCTCCTGGCTCAGTCTGGGCAGATCATAAGACTCAAGGAATTTATCTATGCCTTCACTATCTTCTATTTTATTGGAGTATAAGGATTCAAAGTAATTTCTGATTATCTTCTGTATTTCTGAAGTGTCTGTTGTGATATTGCCTTTTTCATCCCGTATGCTAGTAATTTGGGTTCTCTCTCTTCTTCTCTTCGTTAGTATGGCTAAGGGTCTGTCAATTTTATTTATTTTTTCAAAGAACCAGCTTTTAGTTTTGTCAATTTTTTCAATTGTTTCTTTTGTTTCAATTTCATTAATTTCAGCTCTGATTTTAATTATTTCTTGCCTTCTACTTCTTTTGCTGTTGTTTTGCTCTTCTTTTTCTAGGATTTTGAGATGAAGTATGAGATCATTTATTTGTTGGTTTTTTCTTTTTTTGAGGAATGAACTCCAAGCAATGAATTTTCCTCTTAGAACTGCTTTCAATGTGTCCCATAGATTCCGATATGTTGTGTCTGTGTTTTCATTTAACTCTAGGAATTTTTTAATTTCCTCCTTGATGTCTTCTAAAACCCATTGATCACTCAGCAACCTGTTGTTCATTCTCCAGGTGATGCTTGATTTTTCCTTTCTTCTTTTATCATTGATTTTCAGTTTCATTCCATTATGATCAGATAACATGCATGGTATTATCTCTACCCCTTTGTATTGTCTAAGAGTTGCCCTGTGACATAGTATATGGTCTATTTTTGAGAAGGTTCCATGTGCTGCTGAGAAAAAAGTGTAGCTACTTGAAGTTGGGTGGTATAGTCTATATATGTCAATTAAGTCTAGGTTGTTAATTGTGTTATTGAGTTCTATAGTTTCCTTATTTAACTTTTGTTTGGAAGATCTGTCCAGTGGTGAGAGAGGTGTGTTGAAGTCTCCCATGATTATTGTATGGTGGTCTATTAGACTCTTGAACTTGAGAAGAGTTTGCTTGATGAACACGGCTGCACCATTATTTGGGGCATATATATTTATGATTGTTATGTCTTGTTGGTGTATGGTTCCCTTGAGCAGTATGAAGTGTCCTTCTTTATCCCTTTTGATTGTCTTTGGCAGAAAGATCATTTTCATATTAAATTTAGAAGGAGTCTTAAGAATAGAAGATGGAGCCAGGTGCCGTAGTACATGCCTATAATCACAGTGGCTTGGGAGGCTGAGGCAGAAGAATCAGAATTCAAAGCCAGCCTCAGCAAAAGCGAGGCATTAAGCAACTCAGTGAAATCCTGTCTCTAAATAAAATACAAAATGGGGCTGGAGATGTGGCTCAATAGTCGAGTACCCCTGATTTCAGTCCTGGGAACCAAAAATTTTAAAAAAAAAAAAGGAAGATGGAGCTAGACATGGTGGAGCACACCTATAATCTCAGCAGCTCAGGTTTGTGAGGCAGGAAGATAGCAAATTCAAGGCCAACCTCAGGAATTTAGTGATGCCCTAAGCAATTTAGTAAGGCACTGTCTCAAAATGTTTTTTTTTAAAAGGGATTGGGGATGGTGTAGGTCAGTGGTAAAATGGCCCTGGGTTCAGTCCTTAATATCAAAAAAAAAAAAAGAAATAAAAGAAAAGAAAGAAAGAAATGGAAAATGGAGATGATTGGCAATTCAGAGGCTCCTGGATGATGTAGGAAAGAAACAGAATCAAACAGAATCAAATCTCAACTACAAAAAAGGTCTTCTATAATTTAACAACTGTAAAAAATGCCTTACCTACTGTACATGGAAATCTGTAAGAGCATTAAAATCAGGTCGCAATAATTGTTCTTCATTCTTCATTTCTATTATAGAAATGATCCTTTTATTAGTTTTTCATATATTTGTACTAAATCAAATATTCTTCAGTACTGCACATGGTCTATGCATGTGTGTGCATATTAAATTAATTCAAAATATATTTGTTGCTCTTTGTTTTTTGGGTGCCTGTTTTTATAAGAATTATGCTGCATACTCTCTATTAAACATGAAATAAGAATTCAAAATGGAATAACTACCTCAAAACAAAAAGCTCAAAATGTTAATTTCAAATTGAATGTTCTTGCCATCCAAAGTACTGGGGTTTGAAAAATGAGGCCAAACACCCTGTGTTACATATGTGTATACAAATTGCAAAGCAAAATAATGATTTCCCAAGAAAAGCTGGCAATTCTACAAAATGTATAAATATAAATCATAAGTTATTCAATCAGAGGATAACAGTATTATGTGAAACCCATGGATTCTTAATTCTAAAAAATTTTCTACTATATTTGGCATCACTTTTACTTACAAAAAATTAAGGGTATTTTATTATGAATCATTTCTATTTTTCATCTATATGCACAAATATACACAATCATATACTTTTCTATTTATAAGATGAGGTTTTCCTTCAACACAATGATGTTTCCTTCTGCAATGATGTTTCTGCCTCATCAAAGACCTAAAAGCAGTGGAGCAAGATGACCATGGATGGAAGCCTTGGAAACCACGATCCAAAATAAATCTTTCCTCCTTTCAAATGGTTGTCAGGTTTTTTTGTCATAGCGACAGAAAGAAGACCGACCTATACTCCTACAGTTTGATTTCTACCAGAAGTCACACCATGGCCCTGCTATTGATCTATGCACTGGAAAGTTTCCATTCTTTCAGCCAGCACCTCTCCTGCCACAGAACCCACAGAAAGACTTGTTTCAGCTCTTTCCTTCCTGAATCAGAACATATGAATTGCTTAAAGAATAAACAATGCCAGTAGCCTGGTAAAGCAAGGCGACCAGTTCATTGAGAAGCCTCTTAGAACTCCACCATGATATGGCTGCAGAAAAAGAATGCATGGCAAATAAGAGAAAAAGGACAACATTTGCAAAAACTACAAGTGGACTTTCTTTACAGCATCTGTGCATCCTTTGCTATAGAGAAGCATCTTCCCAAGATGTTTACACAGGGAGTAAATTCAGAGAAAAAGCAGATCAGAGATTTAATAAAGGGCTTGAAGTTCACTAGAATGAATACTGTCATATTTGAAGGACTTACAAAGTTGCTGAATGTGGTCTTCCAAGTCACATCTCCATATTCCTACACCTGTATGGTCTTACTTGTGTTTACCACCACAGCAAGATGAGAAAATTAATGACCAAAGTCCCCAACTGTGTCACTAGAGTAAAACTCTTATCTCTCTGCCTTAAGTGAAGAAAAATAATATTGAAGAAATTGGCTAGCTAGAACCAATAAAATATGTTGAGGTTAGTAGCAAGCCAGGCACCAAAATGGTTGATTACTGACCAGACAATGAAAACTACAATTCTTACTTGTCCACTATAACCTGGATAACTATGGTTTAGTAACATTATATTAACTTTTCCAAAGCAAACAACTTTGAGAGAGAATTCCATCAACTGAGGAGCTACTTTGCCTCTTGACTCTGTCACTGCAGTTTATCAGTAGTATGAAGACAAGGGCAAAAATTCCAAAATAAATCCTGCCATTACTTGGATTGAAATGATGATTCATAGTAATCTTACCAAGTCTGGGGAGTGGGACAGGCCTACTCTTCCGGTTGTTATTTATAGCCTCCTGACCTGAAGTTTCATCAGTTCCACTTTTCTGAATGTGCACTGGAGTTCTTTATTTCTTTTACATTCTGTGACCAATGTCAAGCAGAATATCATAATGGTATGCTAAAGAATTATTTTAATCCTGCTTTATGGGAAACATCATGATCCCCAAAACAGCTCAAAATATTTCATATCCATATACTGTATGTCCTTACCCTAGATTGGGTTCTTTTATGGCAGGTGTTGAGTAAAAGATGAGCTCTCATTTGCTAGCATGCAAATGAAGATATATTGTCTTTCATGGTTTTGCAAGGTTTTTTCCTCTTGTCTGTCTCTAGATTATTTGGAGGACAGCGAGTAAAATTTTATACCTAGTGCATAGAATTTACCAGAAGTGTTTAAATGGATAAATGAAATTTAGTCATGTGGAAATTACCTGAATGGTTTATTATCACTGAAGATTTATCTTTTAAAAAACCCATATATGAAGACTTAAATGAAGTGATCCATAGGTGTGTTAAGTTTTTCCCTTCAAAACCTCAAGGAAACTCCAGGAAAGCTAATTCTCCCTAAAACTGGGTGCTGACCACTAGTACTTACTTGTACATAGCTTTATTGTTCTCAAGCCAAGAACACAGACACATATTCACCAGGACCACCAACACATTTTCTTGGGTTTCTGAAATAGTTCTAAGGAAATTTAAGAGATGAATTGTTATATTTTCCAAAATGAAAAATTAGTATCTGAGAACTTACTGAAACGTAAATCTCCTTCTTTCACACTCAAGCTTCTCAGTGCATAATATTTATCAAGCCTGTCCTCACACTTAAGAGTCCTGCAAAGACTCTATCTCAACTCCATTTGGGTTTTCCTTCTTTAATGAAAATATTCAGGAATTTTATAGACATTCCTGAAATTCACTACGATTTTCATTGAAATTGTACTGGATACAAGGAATTGGACACAATAACTACAGTAGAAAGTTGTTTCCTCTGCTCAAGAACACAGAGCACATCTATATTTATTCAGGATTTTTTAAAGGTTTTTCAGTACACTTTAATAAATGACTTAATGAACTGTAACACATGAGATCACTTTCAAACCACTTGTTAGTTTTTGTTGCTACTATTCAAGAATACAGTTTCGAGCAATATCATTAGGTATTACTGGTGAATAGTTATATCTTAATATCGTAAAGGATAGTTTTCCTAAACTTAGTTCTTCTATTCGATAGTCGTCTATTGTGTCTTTCTGGATCATGTGTTAGTGCACTTTTTGTCAGTGTGATCAAATACCTGAGTAAAACAACTTAAAGGAGGAAGGTTTTATTTGGGTTCATGGTTTCAAAGTTCTCAGTCCATGGTTAGCTGGCTCCATGGCTTTGGATCTGAGTGAGGCAGAATTTCAGGACAGAAGGTTATGGAAGAGGAAAGTGTTTAACTCATAATACCCAGGAAAAGGAGAGAATCCTTCAGGAGTCAGATATAGAGAAGTTGCTGACACTATCAATCCAAAAATGAAAAAAAAAATGTTCAATTTCTCTGAATTTTGTATTTTTCCTGAATAAGCATATGCATACACTTTTATTTTTTTCCTATAAGTTTATTGTGTTTCTAGTACTCTCTATATTTACTTTTTCTATTTATTGGTTTTTAGAAAGAATCCTTTGGTTTGTACCACACCTACACTTAATAATTTGAGTTTTCTAAGTAATTAATTTCTTCTGTCATTATTGCAGTCAGACCTCAGTCTCCACAGGCTCCACATTAGTGGATACAGCCAACTGGGTATTGAAAAGCAATGGGAAAAACATTTTCATTTACACTGAACATGTACATAATTTTTCCTTATTTCCTAAACAGTAATATGTTAAAACTATTTACATAGTCTTTTATTGTATTACACATTGTACATATTTTGAAAGCATTTTAAAATATAAGAAAGCATAAGGATGGTAATTTACATCCAATTTTTATACCATTTTAGATAAGGGAATAGTGTATCCAGATTTGGGTGTCCCTGAGGAGGCCTGGGCCACTTCTTCATAGATACCCAAGGATAACTAACTGTACGTGCAGAGGTACTGACCACAGCTCACTTATGCTAGCACAGTAAGATAGGTTGCCAAGAAAGACACTCAGAGAACTGGGGCTGAGGCACGGGTTTATGTAAAAATACTATGGGAAAGGTCAGTGGCTATGGGATGGACAGCTGCTGCACCAGAAAATTCCATGGCGACAGGCTGGACTGGTGGGCCTCCATTTATCACAGTGCCATCAGTGTTTTGCTAGAAAATATAATCTCCCTCCCTCATGATGCTTTGTCCAGAGACAGCTGGCTATCTGAGCACTTCCTGCTCTGTGGTGCTTTGTCCCACATCAGTTACCACAGGGAGAGGGGTCTTATAAGTCAGGCTGCAGACACAGTGACACCCTTAGTTCACTTAGTTTGCTCTTCTCCTTGCATAATCAGCATTACAAGGAGCCGTTGTCCTGTAATACATGCAAAAAAGCAACTTTCCACACATAACACTAATTACTTCCCAGCTGCTTGAGAGAAAGACAAAATCCTTCAAAATAAAACTTATGTAGGCTTTAGAGCCTGGGCCAACCCCTACTGTTCCCTTATGTTGGCTAGGTTCTTGGAAACTAAAAGGGGCATTTCAAGGAAGTGATGTTTTACTGTTCTTCACTTTTTCAAATTATGACACAATAGTCTATATAGTAGTAATGAACATCAGCTTGGGAATCGGATTTCTTGTGTAACATTTTGATTTTTATTCTGTCATATAATATGGGAACTTGGCAAGGTTTTTAACCTCTTTTATCTTCCAGTTTCTTCGTGTACCAAAGTGTCATCACTGTTATCAGACTTCAACCAGATAATACAGGTGGAACATTGAGGATGGTTTTCTGTTCAGAATTATTTAAACATTATTTTACTTATTATTATTTTCCTTGTTTGTGGTTTTTTTGTTGTTGTTGTTGTTGTTGTTTGTTTGTTTTGGTTGTTGTTGATTTTGGTACCAGGAATTGAACCCAGGGGCGCTTAACTACTGAACCATACCCCCAACCCTTTTTATTTTTTATTTTGAGACAAGGTCTTGCAAAATTGCTTAGGGCCTCACTACATTGCTGAGGCTGGCTTATGAACTGGTGATCCTCCTGCCTCAGCCTCCTGAGCCACTGGGATTATAGGCCTATGTCTTCACACCTGGTTCCTTGTACTTTTTCTGAGATTATTTAGTCATTCATTTCTATCATACACACACACACACACACACACACACACATATATATATATATATATATATATATATATATATATACATTTATATATATATATACATTTATATATAATATATATAAATTTGTACATGAACACCATGAATTTATTTTATTTATTAATTTTTTTTATGTTGTGCTGAGTATCAAACCCAGTGCCCCACACATGCTAGGCAAGTGCTCTGCCACTGAGCTATAGCCCCAGCCCCATTTCTATCTTCTTGAGTTAAATAGTCTACCCGTTCATCTTTTCAACATTCTTTTCATACAAAATGCTAACCTGGATATGAATTTTCAAATTTGGTTGAAATTTCCAAAGTTCTATTTAGGAAGTGCTGACATTACTATACAATTATAAATTTGACACTGATACTACTGTGCTATTTTATTTTTAATTCATTGAATTACAGTACAATTTTCCTTCCAAATATGTAGAATGTTATGATTACTATCATCATTTCATTCAAGTATTATTGAATCATGGTGGTAAGAAAATATGTTCTGTGTAATAATCACTATGACATATATTAAGAATTTGGGGCTCAATAAAAGTCCATGTTTGGAGACAGCTGGATGGCTGGCTTCAGAGCGAACTTTTATTGCACTAGCCATAAAAGACTGTTGTGAATATCAGGTGCAGAAAATGCAGCAGAATTAAAAATGGGTGATATTGAGAAAGGTAGTTTTATTCTGAAGCATGCTTAAAGACACACTGTGGAAAGGAGAGGCAAAAACACAAGACAGGGTCAAATCTCCATGGGCTGTTTGGGCAGAAGACAGTTCAGGCTGTTGGATTCTCTTACACTGACACCAGTGCACACAAAGCCATCCCCTAAAGAGAGGAGACATTGACGGATTATTTAGAGAATCCCACAAAGTCCACCCCTGAACAAAAATGATCTTTGCTGGTATTGAGAAAGAAAAAAAGGACAGACTTAATATCTTACATCAAACAGAAGCTACTAATAAATAATGGCCACTGCCTTTTGTTTTATGTATACAAAAGAGAGTCTTCTTTTGACTTTTTATGTGCACCATAAAAAATTGACATCATATCAGAATTCAAATCATGACTGGTTGGCAGAATATTTTTGTTGGACAGTCCCGATTTAAGTAAAATCGGCCTATAGATAAATGAATGTAATCTTTTGGGTGTTTTTTTTTTTTTTCAGTTTTGATAGGAACAACAGATCAGTAAATGGCATCACTATTTTACCTTTCTAAAAATCTGGTTGGATTTCATGTTCATTTCCTTACAGAGATGGTGATTGACATCTCAAACCTATTAAAGACTGGTTTTATGTTTAGATTTATATAACTGGTTATACAAATATGTTTAAATGCTGAAGGAAACCCTTTCACTGTCTCAGAACCTGGCAAGACTCATGTGTTTCAATTTGTGTTCATTAGTTTACTGAAGGCAATAGTTGAAAATTAAGGGGACACCAACTTTCTTAATAAGACTCCTATGGCACAAGAAGTAAAACCAAGAATCAATAAATGGGATGGATTCAAACTAAAAAGTTTTTTCTCAGCAAAAGAAACAATCTGTGAGGTGAACAGAGAGCCTACAATGCTGGGAGCAAATCTTTACCCCTCACACATCAGATAGAACACTAATCTCTAGGGTATATAAAGAACTCAAAAAGCTAAGCACAAAAAAAAATAATAATAATAACCCAAATAACAAATGGCCAAGGACCTGAACAGACACTTCTCAGAAGAGGATATACAATCAATCAATAAATATATGAAAAAATGCTCATGATCTCTAGCAATCAGAGAAATGCAAATCAAAATAGTCTAAGATACCATCTCACTCCAGTCAGAATGGCAGCTATTATGAAAACAAACAACAATAAGTGTTGGAGAGGATGTGGGGGAAATGGTACACTCATACATTGCTGGTGGGACTGCAAATTGGTGCAGCCAATTTGGAAAGCAGTATGGAGATTCCTTGGAAAGCTGGGAATGGAACCACCATTTGACCCAGCTATCCCTCTCCTCGGACTATACCCAAAGGATTTAAAAACAGCATACTATAGGGACACAGCCCCATCAATGTTTATAGCAGCACAATTCACAATAGCTAAACTGTGGAACCAACCTAGATGCCCTTCAGTGGATGAATGGATTAAAAAAATGTGGCATATATACACAATGGAATTTTATTCAGCAATAAAAGAGAAAAAAATCATGCCATTTGCAGGTAATTGGATGACACTGGAGAAGATAATGCTAAGTGACGTTAGCCAATCAAAAAAAAATGCTGAATGATTTCTCTGATATAAGGAGACTGACTCATAGTGGGGCATGGAGGGGAGCATGGGAGGAATAAATGAACTCTATATAGGGCAGAGGGGTGGGAGGGGAAAGGAGGAGGCAGGGGGTTAGCAAGGATGGTGGAATATGATGGACATCATTATCCAAAGTACATGTATGAAAACACAAATTGGTGTCAACATACTTTATATACAACCAGAGATATTATAAAATTGTGCTGTATATGTGTAATAAGAATTGTAATGCATTCTGCTGTTATTTATTTTTTTTAAATCAATTTTTTAAAAGCTATTTAAAAAATAAAATTAAGGAAACATAATCTATGTTTGCATACGTTACCAGTTTTTTTTAAATGATTGTGTATTTTCTGCTGGTAAAAGACTTTACATTTATCTATTAAATTAGACTTATTAGCTGTATTATCCATATTTTTAAAATATTAACTGCTTGATTTATCAGCTTGTGAAATATTTAAAATTTTTATTGTACATAGTTCAGTATTTTCTCCACTTTTAAAAATCCTTGGACTTATGTTGGTACTTATTTTTATACTGATTATGACCCTAATTATTTTCTTATTTATGATTCTTATCTTTTATTAGTTTAAACATCTATCTTTCAATATTAACACATTTTAATCTTATGATTTTTTTTTCATTTGCTATTAGTATTTTTTTACCAGCTTTTATTTGTTTGGTATGTCAGTACAGAATACAGTGTGGTATTACAAAGTTAAATGAATGAGTTAAAATTTGGTGATTTAATTAGATGAAATTTTAATCTCTCACTCTTCTAACAAAAAATCTAAAGTTTAGAGGCTGGGACAAGAACATTCACAGCTAATTAATAATAATATTAATATGTGGTGCTGAGGATTGAACCCAGCACCCCATGCATGCCAGGCGAGCGTGCTACCGCTTGAGCCACATCCCCAGCCCTAGCATTTCATTTTCTGAGCATTGTTCTCTGCACCCTTCATATATATATATTAGTATGCCCAGGTTTCCATGACAACATATCAAACACCATGTAGCTTAAACAACAGAGATTTATTTCCTCACAGATCTGGAGGCTGGAAATTCAGATCAAGGAGCCAACAGTGCTGGATTCTGGTAAGGCCACTCTCACTGCTGGTGGACAGGCCACCTTCTCAGAAACCTGTCCTCCATGAGTGCACACTGCCCAGCATTTCTCCTCTTCTCATAAAAACATCAGTCCTACTGAATTAGGGACTCCGCATATGACCTCCCTTAACCTAATGACATCCATGATTGTCCTATCATTAAATATAGTCAAGTTGGGGGTTAGAGATCCAACATTTGGATTTTCAGGACAAACAGTTCAGTTCATTACACAGTCTTTCTGAAGTAGGTCCATAGGAAGCATTTATAGTTAGGGGATGGGTACTGGAAATTTCTCCAGGTATTTTTGTATGAAATGATAGTAACTAATCTAATCTTTATAGATGTACTTTTAGTCAAGAATTTAGGGGGCTGGGGTGGTGGTTCAGCAGTAGAGTGCTCCCCTAGCACGTGCAAGGTCCTGGGTTCGATCCTCAGCACCACATAAATAAAATAAAGGTATTGTGTCCAACTACAACTAAAAAATAAATATTAAAAAAAGAATTTAGGGTTGTAGTCACATTTATTAGCACTTTGATGATGTGAGTCAATTGTCTTCTGGCATACTTTTTTAAAACTTTCTCATGTAGTTTAGTTTCATTATTTCTCCTATCATTACTTTGTAGATTCCTTCTGAATTTCTCTTTGCCTCTGAGGATTGCAAATTTCTTACAAAATACACAAGTGAATATATATGAGGCATTTCGCTGACTATAGAATGCACACACTAGAAGACATACCATTATTAACATGTCTTTAATTAGTAAGAGAGAAATACATATTGATCCTCGTACATAAAATACAATTAATACTTCTTTTTTATTTATTTATTTTTATTTCTTTTTTACAATTGATACTTTTAACACAGGTATTATCAGAAAAGGTAGGAAGAGAATGATTCTCTCTTCAGATAACTTGTACAACTCTTAAAACTGAACACAGTGCTATGCTTACTGTTACCATGAAACTCTATTTGCAAACAAAGATGCTAAATTTCACCACAATTATTTAACCTTTGGAATATTCCAGCCATTTCTTTATGTAACTAACCACCAAAAATAATTTATGAATAATTAATAGAAGTAAAATAATGATTACAAATAACTTTTATGCAGATAATATCATTTTCACTTTCAAAAGTTAAGAGAATAAGATTATAATACAAGCCACATGTGCTACATTAGTAAAGCAGCTGGTTTCCAAATCAACAAATAAAGATACCTATACCTTGTCATGTGCATGTTGACCAAATTCTTAATGTCATAGAAAAATAACAGCATTAAATATAAGAAGCACAATTACATATGCTTTTATGTCTTTTTCTACTGTATTCTGGATGTGGCTATAAGCAACCTCTTTCCAATTGACATTGAATCTGAACATGGGGGAGATCTTCCCTATGCCACGTTATTACTGTAACTCTCAGCTGGAATTCTCAGGTAACACCAAATCACTCTTTTATCATTCAGAACATCTCCTCACATGAAAAAAAGGTATAAAATATATGGATTCCCTGCCACATATATAATATTCTCTTTTTAGTGGCTACCTATTATACATATCTGCTTTTTATTTTACAAATAAAAAGTTTCTCAGACATTTCAAAAAGACAAATAGAAAATTTGTGCTGCATATATTTGCTCAATGAATAAATAATTAAATGAAATATATAGAAGAACAGGAAAATCTACATACCAAATTCAAACCAGCAGTTCAAAGGGATTTGTCAAGAAAATAAATCACAAAGAGTTCTTCATGTTTAAAAATTTATAGACTTTTATCTTATTGAAAATTTAATAGGAAGCCAGGAGTGGTGGTGCACACATGTAATCCCAGTGTCTTGGGAGGCTGAGGCAGGAGGATCACAAGTTCAAAACCAGTCTCAGCAACAGCAAGGCACTAAGCAACTCAGTGAGACTCTGTCTCTAAATAAAATAGGGATGAGGATGTGGTTCAGTAGTTGAATCCCCCTGAATTCAATCCCTGATACCAAATAATAATAATAATAATAACAGCAATGAACACAGACACATGTTTCCCTCTCAATCCCCTCTCTTAAATGTAATTCATTGTAAAATCTTCACCTATTTTACTAAATTTATGTAATTTTAGATACATCTAATCTTTGGAATATTCCAGCCATTTCTTTATGTAACTAACCACCAAAAATAATTTATAAATAATTAGAAGAAGTAAAATAATGATTACAAATAAATTTTATGCAGATGATATAATTTTCATCTGCAAAAATTAAGAGAATAAACTTATAATACAAACTACATATGATACCTTAGTAAAGTAGCTGGTTTTTTTCTGCCATACAATCAACACTAATAATACACATATATAAGTACATGTTAATTATGAGTAGACCACTTAGAGCTGACTCTAAAGTCCTGTCCTATGACAACCTGGATATATTCTACCCTAGTAAATTAGAAGTATGTGATAAACTAAAGTACAAGAAAAACACTAATTTCCCAGTGTGGTATTCAATTTAAATGAATTGTGATACGTACCTGTAAAATATTCAGAAAATCACAATACATTCCAAAAGCAAATTATATATCTCTAATAATATTACATATGTTCCAAGAATTCTTGATTCTGAAACTCACAATATAGATAGGGTAATTGAAATAAAGTAGCCTTATGATTTTGAGGAATTTCAAGTACTTTTCTAAACTGGATCTTATATTTGAAACACTGTATTTAGTGCAACTGATTTCCAAGCCCAGCACTGGAAACCTGGCTCAGAGGTAGAGTGCCTGCCTTAGAATGTATGAGACCCTGGCTTCAATCCATGGCATCACACACACACACAAAAAAAAAAAAATCAACATGTACAATAAATATTCAAAAAATTTGTATTACCATGTCATAAGTATTACTGAATTTGGGTCATTGGGTTCAGAGTCAATATAAATGGCTTCCTAGTCTATATATTATGTTATTCTTCATTTCTTATCTGAAATTTTAGGCACATATTCTACATTAGGAAATTATTTTTATTTGTATATAATTATACAACTTTATTTTTACTATGTCTTAGATATACACATAAACACATATGTCTCATATATTATACATTGATCATTTTTAAATCTCCAAATGGACAAAGATTGATGCAAAAATTATGTTACAAAAAGAGTATTTAGTGGAGTGTGGTGATGCATGATTATAATTCCAGTGACCTGGGAGGCTGAGACAGGACAATAGTAAGATCAACAAGGCTAGCCTCAGCAAATTAGGGAGGACCTAAGCAACTTAGTGAGCCCCTGTCTCAAAATTTAAAAATTAAAAATAGCTTGGGATGTAGCTCAGTAGTAAAGCGCCCCTGGGTTCAATCCTCAGTACCTCCAACCCCCCCCCCCAAAAAAAGAGCACTCATAATTAAGTGGTCCATATTCATATACTTCTTAGTATGAATATAGTAATATACATACTTGTGTCTATATTATGCTTGTTTTTTAACTATTATGTTTTTTAAGTATTATGTTTGTTTTTATTTAACTATTGCTACATATTTTCTAAAATGCAGTTACATACAATAAAAATATTTGGAAAATAAAAATACATAAATACAAGACTTTCTTGTGATTTGATTTTCTTTTAGACTATAAAAGATAATCCCTGGGGCTGGGTCTGTAGCTCGGTGGTAAAACACCTGCCTTGCATATGTGAAGCACTAGGTTTGATATCACCACATAAAAATAAATAAAGATACTGTGTATTCATCTACAACTAAAAAAAAATTTTAAAAAGATGTTAATCTATGGCAAAGTAAGAAAATTACTTTCAAAAAAAGAGAGAGAATCCCTAAAAAGTTTCAGAGACCAATGGGTCCACATCTTTGCACATGCACCTCAGCTACCACAACACCAAAAGAGAAGCCGTTTCAGCTTCTTATTTCCCAGAATCAGGATAAATGAGTGGCCTGAAGGAAAAGTCACTCCAATAGACCAGACAATTAAAACAGTAATATATTTATCAAGAAACACAGGGTTACAAATTTCAACAAGAAGCGAAATAAAAAAAATGACATACAGTAGCAGAAAGGTGATCACCGATTGCAATGCTTTCACGTGGGCCACGGTGCTGGCGTCCCTGGACCCTTTGGCACTGTGGTGCATCCTCTTCAGGTGCCTCCACAGAGAGAAGATTAGCAGGAGAGCAGTCATCAGGGACAGAGTGAAGGGTATCACCATGAATATAATGTTGATGAATGAAAAAGTATAGGAAAACTGTGCAAATTTCTCCAAATTGGAACTGAAAGACAGGTTTCCTTTATATGCAGCAATCCAGACATCAAGTTGAGTGTTCATCAATGCAATATTCAAAATCAAGAAGTTTAGAGATATCAGCAGGGTCACTGACACCACCTTTTTAACTCTCCACTTTAGGTAAAGAAAAAGAGAGTTAGAAAAATTGGCTATCTTGAGAAAATAAAAGATGCTGAGACCTGCAGCAAGCCAGATGCTGAAATGGTTGGCCATTGCCCCAGTAACAATTATTATTTTTAACATTTTTATAGACATAAATACATCTGGATGCAGTGCATAGATCAATGCATATATGAATGGGAAAAGGAGCTGGCCAATTCGAGAGAGTGCCAAAGCAGTGAGAATTTGATCAACTGAAGAGATCTTTCTTCTCTTGACCCAGTCCACGCAGTTCACTACTGTTATGAATCCATTTCCTAAAACTCCAATCATAAATTCCACAGTTAAAATGATTTCCAATATTCTATGCACAATACCATCCATTGCCTGTAAGAGAATGAATAACCCAGCTTCAAATACACTGCTAAAAATTCGACATTCATTTTAAAAACTATGCTTATCTGATTCTGGAATATTCACAGCATTGCCACTTCTAAAATTTCTCATATGAACCAACAAACAAGCAAGCATCCAGATTTGTCAATAACCAGGTTCATAGTTTTCTTCATGAAAATATTGTGTTTTCCAAGACAGACCAGCTGAGCTTCATCCAGATACTGTGCCTCAAACATCGTAGTCTTCTGTATTGAGGATAAACGAAATGCTAGAACCTCAGTGTGTTAACATGGAGATAGGAGAAACATTTATTAGCACTGTTTTGCTCTTTTTTATAACTCTACCTACTTTAATCTAACTACCTGAGTTCTGGACAAGCAACATTACAAAATTCTAATATATATAGAAGGTAACAAGAAGCTAACTGTGTGTGGAACTTCACTGGGACTTCCTCAGCACCAAGCTTCTTTAAATACTTCAAAGTTTGGCCTGTTCAGGGACCTAAGCACATATTGTCCAAAACTCTTCCTACAAACTATCAGAGTTTTGTGGATATCATTATTACTCCTCAAATATTCAGTACTGAGAATAATACTTCTTAATCGTTTTACTTTCTACAAGGATGTGTATACACACACACAATTCACACATAAATACACACATATTTGGTTCTAAATTTCCTTTGTTTTTCACTTCAATTTTTCAGGTACTCAGTATTTTTATGCATGTGACTCATGTCTAGTACTACGATAGTTGTTCAGACATTGTTTAAAAATATTTTCCAGGATAATGGGGCAGTATAAATGTGAATATTCAGTAAATTTGGAGCTATTAAATCTGTTCATCTGAAAAGCAGTAGAAATCTTTGTGGTCCCCTGAAGCAGTGAATGAGTTAATCCATAGACCAAGAATCCTCATTCTTTGCCTACCTCTTTCCTGGTAGGGACCATTCCTTCATCAGAACCAGAGACCTTCAGATTTTTATCCCCCTCCCCTCTCCTTCTACCAACACCTGCTCCATGACATTCACTACAGGTACCCAGGTTTATGAAGAATGGTACACTGCCTGGTGAAGATGTTTAATGAGGAACATGAAATAATCATTCTTCCCTTACTAAGGAATAATCAAGGGACAAATGAAACATACGCAGAAACTATTACCAAAGACAGCAGAAAAACATGTTTCAGAGATGGGAGAGAAAGACATGAGGTATATACTGGGAAGGGCAGACCCTAACCTCTGAACATTAAGAAATGAAACCAAGATCATTTGAAAAAAATCCACAAATAATCTACGTGTAAGAGAGAGAGAGAGAATAAATTAGCCAACATTAGAACATTTTTAGAGAAAAAGAATAGAAGCACAAGCATACCATCCTTGTAGAGGCAGGAAGTTTCCCTGGCTTGGCTCATCTCATGTAACAAGAGGAGGTAGAAAAGGAGACAAAGAGCAAAGCAAACAGTGCTGGGGGTGGGGCTGTGTGGTGGGGGCACTGGTACAGAGCTTCATTCCCTTTTAGAAAAGAGACAGAAATCCATCCCATACCATTGAGGGCTGCGCTCACACCAGAGCAGGCCTTCCTGAGGCCCCAACACTGCACTTTTCACTCTGGTTATTTGTAACCATTATTCCCTACATATAAATCTTTAATTTAGGTTTGTTTCCACCTGCACAATAGCTTCTAGGGAAGACAGGCTTTTTCCAGATAAGGTGAAGATGGTACCCAGGATAATTTTCCCACATTTCATCCATAAAGCAAAACAAGTCAGATCCTCAGTGAGGGGCAGTATCTTCAAGCATTTCTCTATCAATCATATATTTAGGTGTGCTTAGAAGTTAGGGCATTTCATGTTAGTTTTTTTCATTTGTGGCAAGTCTTATATACTGACTACACCAAGTCATCTAAAAGGATTTAACCAAACAAAATTCTATGTATCTCTCCACTTACATCACTATTTGTAATCATAATCCCCTACATATAAATCTTTAATGTTTTTCTTTTAAATAAAACTAAATAAGTTTCTTGGTCACCATCACAATAGGTTAGCAGAAATTCAGATAAAAAGTCGTACTGAAACTCCCTTTTTCTCTCTAGTTTCTGGTAGTGTGACTTTTAACCATACGTTTTACATTTTAGGGAGAAAAAGTACTTTTTCCAATGTGAGATAAATAGACAAATAGAGGTACAGATTTGATCAGTCAGCTTCATTCATCTCTAAGGAAGTGCATAGTTACATTCTCAGTAAGGAGACTGTATGAGGTTACTAGTGAAAACTGAGCCTTCGGTTGGCCTTTATACTTTTTAGGGGAAATCAGCAAGAGACTAAGAATCTGCCCTCAATGGTAATATCAATATACTTTCTCTCATTTCCACATTTTACATATGGTAATAGAACAGGTATATGATAAATTTCCTGTAATCCAAATACAAATTTCATAGATGTCATTTTAATGGATGCAGGAAGGTTCATTGAATATGTGTGATGATTTCCATATTACTTTTATATTATTTTCTTAAGTAAGGAAAGTTTAGACTCTTTTTAAGTTTAAAAAGCATTTTTAAAATGGAAGATACAGGAGATTTGGGGAAATCAAGACCCTGGTGGTTTGGGACAAAACGGAAATATTGAAAATCATATCTCAACTTTGAAAAGATCTTCCTTGCTGGAGTAGAGCACTTGCCTAGCATGCATGAGACTCTGAGTTCGACCCCCAATATCACACACCCAAAAGAAAAGAAATCATTCTAAAAAGGTCCTTCTTAATTTAACAACTGGAAAAAATGACTTTCCCTACTGCAGATGGAAGTACATGACAGCAATTAAATCAGATTCATTCCTGTCATAAAAATGATCTTCTTCTAAGACTTTTACCTATTTGCATTAAACCTAATATTCTTCTGTACTACTTAAAGTTCATATATATATATACTAAATTTACTCTGATATTTTTCTCACTCTTGAATCAGATTATGTGCATGTCTTACAATAATCATACCATTTAACAATTCATATTAAACATGAAATTAGAGTCCATGACGGAACTCATCATATCCACCTCAATATTCCATTTAGAACTGAGTTTTTTTGTCATCCAAAAAAAAATTGGTGGCTCAAACAATGAAATCCAAACATGCAGTGGTACACATGTGTGATACAAAGTACAATAGTAAATAGCAGTGATCCCTGAAATAAGCTGACAGTACTACATAATGTATAAATTAAAATCGTAAATACTTCAAAGGAAGGTCAATATGGAGTAGGCATGTGAAATGCACATGGCTTAATTTTCTGAAATTTTCTTCCACATTTTGAATAATTAGGTCATTTCCATGAAAAAAATGATTAAGGGCATATTATTGTCATTGTCTCATATTTTTCATATACTCATGTATTATTAAAAAGATACACATGACCATGGGTCCTTTTATTTAATAAGTTTAGGTTTCAGACTTGGGGGGCATGTCTTTAGAAATTAATCAAATACTAAACTACAGAAAAAGTGGTATAAAACATAATGTTACAGACTTCATCTGTTGGATTTCTGCTAGAAGTCACTCAATAGTCCTGACATCAATCAATGAACCTGAATGAAGGTTTCCATTATTTCAGCCAGTGTCTCACCTGCCACAGAACTGATAGAAGGCTTGTTTCAGCTTCTTTCTTCCACAAAGTAGAACAAATGAATAGACTTGAAGGACAGATGATCCTAGTACCAAGGGAACTCCAAGAAATCAGTGCATCAACAGCCTGTTAGAATTCCAACCCAATGTAGTTGCAGAAGGAGAGTACCTGGCAGATAATAAGAGAAAGGAGATCACAGTTTGCCAGGTTTTCATATGAAACTTGATGCTGGGATCTTGGGACCCTGTGCCATAGAGCTGCATCTTCCTGAAAAATTTACACAGGAGTAGATTAACAGCAGAAAACAGTATTTCACATGTATGAAATTTACTGCAGTAAATGCCATCATATTTTAAAATTTATGGCATCCCTCGATTTGGTTTTTACACTCAGTTTCTTTTATATTCATTTTTACAGCCCTTCTATAATTGTTTCTACAACATGAAATAACAAAACCACCATTATCCTCAAAAGAATCAATAGAATGACACTCTTCTCTCTCTCCTCCTCAAGTGAAGAAATAATAATCTGGAGAAATTGACTAACTTGAGCAAATAAAATATGCTGAGGCTGGAAGCAATCCAGGTACTAAAATGATTGATTACTGCCCAGGAAATAACAATAATTCTTACTTGTCCACTATATGAACCTGGATAATCACAGTTTTATATCAGTGTGTTAACTTTCCCAAAACAAACCAACTCTGGAGATGACCAAAACGTAGAGAATTCTGTCAGGTAAAGAAATGTTTTTTTCTCTTGACCTAATCACTGCCAGTTCATCAGTGTTATAAAGACACAGAGAAAGTTTCTGAAAACAAATTCTGCCATTACTTGGATGGAGAGGATATCCAGTAGAAAATTTATCAAGTCTAGGGTTTAATAAATAAATCCTGGTTATGATTTATAATCTCTTTCCTTGAGTTCTACCAACACCTGGTTTCTGGACACTAAACTTCTTGTTTTCTTTTACATTCTGCAACCTATGCCAAATAGAAAAGGACCACAGGTGCTGTTTTTAATGGAAAATACAGTTATTTCCAAACAAGCTCAAAATAAACCCTATGCACATATTTTATATCACTCCCATAGGCTGCAGTCTTTCACAGCTGATGGTGTGAAATAGGAGTTCGAATTTGCTAGCATGCAAATGAAGACATATTCTCTTTCATGAATTTACAATTTTTTGCCTTGACTAATGTGTACATAATTTGAATTCATTAAGTTTACATATTGGCTAGTAAATTTAAAAACCTAATTCATAGACCATGAAGGAAAAATCTAAATTGATAGAAGGAACTTATTTATCTGGTGATTAACTGAATGGTTGATCACCACTGAGAATTCATTTGAACAAAAAATTTGGATATATGTAGAAAACTTTAAAGAACATAATCTATAGATTGCTTATGTTTTCCTATCAAAAGTTTCACAGTTTCCTTAGGAACCTCCAGGAAAGCCAATCCTCCCTAAAATCGAGTGCTGATAACTAGTACATACACATAGCTTTATTGTTTACAAGCCATAAACACAGACCCTCACTTACAACTACCATAAAATCCATGTATTTCATTAAGCTTCTAAGAACATTCTAAGGGACTACAAAGCACGAGTCATTTTCCCAGAACTTCCAAAATTAAGAGTGAATCTCAGAGAACTTAATGAGACTTGAATCCCCTTTTTTCACACTCAAGCTTTTTAACCCACAGTGTTTATCAAGCATGTTTCTCACACTTAGGCCTTTTACAAAAGCTTCTGTCCTGGTTCTATTTAATCCTTAACCATTCAAGGGGGCATAATAGCACACATCTGTAATCCCAGTGACTCAAGGTAAGAGGAGCACAAGTTCAAGGCCAGCCTCAGCAAATTTGAGAGACCCTGTCTCAAAATAAAAAATAAAAAAATAAAGAATTAGGAATGTAGCTCAATGGTAAAGCACCCCTGCATTCAATCCTTAGTACCAAAAAGAGATTATTATTTAATGAAAAAATTTTATTATTTAATGAATATATTTAATGAAAATATTCAAAAATTTTACAGACATTTCTGAAATCCACTGTGATTTTTTCACTGCATTGAATTGGACACAAGGATTTGGACACAGTAGGTGTAGAAATTAGTTCTGTTGATCAAAAAACGTGGTAAATATCAACATTTATTCATATTTTTCGTGTTCCTCAATACAATTAAATTAAATACTTCAATAATATATAATATATTAGACTTAGTGTCATGCCCTTTCTATTGATTATTTGTTTTGCAGGACTGGGGCTCAAACCCAGGTCCCCGACATGCTAGGCAAGTTACATCCTCAGCCCTCCTTCTACTGTTTGTTGCTACTATGAAAAAGTCCAGTTTCAAAAGTTAAAGTCTAAATGGACATTACTGGTAAATAATTAAACATTAATATTATTGTTGGCAATTTTTCTAAACTTACTTTTTTAAAGAGAAAGAGAGAGAGAGAGAGAGAGAGAGAGAGAGAGAGAAGAGAGAGGGAATTTTTTTAATATTTATTTTTCAGTTTTCGGTGGACACAACATCTTTATTTTATTTTTATGTTTTGCTGAGGATCGAACCCAGCGCCCCGCACATGCCAGGCGATCGAGTTACCGCTTGGGCCACATCCCCAACCTTCTCTTAATTCTAGCTTTAGTTGTTAATGTCTACATTTCACCATTAAGTATAATATTCCTGTACTTGTTTCACATAATCTTTTCATTTGGTTATTATTGGTTCCTTATTGAAATTTTGGGTCAAGTAATATTTCAATAACTATTAATGTTTAGATTTCAGTTGGGGTACAAACCACATACAAATTTGTATTTCGTTGAGATGATAGTGTATTCTTTTAGCAAAGGACTCTACTTTTGCCTATTAGATTAATCTTGTTAGTTATGTGATTCATGCCTCTTTTATGATTACTACTTTCTTTTCATCTATCAGTTTGTAAAATACCTTAAATATATACTCTATATTTATTCAGTATTTTATCCATTTTAAAAAATTTAATGCATTTATCTTGGTACTACATTTTTAGAAGCAGTCTTTGTTTCAATTACTGTGTTTTGTCTATTACTGTTTCCTTTTATACTTTAAATATCTTTGTTCAAACACTGATTAATTTCACTTTAACAAACATTTTATCTGATATTTGCATTGCTTGCCCAGATTTTGTTTAATTGTTATGTAGTTTCAGAATTCAGCATCATACTAAAAAGCTAAATAAGTGAGTAAAAACTTAGTGATTAATTTAGATGAAAGTTTACTACTCACCTAACAAGAGCATCCAATATTTAGTAGATCAGACACATGATAACATTGAGGTTCTGTCATAAACCAGAAGTGGAAGAGTGAGTATTGGAAAGTACCTAGCAGTCCCTTGACCTTTTAAATTTTTATATAGTTATTCACATATTTTAACCATTTTTATCTATTTTTAGATGCAATTCATTTATAGGATGTAATACATGAAAAAACATACAAAATTCATATTTATAAAATACATGATTTATCATAGAAAATGTGTATAATACTAAATTTGTATGTTTAATAAATATAGACTAATCTGAAATATGAGTGTTTTTGTTAATGATTAACTTAATTCATTTAGTGATTTCTAACTATATTAAGTTCAAATGGCCTCTTCAGTTATTCATCATGCTTTCTCTTTTCTTCTCTAAATATTCCTGTCTGCTTTGTCTTGGAATTGCCATTTTTCCTCCCAATCCCCCACCCCCCCAGCTCACTATTTAGCAGTTTACTTGTTATTTTAATTTTTTTTTAATAGGTATCATACATTTTGCAATTTACATACCACATCTCTTTCTAATCATGATTAGTTATATCACTGTCTCCTGTCGATCTGAGTAAAGACCTTGACATGGTTTTAAATCCCTTTGCACAGGTCAAGACTTCCAATACACTTATATAGATATTTTTATTTTATTAACCAAATTTCACAGAATAATCTATGTAGGATAAAATTTAATCATTTTGAGTTACTTTATTTTATGTAGAACCTTTTTATGGTATGTAAATTATGTCTTTTTTTAATTTGTTCTTTTTAGATATAGATGACAGTAGAGTATATTTTGACATATTACACCTACATGAAGTATGACTTCCCATTCTTTTAGTTGTACACTGTTAGCCAATCCAAAAAAAAAAAAAAAAAGGCTAAATGTTCTCTCTGATATACCGATTCTAACACACAATAAGGAGGGGTTGAGGAAGGAAGAATAGAAGTTCATTGGATTAGACAAAGACAAATGAAGGGAAGGAAGTGGGGATAGTAATAGGAAAGACAGTAGAATAAATCATTCATTCCTATTCATGTAGAATCTTAACATTAACTTGCTTTAAATTACAAAATATCAACTTTATTACACCTTATATACAGCCAATGGTTAGTTATTTTTCTCAGCTTACTTAAACATTTCATTTGCTCAACTTCATTCTTTTCCCTTTAAATTTTTGTCTTTATATTAATGGGCTTAGGCAGCCATAACAAACTGGCCATGTAAACAACAAATTTATTTTCTCACAGTTCAAAGGCTGGATGTCCAAGATCAAGGGGCCAGTAGGGCTGGATTTTGTTGAGGTCACTCTTGCTGGCTGGTCTGCAGGCTACCTTCTCATAGCACCTGTCCTCTGTAAGCTCATGTGACCCTCTGTGCACACTCAGACTCCTGGTATCTCTCCAGAGCACAAGTCCTATTAGATTAGGATTCCTTCTTATGTCCTTATTTAACCTGGAATTATATCCATAAGGAACCTATCCTAAAATGCAGTCACATTGGGGTTTAGAGCATCAACACTAAATTTTTCTGGCAAATGATCCAGTCCATAATACTATTTCCAATACTAACATTTTCACTGAAGTGTGTGTATAATATAGCATTAATTTTATTTATTCTGAAATGGTGTGAATTCAATTCCTCTGGCATTTTTTAGCCAAGAATTAAATATTACAGCTTAATTCCTCATCACTTTTAAAATATGAATCACTTGTATGTGACATATAATTTTTTGATGAGATTTCTCAGAAAACTCAGATTGATTATTTTATTCTTTGGCAATTGCTTCCCATTACTTTGTAGGTACTTTGAATTTCAATTTGCCTCTGATAGTTGCAATTTTATTAAAACATATACATTATGTTTTAATATTAAGCGTTAAATTGGTCTAAAACCAATAAATTATTATTCATTAGTTAAACAAATTCCTTGGGAAGTATTTTTCCAAAAAGTGAAATGCTGTTATACCTAAAATTTTGCATAAACTGTTTTCTTTGTATCAATATTAGTAAAAATCCAAGCATATATCTTATTTGTCATAGTTTTTATAAAGTTTTAAGTGAAAAAAAACAGAGTATGCACTATGTTTATACTACTTAAAATTCCTGTGTTGAAAACTAAATAAAATGTATATAGCAAATAAAAAAAATAAATAAATAAAATGCATTTACAATGAAAAAAAATAAAAAAACAAAAATTAAAAAAAACATATACAAAAGTGAATATGTGTATGATATTTCATTAACTAGAATATGTATATATTCTATATATTGTTTGTGTATCACTGTCAACATGTATCATTAATTTCATTGGTCAGAGAAAAGGGAAATATGTGATCATCCTAATGAATAACAAAACATTTGATACTTTTGTTTGTTTTTATTACAATTTTATTCATAAGTACCCCAAACTGGAAAAACAACCCAAATATCCTTAAAGAGGTCATGGAAAGCAAATTGTGATACACACATACAAGAAATGCTACAAGACATAAAACGTAAAAATGTAAATTAATATCAAAGAAATTACCCTGAAAAAAGGCAATCTTCAGGTCCATCTATAGTGAACCTATTTATGTAATGTTCTGGAAAAGTCACATAGGAAAAGAGAACACATGAGAATTTGCAGGAATCAGAGAGGAATGAAGGTTTGACCACCTAGGAGATGCACATGGCAAGTCTTTGAATGATGATCTGCTCTGAGGGTGGTGGTGGATTCATGATTTTATACTTGTATTAAACTCATAGAACTGTATATTTGCTACTTTAAACACAGGTTTTATTGGAATATCATACGCGGAAAAATAAGAAAAATATTCTCTGTGAAAATTATTTTTAAAAGTACCTCAATACTAAAGTGATTTTTATGCTATTGGTGAAACACCAACCAACTCTTCATTTACAAAGATGCCAATTATTACCACAACTGCTTAGCATTTTGAATGTTTAAGCCATTTCAAATGTAAACCAACAAAAATTTTCAGCGATACATTATTTCAAATAATAAAATAATAATTATAAATAACTATGCAGATGATATGATATTTTTATCTGCAAAAAGAAAGAGGATGAGAGTAAAAAGCAAAGCATATGCTATAGTTTAGCAAATTGCATTCTAACTCACCAAATGAACAAATAAAAACAATTATTGTACCTTTTTAAGTTCACATAAACCAAGTACCAAATATCATTTTTAAAGCTTAAGAATAGGTATTATATTGTGAATATAATATTTAATAATGTTTAATATAAGCACCAAATTTACATATTCCTTTAAGTCTTTTTTTTAAAAGGTTCTGGATATGTCTGTGAGTAGCCTCTTTCTATTGATATATCATTTGAATTTGGGGGACTGCCTCCCTCTACTGGGTATTATCACTCTGGCTCTTTGCTGACCTCTTCGCGCACTGCTGGAGAAGTCTTTTAACATCTCAGACACTCAGGTTCTTCACATGAAGAATAATATTAGACATACATGAATATTAAAAAGTTATGAAGAATGCATATTAACCTACCACAAAAACAGAACAACTTTCTCTTTTTACTTGCCACTTATTCCAATGCCCACTTTTTATTTCATAGAATCTACCTAGAATCCACTTCAATCTAATGTATGAAATACGATATGTCAAGAGCTTTGTAATGTTGTGAACAACCAATAAAAAAAATTAAATTAAAAAAAAGATGTTAAACATATATTTTTCTTGATAAATAAATAAATGAGCAATATTACGAAAACAAGAAAATCTATTCCAAATGCAAACTCTACAATTTGAAGGGATTTCTTTGTGAAAATAAGCCATGAACAAAGAATTCTTCATTTCTGAAAATACATAGGGTTCTAACTTGTCTGTTTCAGCAACACTGAATACAATATACATGACCATGTTTTCCTCTCCTCATCCCACAACTTAAACCTATTTATATTTTTCACATATTTAATTAAATTACTTTCTATTTCTGTAACACAACCAATATCATTATTATATGCACATAACCAAGTTCCATGTTGATTATGCTCCATGTTAAGTATTTAATTATGTTTAATATAAACACCAAATTTATATATTCCTTTATGTCTTTTTTTTCCACTAGGTTCTGGATGTGTCTGTGAGTAGCCTCTTTCTATTAATATATCATTTGAATTTGGGGGACCACCTCCCTCTACTGGGGGCCCACCTATAAGTTTTTCAAAATTTCTATCCCTTTGACAATCTTATTTGCAATATAGATATATGGTGAGACAAATTAAATCTAAAATACCAATGTACCAGTAAAAGACTATCTGCAGCCATGATCTGGTATTAGTGTATATTAAAATCAAAATGGATTGGGTTACATACTTGAAAACTGTGCTGAAATATACAATATATTTCCAAATCTAAATAACATATCATTAATAATAATAAATATGTTTCAAAAACTCTGGAATTTGAAACTCAAAATATAGACAAAACTATTAGGATAAAGCACTTTTGGGATTCTGAGGAAATTTTTCTTAATTTATAAATTGGAACTTGGAGTTAAAAGATAGATTTAGAGTATCTAATTTCCCATAGTATACATTTTATTCTTGACATCTTAGATAAAACTTTAGGCACATTTACTATGTAAAAACTTGTTTTTATGTGTATAAAATTATAAAATTCTATTTTTAGTAATTGTCTCACATGCATGCATACACGTAATAGCTTGTATATTGTAGGTTTCTCATTTTAAAATCTCAAAAGGTTAATAATTGACACAAAATTCATATTATTTGTTACTATAAAGATCTCTTTAAAACATCTATAATGATATATTTCTGTATAAATGTGTATTAATAGACTTATTATTTATGACATGGTTATAAATGTGGTTGTAAAGTGATTAGTGCCTGTGCCAAACAGAATTTTATAAAATTCACAAAGTCGATAAAAGGAGAATATTAGAAAAACATAGATTCACAAATGCAGGAATTTTTGTGAACTGATTTTTTTTCTAGATGATCCCAAAATGGCCTATGGACCCGGTGGCTCAGCATCTCTGGACCTGCACCTCAGCCACCACAGCACTGACAGAGGGGCCTGTCTCAGCTTACCGTTGCCTGGAATCAGGACTAGTGGCCGGAAGGAAAAGCAATTCCAGCAGCCCAGCAAAATAGAACAACCAGCTTTTCCCCCTGAAATTCAGAGCCTGAAGCTTGTGTGACAAAAGACAAAAAGAAAATGGTATATAGTATGAGGAAAGTGATCCCAACCTGCAAGACTTTCATGTGGACCATGGTGAAGGCATCTCGGGACCCTCTGCCATTGTGCTGCATCTTCTTCAGATGTTTCCACAGGGAGCTGATTAGCAGGAAGAAAGCCAGCAGGGATACAGTGAAGGGTAGGGACATAAACATACAGTTGGTGAATGAGAAAAACCTGGAAAATTGTGCAAACTTCCTCAAACTAGAACTGTAAGACATGTTGCTTTCATATCCACCAATCCAGATCTCATTAGAAATGTTGATCAGTACAATATTTAAAAACAAAAGAATCAGAGACATCAGAAGAATCACAAAAACCACCTTTTTAACTCTCCACTTTAGGTAAAGAAAAATAGAATTAGAAAAATTGGCTATCTTCAAAAAATAAGAGATACTGAGGTTTATAGAAAGCCAGAGGTTAAAATGATTAGTCACTGTCCAGGTAATATTAATCATTCTTTTTTTTTAAAGAGAGAGCGAGAAAGAGAGAGAGATTTTTTTAATATTTATTTTTTAGTTTTTGGTGGACACACATTATTTTATTTTTTATGTGGTTCTGAGGATCAAACCCAGTGCCCCGCACATGCCAGGCAAGCACGCTATCGCTTGAGTCACATCCCCAGCCCTATATTAATCATTCTTATCATTTTTGCAGTTATCAATAAACCTGGATAAAATGAAGGAACAACTAAGCTTATGAGTACTGATTAGAGCACACCAATTCTGGAGAGTACCAAAGCAGTGAGGATTTGATCAACTGAAGAGATCTTTCTTCTCTTGACCCAGTCCACGCAGTTCACCAGCACAATGAATCCATTTCCTAAACTCCCAGTTAAAATGATTTTAAACATGCTCTCTGTGACATGGTCCATTGTAAGAGGTTGTCTCAAAGTCTAATATCACTGCTGAAGATTTCTTAAGGCACTCATCTAAAATGCTAAGTGTATCTGATTCTTGAATATTCATTCACCTGTTAAAACTCACATATAGAGCATCAAATAAACAAACATCAAAAATTTCTGATGAATGGATTAATAGCTTTTATCATGAAAATATTGCAATTCCCAGACAGCCCAGCTGAACTCATTGAGATACTGTGTACTTCACACACAATAGCCTGTAGTTTTTGTAGTCAATGATGAAGGAAACACTTTGCTCCCATTTTCTAACATGCAAACTGTAATCTTTTATTTGCATTATTTTGATATTTCTTCCTTAATTACATATTTTAGTCTGGCAAAGTGAGTTCTGAGCAAGTAAGATTACAAAAATTCTAATAACATGGCAGGCAATGAATATACGCATAAGTATGTGGAACTTACTAAGCTCTAAGGATTTTAATATTTTTTAAAGTTAGGTATACAAAGAAACCTATGCAGGTGTTTCCCAGAGCTCTTCATACAAAGTGTCATGATTGTCTAACATCCTGAAGCTCATTATTTCTACAATGCTGAGTACTGAGAATAATATTTATCATTTCACTTTTTACCAATGCATTAGTAGCACATACAACACACCCATAAAAATACATTTACTTGAATTCAAATCCCCTTCTCCTCCCATCCCAATAATTGAAGATTTTCAACATTCAATATACATCTGCCTCATACTGAGTACAGTGATAAGTCATTCCTTTAAAAATGCTTCCAGGTTGATATTATACCTTAATAAATATGAATATTCAGTAAACTTTGGGAATATTCTTTTGTGCATGTGAAAAATGGTGGAAATCTCTCTGCGGTTCCCTGAAGTAGTCGCTGCAGCAAAAGAGTTCATCCCCACACCAAAAATCTTCCTCATTCTGTCTGTCCCTTGCCCAGTAGGGACCAGAGACCTTCAGATTTCATCCCTCTCCCTTCATCTCCCAGCAGCATCTGCTCCATGACTCTCACTGCAGGCACCCAGGTAGGTGAAGGATGATACCCTGCCTGGGCAAGGTAGGGAGTAAGTAACCTGGTGACATTGTTTCTCCTCAACAGCTAAAAAGTAAGCAGGCGACAGACAAGAGAAATACAGCCACAGCTATCAGAAACAGCAGAAAAAAAAAAAAAAAACATGTATCCTAACTTTCAGGCATGGCAGAGAAAGACTTGAGACATTGCATTGTGAACTTCCAACGTAACCCTCCATCCTCTGAAGCAACACTTAGCAGAGGAAATGAATCCAATATATCTTGAAACTTCTCTCAAATGCCCTTTATATAGGAGAGATGTATGTTGAAAGATAAAAATAGGACTGTAGGGATAAAATTTAAGGAAAACTAAGAAGGAGGAAAAAAAATTATACCATCAACGAAGAGGCAGGAAGCTCCGAACAGCTCAGTTCCTTCTGTGTAACAAAGAAGAAGTTTCAAAGGAGACAAAGAGCAATGCAAACAACCCTGGGGGTGGGGCTGATTAGAGCAGACACTGGTAAAGGAGCTTCTGAGCTTTTTAAGAAAAAAGACAGAACTTGGGTCCCAGTGAGGGCTTCGTTCATCCCTGAGCAGCTCTCCCTGAGGCCCCAACAGGGCACCTTTCACTCTGGATGAGAAATGGTTTAGGTTTTCACCTGGACAACAGCTTCTAGAGAAGACAGATGTTTCCAGAGAAGGTAGGATGGCACCGATGAAAAATCCCACACATCTCATCCACAAAGCAGAATCACAAGTCAGAAAAAGGAAAGGAGCAGTGTCTCAATCCAGTTCTCTGTCAATGTTGCACTTAGGTGAAGTTAGATGTTAGTAGATTTCATTTCAGTTTTTTTTATACACTGACTGCACCAAATGCAAGTAATCAAGAAGAGGTAAATCCACCATAATTCCATTTAAACATTTCTCTATTTAGATCATTATATCTATAATGATACTCTCAATATTAGTCTATCAACACCTATACTGTTAATTTATTCATTTTTCTTAAATATTGACTTTTTAGTGGTATTTGGACATAATACCTTTATTTATTTATTTTTATGTGGTGCTGAGGATCGAACCCAGGGCCTCACATGTGCTAGGTAAGCGTGAAAAACCAGCCTCTATCTCAGAGCAAAGCCTGTCCAAGGAAGGGACATGGCCTTTGTCCTTGGAAAAACCCACAGAGCACTCCTAAGTACATTCTTACCCTGCTAAGTTGTTTATCTACAAATAACAGAGAGATCTGCTGTGCCAGGTGTCCCTGACTCAGTCAGGCTAGGTGGGGATCCATAGCAGCCCCCTAGCAGCCACCAATCAGCATGAGTCAGGGAAATACCTGGGATGCCAGATGACCCTCCCAGTATTTTATGGTGGTTGATAACATATTGGGAAACCATGTAGTTCAGCACGTACACCCCTCTTGGCTTAAACCAATCAGTTCAAAGGAATACCCCTTTTGTACTCACCAATCACCCTTACCCAACTTGTTCCCGCCAGTGAATGTGCTAATCATGTTTTAGAGTTGTTATTTGATTTTCCCGCGGTGTGTGATGATTTGCTAGGAGATGTTATGATGTATGTGGAGGTCCCTGCCTTCTCCAAAGAATGTATAAAACTGCTGCAAAACCTGGGCTCTGGGCCTCTTAACTTCACCTGTTGCTGTGTGTGTGCAGAGGACCGAGCTAGCTCGCAATAAACACCTCTTTGCTGCTTACATCGATCTTGGGTCTCTGGTAGTCTTTGGGGGTCCCGAATTCTAACATAACAAGAGCATTACCGCTGAGCCACAACCCCAGCCCAACTGTTAATTTAAATAAAACTAAATTAGATTGTGGGTCACCATCACCCTGATTTTATAGAAATTCAAACAAAATTATTGCTAATGTTTCCATTTTTTCCCTAAATGTTTTAATATTTTTATTTTTAAATCCAACTTCAACATGTAAAGAAAAAAGTATGCTTTCCAATGTGAGATGGGTAGGTAGGTAGATAAATCATTATATGGATTTGAATAATGAGCCTTGACCGGAACTGATAAGCTATGTTCTTAGGAATGAGATTGTGAGATCATGAGCAACATCAGCATAACTGGTTATAAATTGAAGAACTAGGATAGGCTGCCTGATATTTTCTATCTGGGAAAACAAGGGGGAAGGGGAAGAAGTGGCAAAAGAAACTGAGAAGCAATGCTTGATGAGCCAGAGTATAGAGGAGGAGAGGCTGTGTCTTGAGAAGCAAGGAAGTTGCCTCCACCCTGCTCATGGGCCATGCAGGGTGAAGCCTGAGCGCTGGCAGCAAAGACTCACTGGTGACCCTGCAATGTCAGATTCAGATTAAGTGGGGAGGGTGACATCCTTGTGAAATGAGTTCATAAGACAGCAGTTGAAGAAGTGTTACAGTCTAAATAATACTATAAACCAAGAGAGCTGAGCAGTTGATTCTTGGGCTTAGTCTTTGAAGTGGAAAGTCAAAGGCCCTCACAGACTCTGAGCACTGAGCTCCTGCAAAGAACCAGAGTCTAACAACTGAAGCTTCCCTCAGTCCCTGATAAAGTGCCCTGATAGTGCACCACAAATATGTTTAGAGTGTGTTTATATGACGTTTTCCAAAAACCTTTTGCCATTTACCAACATGCCAGAGGAGAAGGCCTGGATCCACATTCTCTAGGAGTCTTAGGTATGGAGACTGAATCAACTCAAAGGGACCTAATGGTCCACTGCATGAAATGGGAGCTCCTAAATGTCACATGCTCTTGAGAGCTTTTACTGAAGTCCATTCCAAGGCAGATTTCATACACTTGAGGGTTTTCCTTGTTTCAAAGTGTGTAGTTAAAATGGACAGATTTGGCCATTGGCAAAACTCTCATATTGCTTCCTGAGTGTTCAATAAGGGACATGATTGTAAGCAGGACCAAGGGACAACCTCTGAAACTCTCTCTTCCTGAAAGACAATGAATAAAATATGGAAAGCAGTATGGAGATTCCTTGGAAGTCTTGGAATGGAACCACCATTTGACCCAGCTATCCCTCTTCTCGGTCTATACCCAAAGGACCTAAAAACAGC